>NW_022631033.1:9801775-10276306 GCF_010015895.1 Lontra canadensis
AATAACTGCAGCCCAGAGTGTTCATGCATAAAATCACTGAATTGGGCGGTTTGTGGGATGGAGGTAGCAGACGGAATAAAATCTGAGCGAGAGGCGCATGATATCTGTCAAAATACTTCAAATCCTTCTCCCTAGGGGCATGGCGACCTGTTGAAAGTATATATTCAAGACAAGGACTCTGGTGCTTCCATTTAGAATAACATAAGGGCATCGACATTGTGCATATGTGTGTGTGTATGTGTGTGTGTTGTTAGCATTGCTCCAGCATCTAGCACTGTACCATAAAGATGTTGAATCCTAAGATAAGTTCAATTAATAAATGAATACTACTATTCTTGTTACTTAGAAAATTATTAAGATATGAATACATAGAGAATTTGGTGTTTAAGAGGATAGAATAGTGATTCCAGGTGGTTCGGTGGGCTAGTATCATAAATTATAAGTGAATGTGGGGTTATCAGAGAAATAAATTACCGTCGGATGTAAGAAAGGATGTTGATGGATGCACTAGAATGTTGATGACACGAAGTGCCTGCAGGACTATGAAAGAATCAAAACCTGAAAGCTCAAAAATTATCAGAACGACTAATGATAGTTGCATATTTTCCCTTTACTTTTCCTTATTCTATAGCAAATAAACTTGATCCCAAGTTCTACACTCCATGTGATGATTATATCAATTTAAAAAAAAAAATTGAGGGATTGGGAGGGGAAAACAATGTTGTAATTTGGGCAATAACATGGAGACCAGAGAATTTGCATCTATATTCTAAAACCCATGTCCTTCGGTTAGTGGAGCTGAAGTTCAAGAATATTGCCAAAGATTGTTATTCCAAATTCTACTTAAATTTCAGGCTACTAACACTCATAAACATGAGTTATGTGTACATAGCAGAGAATGCTAATTTTATGAGGAGACTGAAGTTAGAAATATGCTTCCCACTGTTATGAAAGTCAACTGGTGGAAGGTGAGCTGGATGTAGAAAATATTGATCTATTCCTTTGATACCATAGATAGAATAAGAAAAACATTTTTAAAAATTTCCCATTTCTATACCCTTTAATCTCTGTTTTCAATGAATCTGTAATTTTATTTCCAGAGACAAACTGGTTGTTTCATGTTCCCAGTCCATGGTGAACTGAGAGGGTATGCAAATCTCTGACATAAGCACAAACAATGAAAGATCACTCATAACAAAAAATAATGAATTGCTTATTTTGATCAATATACACTTACACATGTTACTAAACATACTAATATAAACATATATATTAATAATATATATACATAATATAAATATAAATAGTATACTAAAGGGATTTACAAAAACTTTATGCCCAGTTTATTCTTTCATTTTTTTAAAGATTTATGCTTATTTATTTATTGAGAGAGTTCATGAGTAGGGGGAAGGGTAGAGGGAGGAGAGAGAGAATCCCAAGCCCACTCCACACTCCACATTGAGTGGGAGTTCAATACGGGGCTTGATCTCAGGATTCCTTGATCATGCCCTGAGTCAAAATCAAGAGTTGGATGCTTAACTCACTGAGCCCCCAGGTGCCCGTATCCTTTCTTATAACATAAATGTTGATCAAAATAAACTCTTCCCCATTTCTTTTTTATTTACTACTATATCCAGCTAATCATTCATATCAAGTCATATAATACTGCCCCATGAATTTAATGACTGTTTTATGCTCAACTGCATGTATATGTACTAATAATTTAATCATTTTCTACTGATGGACATTTTGGGTATTCTTAGACTTTTTTCTCCCTTCAAGACTGTAACAGACATCATTACAAGCCTGTTGTGTACACACATGTAATAAGTATATTAGAGGCATGATCTTTTAGATGTATACCTGTTCAATCAAAAGTGATATGTATTTATTTTTCAAGATTTGCCAAATAGATCTCAAGCATATCTTATACCAAATTACAAACCTACGTCAAAAAATAAATGTACCTGGGGCACCTGGCTGGCTCAGTGGGTTAAAGCTTTTGCCTTCAGCCCAAGTCATGATCCCAAGGAAATGTATGCCTTTAAATATATAAAGATAATGGCATATATGCCACTAAATTCTACTTCTACTCTAACCTATACTTTCTAAAGTAAAATCACTGATCCTATTTCTCTAATTCAAACAAAAAGCATGAAGAAAATTTAACTATTGAATAAGGCAATTGCATATCTACTAATTTGAATAATTTACATATTATATTCTGAATATTGCTTTTAACATTGAAACTAAGCCAGACACAGGGAAGTTGGAATGTGGTTCAGAGAAAACATACCCCTGTTAATATGGAAAATGAAACAATACAAAACAAGTATATCCATGTCCTTCCATATGCTACAATTCAATTTAATTACATATCACCAACAGGAAATACTGACCGCATCTTTCTGTCTCAGTTTAAAAAAAACAGTTTCAGATTTAAAAAAGATTATGCATTTTTTCTTTTACATCTTTTTTTCTAAAGATTTTATTTATTTATTAGAGAGACAGAGGGAGAGCACAAGCAGGGAAGAGGGGCAGAAGGAGAGAGAGCAGCAGACTCTGCTCAGCAGGGAGTCCCAAGAGGTGCTCAATCCCAGGACCCTGGGATCATGACCTTAGCTGAAGGCAGAGGCTTAACCAACTGAGCCACCTAGGCACCCCTTTATATGTCTTTATTATGTTATAATCATTGATCAATTTTCAAGTATTGAATATTGTTGAAGTCCTATGATAAACTCAATTATTCATTATACATTTTTTCTCCTGTTTTTTCATTAATTTTGTTAAATTTTTTTTTCAAATTTATTTATTTATTTGACAGACAGAGATCACAAGTAGGCAGAGAGGCAGGCAGAGAGAGAGAGGAGGAAGCAGGCTCCCCACTGAGCAGAGAGCCCAATGTGGGGCTCTATCCCAGGACCCTGGGATCATGACCCGAGCCAAAGGCAGAAGCTTTAACCGACTGAGCCACCCAGGTGCCTCTCACTTTGCTAATTTTTGAGGCATTTTGTGTCCGGGTTCAAGAAGTATATTTCTGTGTATATTACCTTTTTTGTAATTTTTTTGGTCTCATTTTGGTATAAATGTAATGTTGGTCTCATAAAAGGCTTAGAATGTACCCTCCCATCTCTATTTTTTGAAGGCATTGATATAAAAAGTAACCTGTCTTCCTTAAATAACCCATAAGAATTTACATGTGAAATTATCTGGGTCTGGAAGTTTCTACTTTGGTAAGCTTTGTATTAGTAAATTACTATTTTGGTAATATTTTTAACTTCCAATTCAAGATTATTCAGGTTATCTACTTCTTGGGTCAGTATTGGTAGTCTCTTTCTATGAGTTGAGACATTTCATCTATGTCTTTAAAAATTCTGGCATAAGGTTGAGTATTCATTTTCTTTTTTCTTTTAGTGTTTTGCCGATCAGTAGTAATGTTTCTGTTCGTTTTTAATATTACTAATTTGTTTCTTCTCTTTTTTTATATACTAGAGTCAAGATCTTCTTTTTTTTCTTTCTCATCTAAGAAGCAGAAGCAAATTGTGAGAAAAATGATATGAACTACTTGTGTAAATATTTTGTTTCACACTACTATAAAACTCCAGAAGAGTGATCTGGGGGGAAAAAACCTAGAAATATATAATTATGTAAAATACAGTAACTAGCATGCTAAAAGTTTTATAGCTCTTTTTGAATTTGGATGTTTTCATTTCATTTCCTGCGTAGTATTTTATGTCTTTTATATGGTTAAAGCCCAGGAACTCAGTAATATAAATAAAAATATAAGATCACGACTTTAAGTTATGAGTTCACAAAAATATGCTGTGACTTGGAGTAAAATGACCTTATAACCAAATTCTCTGATTTCAGGTGTTTCATTTTATTTTTTTCTGACGCACTAAGTGTTATACACTAAGCATACATAAATTTAGGGCCAATTATATATTATTCTTAGGGATTGTAGTCCATTCAACTAATTAAAGAGTAAAATGTATTCCTCATGATAAATAAAACGAGACACTGACAATTGGGAGTACAAAATTAATTGTAATCCAAACTATGATAAAAAAATAAACAGCAAATTAAATAAATAAATAAATAAAATAAACAGCAAAAAAGCCAACTCATAATTAACAGCAATGATGGGGTGGGGCCATCACTTTGTGAGGCTTTCCTCTGGGAACCCCACCAGGTTCTCATAGTGAGGACCTTAGAAAGGTCCCAATAGAGAGGGGGAAGTGGTCATTATGAAATCCTCAAGATCCTTTTTGTAAACAAATACCTACTCTCTAGGAGGAATGACTTCACTAGAGAACAATACTGAAAACTTACCCCAATGGCAGAATAAATTCCTCCTGACGTCAACATTCCTCAGCTTTTCTATTTCATCTAAGAAGGAAAAAACAAGAACAAAAACAAAAAACAAAACAAAAAATGAAAAAAAAAACAAACCCACCACCAACAACAAAAAACTCACATAATCAACAGAGAAGAGGCTTTAAGGACATAATTGGGTATTCTGTGTTCAGGATACAAGTAGGAACAACAGAATAAAAATCTGTATCCTAGAAAAGTGATAAGAAACACAAAGTTGACCCCCAAACAATAGTTCAGCAAAAAGAGCTTAAAGAATTTAATCCAAGAATTATAGAACATTTCCTTCCCCCAAACCTTCTAACAGAAGTCAGTGCAATTATAGTTAATTAGAGAAATACCATAAGACAGACTTCTGAGGAGAAATACAAAGAGAAAACTCAAGTCAAGATTGAAAATGAAAACAAAAATACTAGAGGAATTTAAATCCTCTGTTACTAGGGGGCGCCTGGGTGGCTCCGTGGGTTAAAGCCTCTGCCTTCTGCTCAGGTCATGATCCCAGGATCCTGGGATTGAGCCCCACAACAGGCTCTCTGCTCCACGGGGAGCCTGCTTCCTCCCGTCTCTCTCAATGCTTGCCTCTCTGCCTACCTGTGATCTGTCTGTTAAATAAATAAATGAAATCTTAAAAAAAAAAAAATCCTCTGTTACTTATAGCTACAACAAATATTAAATATAACACACACCTAGCCAGATTAATGTAAATCCTTGCACTATGGATTTATTTACCTCAGCCCTAATTACCTGACACAGTATAATGGCTTTAACAAAAAATTACAAGATATTCATTCCAAAAAGCAAATTAAATTTTAAGAAATTTAAAAATCTGCATATATCTTGTCTGAAGAGAAAAAGCAATTATAAAAAAAAAAAGCAATCATCAAAATCAGACTTGGAAATGACACAGATGTTGGATTTTTCTGGCAAGATATTGGAAATAATTATGTTTAATACATTAACTGATCTGATTAAAAAAGTAGATACTATGCAATACTGAATGGATGACTTCAGCAGAAAATTGGGAACTATAAGAAAAAGTCAAAAGGAAATCCTGAAATTAAAAAAAAAAAATTAAAAACCACTGAAACAGAAAGAATACCCTTAATGGGCTCAGTAATAGATTTTAAAACAACTGAGGAAAGAACTAGTGAGCTTGAATTCAGGTCCATGTAAACTTACCAAAATTAAACTAAAGGAAAAAGAAAAGACTGAAAAAAAAATCAAAACAAATTAGGACTTCCAAGTGCTGAAGAACAAAATCAAAGGTTTATAGTCATAATTGTAATTCCAAAAGGAGAAGAAAGTGAAAATAAGGCAGAAGAATATTTGAAGCAATAATGACAGAACTTTACAAAATTAATATCAGGCATTATATACACAACCAGGAAGTTCAGTGAACACAAAGAAAGATGACTACAAAGTATAAATACCACCCCCCCCAACACACACATCTAGGCATATCAAAATCAAACTGCAGAAATGAAAGAAAGTCAGAAAAATCTTGAAGAAGACAGAGGGAAGGGACAAACTGGAGAGGAACAAGAATAAGAATTACAATAAACCTGTCATCAGAAACCATGCAAGCAAAAAGGGAGTGGAATAAAATCTTTAAATGTTGAAAGAAAAAAAATCCTGCCAACCTAGAATCACATATACAGCAAAATTACCCTTCAAATGTGAATAAGAAATCGGATTGTTTTTGTCCTCAAAAAAACAAAAAATGAAAAAAACTCATTATCAATAGGCCTGGCCTATGGCAATGTTAAAAGTAGCATTTCATGTAGAAGAAAATGGCGTACATCAGAAACTTAGATCTATATAAAGAAAAGAAATGCAGTGAAAAAGAAAAACATAAAGGTAAAATAAAATTTTTATTTTCCTTATCTTAATTGATCTAGAAGATAATTGTTGGTTTACAGCAATAACAGTAACAGTTATTGGATGATAGGATGTGGATATATGACATGAATAATAGTACAATTACAAGAGACAAGACACCTACTGGGAATAATTGCTGTAAGGTGACAAAGTAAGTCACAAAGTACTATTTCACACTAGACTTATGTTAATTTTTAAGAAAATATATTTTAAACCCTAGAGCAACCACTCAAGAAAATTTTTTGAGTGTAATTTCTATAGCAAGAGGAGATAAAACAGAATGCTATAACATATTCCATGGAAACCTGAGAAGGAAGGAAAACAGAAAAAAGAAGCAAAAGTACAGATTAAATGAATGATTTAATTTAATGTATAGGTGTTATGGATTCTGTAACAGTTTTGAGTCAATACAGACCTATACATAAAAATATCATCCTCAAAGAACTTATAAACAATTAAATAATTCAAGTGTTAAACTGAAGCTACTTATATAAAAAATAGATTTTTCAAGAAGCATTTCTTTTAAAGAAATTAATGTACTAAAAATAAGTGTGTTTGTAAAATTAATGATCAAATTTAAAAGGTTCATTTAAACATGATCTAAGGAAAACATGCTAAATACCTTCAGACATGAGTACATTGGGTCTGGATGTAGAAGGTTCTAGAAATTGTATTTTATTCAATCTTTTATGTAAACACTTCTAGGAATTCACCAAATATTCTGAGCTGTTGTGATATTCAGAGGTGAACAACAGTTAACTGTTAGCACATAACAGACTGCAACTTGTCACAACAGATATGATGTCGATAGAGACAGATTTGTTGCTAACACTTTATGTTGCTTACTTTTGATTTTTTCAAAAAACAAAAAAACACAACAATTTGTTAAAAGCTATGCAGTGGAAGTCTCTGAAAGTCATACAACCTGTAAGCCTGTGGGAGGAGGTAAATTCTTCATCTGACTTTGTCAAACAGAACCTCCAAGGAATTGATAGAGAAAATTTTAAGCCTGTGTCTTCATGCCTCAGAAGGAAGTAAAGAAGAAATAATACTCGCCTAGCATTCACTTGAAGAGAAAAATAAAGTTTAGTGTAACACTTTTTCCTAAGGACAAGGACAGATGCTTTTCTTCAAAGAAATAGACAATGATTTTAAGTTAAAGGGAACCCAAAGCATCTATTATACAGACAAATAATGATGGGCATATGGTTCTACCCTTACATATCTCAGCAGAGCAAAATCATTTCTTAGAGTTCTTCCTGACATCTGGGCCATTGGACTTAGAAAGCAATGACAAAATAATAGAAAACTACTGAGTTAAATGCCACTTTTGTCAAAATGTCATAAAGATTTTTTATTTTATTTTATTTATTTATTTGACAGAGATCACAAGTAGGCAGAGAGGCAGGCAGAGAGGGGGGAGGAGGCAGGTTCCCTGATGAGCAGAGAGCCCGATGTGGGGCTCGATCCCAGGACACTGGGACCATGACCCAAGCCGAAGACAGAGGCTTTAACCCACGGAGCCACCCAGGCGCCCCCATAAAGATTATTTTTAATTCCATTGGTGACCTATTTAAATTTTTTTATCTGCCTTAAAACATGTGTGACAACTGAAACTGAATATGTCTACCTGGCAAACTTATTTAACATTTTTTTGAGGTCAGAGATAAAGCACTGATTGAGTCTATAGTATACCTGGACAGAGAGTAGAATCAAGCTGTGGGAATAAGGATATGGGGTATGATCCCTGAATTCTGAAAAATTTCACACTGTAATCTCCTTTTTCATTCATTGCCCTTTTCTTGGTAGAAGAGTGGAACTGTGTGTATGAACTACATGGACCTTTAACATCCTTCTGTTTTATTAGAACCATTGGAAGATAAGTGATGAATATACAAATAGAATAATTAATATTTTGATTATATATATATGTATTTTTTTGAGTGTGGTTGACACACAATGTTATATTGGTTTCAGGTACAAAACTTAGTGACTTGACAAGTTCATACATTAGTCTATCTTCACTCTAAGTATAGTTACTATCTATTCCACTACATCACTATTACAGTATAATTGACTGCACTCCTTATGCTCTCTTTATTCCCAAGACTTACTCAACCCATAACTGGAAGCCTGTATTTCCCTCTCCCCTTCACCTATTTTGCCCATTCCTCCAACCCTCTGCCCTCTGGCAACCATACCATTAGTTTGTTCTCTGTATTTATAGGTCCGATTCTACCTTCTGTTTGTTTATTCTTTTATTCTTTTTTTTTAAGTTCTATTTAGGAGTAGAATCGTATGGTATTTGTCTTTCTTGGTCTAACTTACATGGATGGGCCTCGAAGGCATTATGCTAAGTAGAATATTTTTTTAAACACTAATCTGTTAATTTAATTACTGGATTCAATTATTTGCTATAAAATTTTAACTCAAATTTTAAAGTTAAATCAAATTACTTTATTGAATTATATTTTAGTATCTGAATAATTAAAATAAAGGTATAAAAAACACAACTTCCTAACCACAGTGCCTGAAATCTCTTTGAGCTTTATAAATAAGATGAGGGGAGAGAGGACACAACTACAAAAACATTCATTATGTTGCATTATTTGTCCCCACATTTCCTCAGTATATATCAGGAGAGTTCATTGACTATGTAACCATTCTTCCAGGTCTAATAATCAACATTAGAAATAAAGGAGACCGAACCATATCAAAAGTATACCATGTCACTATTTGATACTAGGTTTACTGTTCTGTTAAAGTGGCATGAAAACTAGGGCGCCTGGGTGGCTCACTGGGTTGGGCCACTGCCTTTGGCTCAGGTCATGATCTCAGGGTCCTGGGATCGAGTCCCGCGTCGGGCTCTCTGCTCAGCAGGAAGCCTGCTTCCCTCTCTCTCTCTCTCTCTCTGCCTGCCTTTCCGTCTACTTGTGATCTCTCTCTGTCAAATAAATAAATAAAATCTTAAAAAAAAAAAAAGTGGCATGATAACTATATAATGCCCCCGAATTCAGAACTCTTCTCATTTAAGCAACATTAAGTCTACCTTGGAGTGAAATAAAAGACTATTTTAAAAATATACACAAGTATGTATCTGGAAGTTTATGGCAAATTTATGAAAAATCAAGTGAATCAAGTGTTTTCTGAGGTGAATATCAATCTTCAAAATTAATTTATAAATGGGGAGGAAATATGTACATGGGATAAATGCAAAATGTGGTGAATATACACTGTTTAAAAAAGTTAACCATGCGCTGATATTCTTAAGGTGAGCTCTGTAAAAAGTGTTTAGCCCATGCTACATAAAAGCAACCGAAATCATTCAATGAAGCTACTCCAACACACATTCCAAAATAATAAAAATAAGAGCAACTGATGAGAATTCTCATTCATGAATACTGGTTACAATTTTAAAATGCATTTAACATATGTAATCAAACCATTTATGAATGAATAATTAGGATCAATGGCATTTAAATGCATATAATACCACTCAACATCAATAAAGGCTTTTATTAAATCCAATCTATAAATAATAATTAAATGAAAAAATAGACTCTATAATTTGATTAAAAATCATAAGAAGATGGGAACAGCTCTAAAACATTTGTAGAAATTCAACACATATCCCCAAAATTTAAATTAAATATAAGTAAATAAATAAAGTTCCTCAAACTTTTTCAACTATGTGTACCAGAAACTTTCAGAAAGCATTGCACAATAATAAGACAACAAAATCTTCTCACTAAAAATTTTAAAGAAAAAAAATTTTTTAAAGAAAAATGTCTACTATTACTGCTAGTATTAACATTTAATACTCAATGTAAGATAGGTTTTTTAATTATAAATATTGGAAAGTGATCATTTAAGAATGATATGCTAAATATATAGAAAATTTAAGAAAATCCACTGAAATACACCACAACTAATAAAGTTCATGCTCATCATGGCAACACATTAGAAAATCAGCTAATGAAATTCAAGAATTTCTTACACATGCATGTCAGTAACCTTAAAAAGTAAAATAAAAAAAGGTCATTCAGAAAGGTAACAAAAATAAATCACTCTCTGGAAATAAAACTAATAAGAAACTCTTAATTCATTTAACTAGCAATAATGTAGATGAGAGGAAACACATCCTCATGTAATGATGAAGAAAGTTAAATTGTGGATATTTTGTAGTAAGTGATTTATCAACATTTCTAAAAGCCTAAAGTGGGCTTACTTACTGATTAACTATCTTACATAAATTAGTCTTAGAATATCAATCACTGATAAAATGGAGAGAAAATAAGTAACTATCAATAGGAAAAATATGCAAAGGACATGAAAAATTTTGTAGCAAATTATTTCAAATTCCCAGTAACCCTACATAACAAGATAATTAACCTCAATCACAACTGAATTTTTGCAAGAGAAGACAGTTTATTGTTGCATTTTTTTGCAATAGTTAAAGTTTGAAAGCAAATATGTTCACAACAGAGGACTGGTTAATTAAAGTACAAAAATGGATAAAACAATATCTGATACCATATATCAAAAAGAGGAATGTTGTTTTCTATTTCTGCAATGTAGTTATCTTCCAGAGACATCAACAGGTTAAAAAGAAACAACCTGTAAAATATTTTCTATAGAGTATTTTTTATTTAAATCATAACCTATAAAGTGTATACTTTGTTTTCATTTAGACAAAGTCTAGGCATTATTCTTTTGTGGGAAGAGAGATCTGGGTTGAGAAAAGTTTGAACTTTACATTGAAATAGGCTTTGATTTTTTTAAATGCTTAATATGAAAAAGACCACCTGGACAGCAAATGTATTGGTTTTCTATTTTTGTGTAACAAATTAACAAAAATTTAATTATATCTGAAAAGTCTTTTCACAGAACACAGAACAACCCAGATAATGTTTGATTGAGAAGGTGGGGGGTGTGTGCACACTTGAGATCAGGAATTTGGGGGGGTCATCTTAGATTTCTGCTTGGAACAATTTCTGCTATTTCTCTTTCTGTCCTGCTCTCACTTGTTCCCTCTCTCTCTCCCTCTTCTCTATCTTTTTCAGTCTTTCTTTTTCCTAATTGAAACTATGGGGCACCTATGACACCTACTGTTGCATGTTCTCTTTTTTCAGTGTTATCTACGAATTTCCTGCTATGAATGTGTATTTTTTTTGTAATTAAAATATAGTAAATATTTTAAAATCATAATTAAAAACATGGACATGACTCTCCAAGACAGATAATTCGCTAAAAAGAAAAAAAAATGCAAGGGATAAACGTGTATTTACTAACAAATATGTGTGTTCAGATATATGAGTACATTAAGGGTTCATAAAGATAAACAAAAAGATCTGATGAGATAATCTGTGATGAAAACAGAGGATATGATGAGTAGGCATAGTATTTATATCCTTTTTAATGATAAAAAGCTTTTTAATGATAAAAATTTAATGATAAATTTTTAGTCACTTGTGTATTGATACTAAAAAAAGAAAACTAAGATAATGGAAGGACATATTTATAAATGTTTTAACTTCTTTATATATCTTTTTTAGAGAACTGTATTATTTTAATTTGAGAGAATATCAAATTGAAGATTTTTTAAAAAGAAGGTATTGATTTCAATTCTTATTAACATACTTCACTTAAAGTTCCGATTAAGCTTGTGATAAAGTTCTAGTTAAAGGAATGCATCACTTAATTTCCATATACAGCTATTAATGGGGCTTATATTGCTCTGAGATCGAGGCTTATATTTGGTAGACTGTTTTGAATTTGTATAGGAAAACAGAACAAAACTTTTTAATTTTTTTTTGCAATTAGTTACCCCTAACCCATCCCCATTCTAAATTGCACATAATAAAAATAAGTAAATAGATAAAAATAAATGAAGAAGAAAAAAACATTTTAAACAACCGAAGGTTAACTTGCCCAAGACCACACAGACGGTAAGTGGCAGATCAAATTTACTCTTGAGAACCTGTGTTCTTCACTGTTACGCTCCACTGCCTCTCCTGCCCACATGATTGATCCACATAATGATCTGAGAAAAGGGTCATTTGTGTTTTGGACAAAGTCAGATGCTCACTGGAATGCTAAATAACCATAAAAATAAAGTAAATACCATGCCATGAAATGGATAAATCTTACAGACACAATGCTGAGCGAAAGAAAGTGGGCATAGGGTATTTGCTATATGGTTCTAAGATTAGAGAGTACTGTAAGAGTGAGAAGAGTGGTTCCACTGGGGGATGAGAGACAGCCGTGCATCTGATGGAGACTTTGGGTGTTTAATTTGAGCTGCTTACACATATGTGTACTTTTGATTAGAAATCAAACATTTGTATACATATCTTTTTACATATTAAACTTAAATAAAGTAAAAACCTTTTAACAAAAGGTGATGGTACATTTTCCTCAATCTGCTTATGGAAAGTGTATATTTCTTCTTCTTTTTTTAAGTGGCTTCAAAGAAATTGAAGTTAACATTAGTAGACTGTGAATATAAATACATGTATTATCATCTTTGGCATATTTGCTGCTTATTCAATTCCACTATATATTTTATTCCATTTATTTTCTTCCTTTTTTTCCCTTTTTTTGGGGGGGCATGGGGACCAAAAATGAAAAATATTGAAAAGTCAGTAGGAAGATGCTTCTATATAAATTCTGCCTATTTAATAAGTGCTTAAGGAAAATCTGCATGAATATTTTATTTATTTTTTATTTTGTACTTTTGTTGACAGAGATACTGGGATAGGAATGACAACAAATTCATCATAGTTAGATTTCATATTTTTTGAAGTTCAACATCACACCACTGCCCATTCTTATGAGAGATGTGAATACAGCTTTGGATATAGGAGCCCTGCTCAGACATTTCTTTCATCTCTTAACCTCAAAACTCTCAAAAGGCTTCACCAGACCTCTTATACATAATTTGTTTGTGTGTTAGTTACTATCACTGGGCAGTGAGTTCCAAATACTGATTCTGTCTGATGCTTAGAGTATAATCACAGTTCACAGTCTCTGACAGTTGACATTCAGTATCTGCCTGCCAGCCACACTGGGATTCCTGATCTCAAGTGTAGAACATTCTTGCATTGCTCGGTAAAACTCCTGGACCCACATTCTTTAAGAACTCTTATATGGCATCTTATTATAGTAATATAATATAGTGACATCAAGTACTTTACAAATGAGAACGTGGATGGATGGATGGCTTTTCTGGTAAGACCATGTTATTTACTATTCCATGACTTAAAGTCACCTTTTTCCTTTTCTTTCTTTCCTTTTTTTTTTTTTTTTTTTTTTTAAGATCACGGTATATTATCAGTAGTGTTTGTAATATCACTAATTGTGTTCTGGAAAACTTTCAAAACACTCAGTGCAATTTAATGGTATATTTCAAAATAATGAAATAGGACCCTAAATAATGATTCAAACCTCAAAATTTATCATTTCCCCAACAAGAAATAGGAGTTAAGTGACCCAGTTGCAGAGTTTATTCCACTCTCCCATTAGCTAAATAAATAGACTATAAGATACTATCTAGTACTCAGTCTGACAAGAAAATGGAGATGATCGATTGTTTCCCAAACAGAGAATTGGGGTTTCAATTAGATTAAGAAATGTTACCACTACTTAAGAATGATAGAGAACTGATATTTTATATTATAAACCTCAATGCTTTGGAAACCAATTGTGCACATTATCTTCTGATGTTTATAGAGAATTCATAACTCTATATAAATTTTTTAACATTATGTGGCAGATATGAACTGCACTATAGCACAGAATTTTTGGCTGTTTTATTCTTTATGGCTATACTCAAAGACTAGGTGATTCATTGTTTATATAATATTCATTGTTTATAAGGAATAGTTCTGTTGAGGGTTGAGGAAGAATCTAATATTCTAGGAAATGCAGGATCCAAAAATTTAATTCTGAGTTTTGTTTATTTCACTTATTGTTATAGAGTTGTGGGACAATTTTTTTTTTTATTTTAGGGCTTTGCAGGTAAATTTCAAAATTATATGTATTTTAAGCTGTCCTGTCTTGACAGGTAGCCCCTATCACTACAAAATAAGGCCTTTAAGTTATTTCACAGTCATTATGTACACAGACAAATTAAAACTAACTTTAGAACAATTATGGAACCTACATTAGCCAATAACCTTGTATGAAACTCTTAATAATTTTTAACCTTTTTTCTTATCTAAAATTGTCATTAATAATAATACTTATTGGAAGAGGGTATGAGTATTCAACATGTTAATATTTGTAAAAATTCTGAACATAGTGCTCGTAACTGGTAGGACCTAATGACTGGTAAATACTGTTTGACCCAAGAAACAATATTCCATTTTAGTAAAATATATTTATAGAACATGCAAATCATAAATAAGTTAAATGCATTCTAATTATATGAACAATCACTACTAATGCAATAACCAAAATTCAAAAAGTTGAATCTTGTTCCATTTTTGATAGCTCCACCTACTTGAATATTAAGCAGTAACTAAAAGTAACGATGTAAAAAAATCTATACCAAAAAAAGTCAAATGTATACTCTGAGAAAGATGATCCAAAATGAAATAAACATTGCTTACAGTTACTCCAAATAGAGTTGAAAGGACATTAATGGTAAATATATATTGAAAGTTGTGCGCAAAGTATATTATGATAGATTGATTTTTTCAGGTGTGAAGAAAGAAGAAGAATTAAGATTGATTCCAATTTTTTTATGTGAACTACTGGAAAATAGACTTTCTATTTCTTTATTGGGGAATAGCTGGGAGGAAACAGAATCAAAGGAGTTCTGAGAGGATGGAAAGTCTGAATTACTGAGGGAGAATAACTACAAAAGAATTATGGATTAGGATATTTCATAAATGATCTCTCACACCATACTAATAAATTTTATTGAATCACGAGGGATTTTTAATTTTTTTAATTACTGGAATACTATAGCCAGAATAGTGTTTTAGAATACGATCCAGGTAGTAACATAAACATTATGCTGACAGAAAGAAAAAATATGAAAAGAAAGAAAATTAGAAGCAAGAGAATATTAGGATTATGATGGAGGCAGGTGATAGTGTGAAAATAGGAATTCACTCATTTTATTCCTCTAAGTAATTGCTGTACACAATTTCTTGAGCATTGTGAGGATAACAGAGAAAACTATAATATGGTTCTTCCATTAAAAAAAAAAAGTAATTTACAAAGTCACTTGGAATCCAATAGGATTATTATGTTTGTTTATCTTCAACCTAGGGTCTTACCAACAGATAGTTTGTTTTTTTTTTAAATAAGTTAACAGTATTTTTCTAAGCAAAATTTGCCTATTATTCTACACAACTTGCAAGTGATAATTTATAATATTAATTTATACATATAAACATATATGCACATGTAACTACTTAGAAAAAAATCCGTTCAGAATTAATACATTACATAAATGAAGAATGAATTTGAAGTATTTCAAATTGATAAAACGTATCTAAATAAAGAACTGGGGGAAAAAAAGAACTAGGCATTTATAGAAGAGGGAGAATTAAAGGTATTAGCAGATGTTTCCAGACAGCCTGGATGAGAAGAGAACACAAGGGCTTCTGTGAGGGTCACTGACTAATTAAAAAAAGAAAAAAATCTCATTTTCACTACAGTTTTCTTAACATTAATCTCAGTGAGTTTTCATGCAGGATGCTTAATAGATATTTTCAATTTGGCAAATCAAGACTATTTTCTTACAATGCGTTTTCAACAGTTTTGTATATTTGATAGTTACACAGTACATCTAAAATGATCTATCTTTAATACATACAATAGCTTAAAACAAGATTTTGCTGACTTTATATAAATGAAGTTAAATGAATCTCAATGTAGGAAGGTACAAAATGTTAAAAGAAAGCAAGTTTGGCCAAAAAAATAAATGAAAGAATAGTCGGTTTGTTATACTTCTTTGGTTTATGTAGACTTCTTCATTTAACTCTGATGTCTACTGAAATAAGCACAATTATGATCCCCACTTTGCAGAAAAGGATCCTGGTAGTCTGAGTACCTATGAGATTTTATAGTAAAGAAAAGAGACAAAGAATTGCTTTGATCCTGTTGTTCAGCCTGCACTGTTTTCTCCCAATAAGTTTTAAAATAATGAGGGAAGTACACACGAAATCACAGATGCTGCCTCATCTTTTCTGAATAAAGGCCACAGAATATATGTAATTCTTGGTACAAAATGGAAAGGACTCAATTATTTCACAATATGCCTTTTTTTTCAAAAAATGTTTATTTAAAACCTATTTAGTTAATGTATAGTGTGATATTAGTCTTTGGTGTACAATACAGTGGTTCACACTTGCATACAACACCTGGTGCCCATCACAACAAACTGGACAACCCAGAAAAAATGGACAAATTCTTAAAAACATATAAATTACCAAAACTGAAATAGGAAGAAATAGAAAACTTGAACAGACCAATAACTAGAAAGATATTGGATCAGTGCTCAAAAATATGTCAAGAAACAAAATCCAGATGGTTTCACAGGTAAATTCTACCAAAAATTTAAAGAAGAGTTAATACTTGTTCTCAAACTATTCCAAAAAAAAAAAAATGGAAAAAAGGGAAAACTTTAAAATTCATTCTATGAGGCCAACATTACCCTGATACCAAAACCATATAAAGATACTACTAATAAAAAGAACTACAAACCATTATTCCAGATGAACATAGATGTAAAATTCTCAGTAAAATTCTAGCAAGCCAAATCCAACAATACAATAAAAAAGGTCATTCACCACAATCAGGTGGAATTGATTTCTGGGTAGCAAGGGTGGTTTAATATTCTCAAATTGGTCAACATGATACATCACATCAATATGAAAAAGGTTAAGAACCATATGATCATTTCAGTAGATGCAGAAAAAGCTTTTGACAAAGTAGGACATCTATTCACGATAAAAACCCTCAATAAGGTAGGATTATAAAGGTTGTATGTGGAAAATACATAATTAACATCACCATTAATGTGGAAAAACTGAGAGCTTTTCCCCTAAGGTGAGGAACAAGACAAGGATGTCCACTCTCAACACTTTTATTCAACATAGTACTGGGAGTCCTAGCCACAACAATCATTCAAGAAAAAAAGAAATAAAGGCCATCTAAATCAGTAAGGAAGAAGTAAAACTTTTATTACTTGCAGATGACATGACATCATATATAGAAAACCAGAGAAACCATCAAAAAAATTTGTGAGAACTGATGAAAGAACCCAGTAATGTCACATGATATAAAATGTATGTGCAGAAAACTCTTTGCCATTTATACACCAGTAATGAAGTAGCAAAAAGAGAAATTAACGAAACAATCCCACTTACAGTTGCACCAAAAATGATAAGATACCTGGGAATAAACCTAACCAAAGAAGTGAAAAAGCTATACTATGAAAACTATGAAACACTGAAGAAACAAACTGAAGATTAAACAAAGAAATGGAAAAACATTCTATGTTCATGGCTTGGAAGAACAAATACTGTTAAAATGTCTATACTACCTAAAGCAATCTGCACATTTGATGTAATCCTTATTGAGATATTATAAGCAGTTTTCACAAAGCTAGAACAAACCATCCTCATACTTGTATGGAATCTCAAAACACCCCAAAATAGTAATCAAAACAGTATGGTACTGGCACAAATATAGACACATAGATGAATGGAACAGAAAGGAAAACCCAGAAATGAACCCACTACTGTACAACAAATTAATCTTCAAGAAAGCAAGAAAGACTATCCAATGGGAAAAAGACAGTCTCTTCAACAAATGGTGTTTGGAAAACTGCACAGCAACATGCAACAGAATGAAACTAAACCACTTACTTACACTATACAAAAAAGAAATTCAAAATGGATTCAAGACCTAAATGTGATACTGGAAACAATAAAAATTCTAAAAGAGAACAAAGGCAGTATCTTCTTTGACATCTACCATAGTAACTTCTTTCTAGATATGTCTCCTGGGGCCAGGGAAACAAAATAAAGATAAATTATTGGGTTTACATCAAAATAAAAAGCTTCTGCACAGGGAAAGAAAGAATCAACACAACTAAAAGACAACCCATGGAATGAGAGAGGATATTTGCAAATAACTTTTGTGAACAAGTGTTAGTATCCAAAATATATAAATACTTAAAAACCTCAAAACCCCCCAAAAAATGAATAACCCAACTAAAAAATGGGCAGAAGACATGAACAGACATTTTTCTGAAGAAGACATCCTGAGGGCCAACAGACACATGTAAAAATGTTCAATATCACTTACCATCAGGGAAACACAAATCAAAACTACAATGAGGTATCACCTTACATCTGTCAGAGTGTGTAAAATAAACAACCCAAGAAATAAGAAGCGTTAACTAGGATGCAGAAGAAAAGGAACCTTCTTGCACTGTTGGTGCGATGCAATCTGGTGCAGCTATTGTGGCAAACAGTATGGAGGTTCCTCAAAATGTTATAAATGGAAGTTCCCTATGATCCATGAATCAGACTACTGGGTATTTATTCAAATACAAAAACCCTAACTCAAATGGACACAACAGCTTGATGTTTATAGCAGCATTACCTACAATAGCAAATTGTGGAAACAGTTCATGTCCAATGACAGATAAATGGATAATGAAGAGTAGTGCATGTACACACACACACACACACACACACACACATACACACTGGAATGTTATTCAGCCATAACAAAGTATGAAATCTTCCCATTTGTAAAGACAGGAATAAATCAGAGGGTATAATGCTAAGCAAAATAAGTCCATCAAGAGAAAGACGAATACAATATGATTTCACTTGTATGTGAAATTTAAGAAACAAAACAAATGAGCCAAAAGAAAAAAAAATGAAAGAGAAAGCTACAAATCAAGAAACAGTCTCCTGGTTATAGAGAACAAACTGATGGTCACCAGAGGGGAGGGTGGGGGATGGGGTAATTAGATGATGGGGATTAAGAAGCATACTTGTTATGAGCATGGAGTGATGTATGGAATTATTCAGTCACCATATGGCACACCTGAAACTAATATAACAGTATATGTTAACTACTGGAATTAAAATAAAAACTTAAGGGGCACCTGGCTGGCTCAGTCAGAAGAGCAAGTAACCCTTGATCTAAGGGTTTTGAGTTCAAGCCCCACATTAGGTGTAGAGACTACTTCAAAGGAAACAAAAACAAACATAAAATAAAAACTTGAAATGTGAAAAAAAGAGTACAATATGTATTTGATAAAGTATCAATACAAGGTGATTTGTTTCACTTCAACTCATACCTCTCATCAGATTAAAATTAAAACCATGTCTATTTTTAAAATAGGGTGATGATAGTCAGCATTTGAATGGAAAATGCATGCATCTAATCACAAGTTGTAACCAGTCTTACAAATGCCAATATCTGTTTGTACTTCTATAAAAAACACATATATAATTTTTCTAATTTAGGAGGATAACTTGTTAATAATTTTAAAATTTCTTTTGAAATAATATACTTTGCTTAATTATGGTTTTGGTCTACTTAGAGGCCTTTTACATGACATAGTTCTTTTTATGTGCTGAACTTAAATTATCTAATTAGTAAATTGTATATTGAAAACAAACTCTGCCTCAGTGTCAGCATCACTCATTAAGTCTAAATCATAACAGATATGCAATAGCAAGTTATATATTACATGGTATACTCCAGGCTTTTAGAGAAGTTGCCGGTGCCAACACATTCCTTTTTAAGTGCAATACAGTGAAGGTCATTTGGGGATAAATAATAACATTTTGTGTCCTTTTGTGGCAATAGAGTTCATTCATAAAGACAGTACAATGTCTACTAACTTCTAAACACTGAACAGTAACAGAAAATAAATATAAATATTTGAAAATATCAAAT
Source organism: Lontra canadensis (assembly GCF_010015895.1). NCBI lineage: Eukaryota > Metazoa > Chordata > Mammalia > Carnivora > Mustelidae > Lontra > Lontra canadensis. The sequence goes on from NW_022631033.1 coordinate 9,821,969, forward strand.
GACAGACTTTACATTTCTAGATATCATTCATTGCTTCATTTTGCATTCTGGTACAATAGGTCAAAGTGTTTGAGATTTCAATCACATAAGAAGCATTAAAGATATGCTTTGACTAGAGTCTCAGCAATGGCATACAATGTAAGTTATATTAAAAAGCAAAAAAAAAAAAGAGTAAGTATTTGCAGACTAATACTGGAAAAGGTGGAAGGTCATCAAAGTGTACTCATCGTAAGTTCCGTTGTTATAGAAATCAAATGCCAAAAAGAAAAAAACCCACAGTCGAGAGAAGACATCATGAAAACAATTACCCAAAGTTAAAAAGTGATACTGAATGATAATTTGAAATCACGTGTGAATGTAAATATACTTCACATTGGAAACTGGGAACTTGAGCAATGTTTGGAGTTATTGTACCTTGAATGTAGTGTCCAATGAGTGAAGCTCTTTCTCATCCATACTTTTTCTCATATTCTGAGATCATTTTGCTTCTTGCCTGGTTGGGATCTATTATGCTTTACATAATATGCTGTATTTCTGTCTTACACCACCTGTTACAACTGTACTTAATAATATTTTTGCAAGTATTTTTGCATATTTGTTTTCCCTTCTAGGATATCTGCTCAGTGTGAACAAGGACCACATGTCTATTTTATAACTGTGTCCCCGTACCTGACATACAGTCAATAACACACATTTGCTGTATAGAGTGTTCTAAGCAAAGAGATATATAGAGTCACAAGAAGCCAAAAAAATTTGAAAGCATATAGCCAAGTAGGTTACAAGTTGAACTGTAAAAGAGCACATTGAAAAAAAAAAAAAGTTAAATATTCATATATGCTCTGCTTTCCAATTGTGATTTAATGTATATAAGTTGGGATTAGAGAAATGTGGCAAAATTTTAGTAATTTAGAGAAGTGAAAAAATATTTTTGGATGAGATACTTCTAAGGATGTTAATTCTCCATCGCTGTTCTAGTAAACAGTAATGAATACCATGAGAAATTCTTCCACTTATATCCATGAATACACACATTTCAGAGTTCATGATTACCTTTGAGAATCTGATTAAAGCTTTAGATCCTCTCCAGCAGAAGATAAGTAAGACATACAAAGAAAAAAAAAAACACAGATGCAAATCCATTATATTTTACTATTTGGGAAAGGTCATGAACTTCCTGACTCATTGATGTGTTCCAACGTACAGCCCTAATTTAAGACTGAAAGAAAATATTTTCATACTGTTTAAAATTGTTGTAGCTGCAGTATACAAGGCAAAGACATTGATCTGTAATTTTCCTAACATTTAAAGACCTTACTGAATCACCGTGTTTGACTCTTGATTTGATGATCATCTCTTTGATTCATTTAACCTTCTACAGAGCCAATTTCACATCTCTTTGAACTATTTTTAGGTGTCAATAATAACCTGTGTAGACTGAATCAGAACTACATCCCACAAAGACTGCACTGGTGATCTGGGTATTCTCAAGTTAAATTACAAGTATGTTCGAAGCTAAAGTGAGTTTTAAATGGGCCTTGTAGTTGTTGTTTAAAGACAGATCCTTAAACCAGTATCCTGGGTATAATAACAATAATGCCCCCTCAGTGCACAGCAGGCTGCTCTTCCGTGGAGCATAAAATGCCTCACATATGCCATCAGAGCTAGGAAGGTGGACGTGTAAACAACTTCCCACTCGGTGAGGGTGCCACTCTACTATGGAGAGATCACTGCGTTCATAATAAAATCCTCAGAGGATGCAAAGAAAGAGACCAGAGAAGAAAAAACAGTTTCTGTACGAGGACTTTTCCAACTGAGAACGATCAAAGAGATCACTTTTTAGGATGAGCTAATACTTAATTAGCTCGAAATTAGACATGCACGTGAAACTGGGAAAGACTCTGCTCTAAATCCATATAAAAGTTTTTATCTCTTCCATTGTTTGTTTTTTGTTTTTTTTTTCAGAAAAAGGAAGCTATAGAGTGGTAGGTTTTTATTTTTATGGTTTTTAAAAGATGTGTTTATTTATTTTTCAGAGAGAGAGAGTACCACCAGGGGGAGCGCAGGCAGAGGTAGAAGCAGGCTCCCCGTGGAGAAAGGAGCCAGGTGTGGGACTCATTCCCAAGACCCTGGGATATGACCTGAGCCAAAGGCAGATAGATGCTTAACTGAGCGAGCCACCAATGCTTCCTGAGTGGTAGGTTTTTATAACTTTATTTTTTAACAACTAAGCATATGTATACAGATTTAGATACATTTTTACATTTATATATACACATATTTATATACATATACATACATATACACATATATATGCATATATGTGTGTATATATCTATATGTAAACACAAATTTTCTATGTCTAACTTCCTCATCTGTGGAATTAGGGTAAAAAAAGATGCCCTTGTCATCCTTCTGTGAGGGATGAATGGACCATTAACCACCATTTCTGGCACATAGTGTTATCTCAATATTACATTCAACTAATATAAATGCCAGTATTAATATATGTAATTTTATTAAAATGTGAGTATTAACATTACAATATGAAATCACTTGCACTTTACAGAAGCTATTTGAACTTTCTGATAATTGTGTAGATCTTTAGGAAGTAACTGTGTGAAGTATTTATGATTTACTGCCAATTATGTATAACATGTTTTTAATAGGTATAGTGTAGGTCATGCCAATTTATAAAGTTAATGTTCAAAGTATGTTACTTTTATATAGTATGTTTTTCAAAATGGCTCAGAGGTTTTGTAAATATAAAAAATAATTTTTTTTTATTTTGAATGAGGGTTGAAATTGTATCAAACATGATGTTTTCTCATACAGCAAATTCAGAATGGTCATTAATGTGTATACATTATCAAAGGTAATTAGTTTTTGATGGTATTGTTTTGGAATTCAGAAACTATTAATAGTTTCTGCTACTCCCTAAATGTCTACAAAATTAGGTATTTTTCATTTCATTCAGTCTTTCATTGAATGAAAGAAATTTAACATTCTTTTTTTTCTTTTTTCTGTCTTGACAACAGTACCTTACAAATCAGTGCCAAATGGGGCACAAAAATCCCTGGGTATCTTAAAGAGAAAAAAAATTATGTAGGTAAACAGATAAATCTTTAGGACATTTGTCTTTATGGGAGAAACTCCTGCTGTTGGTCTCTAACCTGCAGGGCATTAGTCTTCTCTAAATTGCCAATGGTGTCCCACAGCTCAGTGATAAATAGAAATCACTGGAAGAAATAGCACATTCTTCCACAGAGAATTTCCAGACAGACATGGGCCTTTAAAGAAACTACATACACAAAAGTGATTATTTTCTATTACGGCATACTTTACCTTATGTCTTATGTCTTTATGCAAAGTTATTTTGTCAACTGTGCAAAAAAAAAAAAAAACTTTGAATAAGCCATTAGGTAAAAATGTACACTAACATGATTGTTATTTAAACTAAACAAGAACTATTTTATATAAGACACCGTTCTTCATATGTATTAAATAATTTATCACCAAGTACTGTTTTTTATTTTCAAAACAACATTGAAAAATTACATTCTTGTTTGAAGTAGTAAGTTTTACTTATTACCCAATTAACACCTTTTTTGGGGGGTGGAGAAGCCATTAAAAACAACTTTCTTTTTTATAAAGTAATTTTGGGTGACAAATGTAATCACTTATTTTGTGTTATATTGTGAAGTGACTTAATAGTAATCATTTCTCCTGTTTTTTTTTTAAGTACCCAAATTCTTAGATAGACACTTTAATGTCTTTTACTCTCAACTTGTGCTGTGTACACCCCAAAATATTACACATGAGAAGTAAAAGGCAGGATGAGGGAGTACCATAAAAGGGAGTCAGGAAAGAGGAGAGAGAGAAAGAGACAGATGGAGAGATAGAGAAAGAGAAAGAAAGAGAGCTAGCATGAGCCAGCTCTATAAATTGTCTTACAAATGACAAAAAACCCTGGGGATATCGCCACACTCAGCACTAATATTTTGCACTAAAAATAGAAGACAAAAATCTTGGCAGAAAGTGTTAACTCTTCTTCTTGATGGCTCATTTTTCCCCCTCAGGACATATGTATTGTTGTGTGGTTTCTCTTTCATCTTTTTAGTTATGATTTTTAAACCAAGAATGTCAGGCTTATTTCACACTGTGGAACCTACCTCTGGAATGACCTTGTGTACCTGTTTACAATTCTTTCTGTGAGTGATTTTTGGAGCCAGGTAATCCATAATGAGTTACAGTTGGCAACAATCAAACTGTAGACATTCATTTTTTTTGTGGATAATACTTATCAATGTTTTTAAGTTGCCTACAGTTAATAGCATTTATCTTTCTCTGAATCAGACAGTTACATTTAAAAATAGTTTTTTGGTAGGGGTGTCTGCGTGGCTCAGTGGGTTGAAGCCTCTTCCTTCGGCTTGGGTCATGGTCCAGGGCTCCTGGGATGGAGCCTCGCATCAGGCTCTCTGCTCAGCAGGGAGCCTGCTTCTCCTCTCTGCCTGCCTCTCTGCCTGCCTCTCTGCCTACTTGTGATCTCTGTCTGTCAAATAAATAAATAAAATCTTTAAAAAAAATAGTTTTGTGGCAGAGTGGGCAGAGTTGTAGACATGTTAAAGGAGTCTTATTTTATGGAATTTTTTACAGTGGTGTTATTATTTGTTTATGTAAGTGTGTATGAGTAAGACAGATTGAAAGAAAGGGGGAAAAAGACAGGGAGGAAAGGTGGAAGAGAAAGGGAGAGAGAGAAAGTAAGAGACCAAAATGAAGAGAAGGTCGTAGCATTAAGAAATATGGGCCAACATCCGGTTTCTAAAATCACACTTACCCATTTGTCAACGCCCTCCAGGGAAACCAAAGAATACTTGAACACACCTGTAGCTGAACAGCCGGGGTTTATTGCTTCTGGTTACAAGGGAGATTACACCCACAGGAAACTATGTGGTGTTCAGTACAAGTGCCTTAAAAATGAGTTATTACAGGATTTGGGTGTGTATTAAATGATTTTAGAAATTATTTCAGGAAGTGGCACTGTACTCTGGATTAGATTTTTCCAGAAAGCTGATAATAGCCTATGATTTGATATCTTAAATCTTATCCAGAAGAAGTTGAAGAGTAGACTAGCAATTAACATTATAACTGGTAAAGAAGCATCAATCATTTATACTATTTAGAAAACAGGTTTGGCCACTTTTGTTATTTGGAAAATTGTCATGTTTTGCCTGGATTTAGACATGGTTTACAGAATATTCTGATTTTCATCTTGATCTTTCACAGTTAATAGTAGCCTTGTCTGGTGCTGATGTTCTGCAAAAAGCTTATGTTGAGTAAAAGAGCAGGAAGATGTAGCTAAGAGTGCCATGCCAGCTCCTAGCAAAACCTAGTCCTGGCTGATAACCAGGGAAACTCCTGGATTTCAGGGGTTGCACTTCTCTTTCTCACATTTACAAAATAGTGGCTGAATATCCACTATGGAAAATGAGATATAGTAGGCTAAATATTAACACTACAGAGAAAGCAAAAGAAAAAATAAAAACATCAATAATATTGATAAGCTTATCAAATCTACATTGTTATTCTACTTTATTATAAATACAACAGATTATCAAACTTTTTAAATTTTAAATAGTTATATTATTTTAGATAATAGAGCCCATTTTAACTTTTACTAAAGGCTTTAACATTTAACTCAACAAATGTCCTCGGAATATCAGCCAAGACCCCCCAAAAGCCTCAAGCATAATTAGCATTTTCAATAAATTATGTTTTAAAATATATGTACTTAGTCATATTGTTTGAAATTAATTTTAAAGTTAATACTTCAGACACTAAAATAGCCACATATTTTACATAGTTGGGTTACAAGAATCAGCATGCAGTAAGGTTAATTTAATGGATCTAAAGAAGAGAATGCCCTTCCAAAAATTACTAGAGTAAAACAATTAGCCTTTGTTAATTTATTCTTGATAGTAAATTTTCATATTTTATAAAAATGTCTTAAAGTTAGGTGATTTTTGAAGGTCATAGTCCATAAATATGTTTCTATTTTATTTCAAGTAAAATATAGAAAATTGGATCTACTATCAGAATTCCTGGGTTGATTTATTATTTCAGTGGATATCCTTAAGCAAATCATTTAACATTAATCTTCTTTTCCAAATTAAAAAAAGTTGATAAAAATAATTTTTCCATTCAAATATGCTTTTTATAGATATTAACTGACATAAACCATATTTGGACTGCATTTATGATGCCCTATTTCCTACAATTTTCTATTATCAAAACTCTATCATCCAAAAGTCTTTGAACTCTTAAAGTAAAGGAGTGTATATGGTATACATATTTAGCGTTATTATTAAATTAATAAATATTTTGAAAGTATTTTACAAATAATAAAACAAATCATTTTTGTTTTTACTATTGTGGTAAATGGCTTACTAGAGGAGAAATATGCAGCATTTTGATTATCAAAGCATGGAGACTAATTTAGTCCCTCTAATTTTCAACTAACCAGCATGAGATTAAACCAAAAACTTTTATTTCCCTTCCAAATACCATTGCATATAAAATGGAATGATATGGTCTAAACCAAAAGAGTCAAAGGCAACACAAAACCCTTTAAACTCACGTAGTCTAAATATCCGATTCTATTTTAAGATGGAAGTATAAGAGAGGGCATTTTTGCTTTCTACACATCAAAACACAACACTGAAAAAAATATTAAAGTTGAGAAATATATCAACACAAGACGGCAAAAGAATGGAATAAACAAAATGAGTGAATAAGGAATTTTAACAAAGGAAGATCAACAGATACATTAGATAGAAAGAATAAAAAAGGTGATAAAGTTTAGAATAGAGAGAATGGAAAACACAAGATTTGTAGAAAGTGTATTTGATAATTTACTAAGACAGAGGGAAGACGTTGTGTTCCGAATTAATAAACTCTGTGAATGTAAAGGTAAAAAGTACTCTAGAAATAATATCTGTGACAGGGGAGCTGGGGTGTTTGGCTTAGTTGGTGAAGCACATGGAACCTGCTTAAGATTCTCTCTGTTCTCCTACCCCTACTTTCTTGTGTTGTCTCTCTTTTAAAAAAATGAAAAAGAAAAGAAAGAAATAATAGCTGTGATATTATAATATTATTGTAACAGGATAAAAATGCTTGAAAGCATAGACAAAGGGAAAATATTAAAGATCCCAAAAAAGCAAAAGGCTTCATATCTGTATTAAAAGTAGACTCACAATATCACACAAAAAAATTGAATCCAAAAGAAAATGGCTACATAATTTAGATTTTGGCATTAAGTAGATTACTTACATTCAAAATGGTGAAAGACTCAATGTTGTTTGTGAAGATTAGGAAAAACCAGAGATGTGTCCTCTTACTACCTCTATTCAACATTATACTGGAGTAGAATCTAGGCTGTTCTTAAGGGAAAAAAAAAAAAAGAAATAAAAAAGGTATCCAGATTGGAAAAATAGTAGTAAATTTGCTTTTATTCAAAATTTTATATTGTCTATATAGAAAAATCCAATTATTCTATTTTAAAAAGCTACTAGAACTAAAAAGTGTGGTAAGGATTCTGTACAAATGATCAATGTATAGAAATCAAGAAAACTATACATCAAAATTGCAAATGAATATAGATTAAAAATCCTCAACAAAATATTAGCAAATCTATTCCAACAAAAGTATGAAAAGAGTTACACAATTAAACCGAGTGGGACTCATCTACAGTATGTAAATTTTGTTCAACATTTGAAAAAGAATCAATGTGATCCTCACATGAACAAAATTTTTAAAAAATCACATGAGCATATTGATAAATGCATAAAAAGCATTCCAAGAAATCCATGACCAGTTCATGATTAAAAACTCTTAATAAACTAGGAATAAAGGGAACTTTCTCAGTTTGGTAAGGATTGCAAAGGCTCTATACGTAACACCATCCTTAACGGTAAGAAACTCAACACTTTCTCACCAAGATCAAGAACAAAACAAATATGTCCCCTATCAGTACTCTTTTTAAACTTCATACAAGATACTCTGTAAATAAAATATGAAAGAATTGACCAAAAAACTAGAACTAATAAACTGATACACTACTTTGGAAGATAGTAGGTGCACTTGAGAAATTAAACATACTTACTAAGGAGGGCACGGATTGTATGGAGCACTGGGTGTTATATACAAACAATGAATCACGGAACACCACATCAAAAAATAATGACATACTCTATGGTGACTAACATAACACGAGAAGGAAGGAAGGATGAACAAACTTTAAAAAAAGAAAGAAAGAAATTAAACATACTATTACTATTATATCAAGCAATTGCACTCCTTGGTATTTACCCAAAGGAGTGTAATTTGTGACCACACAAAGACTGAACACAGATATTTTAGCAGCTTTATTCATAATTGCCCCATTTTGGAAGCAACCAAGATGTTTTTTAGTAGTGGACAGATAAACTGTGGTATATCCAGACAATGTAGTAGTAATAAGTTTTAAAAAGAAATGAGCTATTAAGCCATGAAAAGTTATGGAAGGAACCTAAACTGCATATTGTTACATGAAAGAAGCCAATGTGTAAAGGCTACATACTATGATTCCAACTATATGACATTCTTGGAAAGGAAAACTATGTAGACAGTCAAAAGATCTTTGGTTGCCAGAAGTTGTAGTAGGGAAGGACAAACAGGTGGACTATGGAGGATTTTTAAAGCAGTGAAAATATTCTGATACAATAATAGGTACATGCCAAGATACATTTGTCTAAGCCCTTAGAATATACAACACCAAGAATGAACCCCTTGGTAAACTATTGACTGGGGGATTATAATTTTCAAACAGGTTCATCAATTGTAACATATACAGCACTCTGGTGAGGAGTGTAGATCATGAGGGACACAATGAATACGTCCCACAGGGGTATATTGGATATCCGTGTACCTTACCCTCAACTATGTTGTGAACCTTAAATTTCACTAAAGTCTTACAAATCAATAAATACAAACTTTACAATGGCATAGAAATATGAATTAAGGATGAATCTGACAATGGTTGTTAAAGAACATTAAAAACTAAAAATTATTCCTGAGAAAAAAATTTTAAAGTATCTTAATAAAAAGAGAGGGTACTGTGTTCATGAATCTAAACAATCAATATAAATATGTGAATTCTCTTAAATTCACCCACAGAGTAACACAGTACCCACTAAAATCTCAGAATTGTTCATAGAAATTAACAAGCTGATTCTAAAATTCATTTGAAGAGGGACACCTGGCTTGTTTGGTCAGCAGACCATACTACTCTTAAACTCAGAGTTGTGAGTTTGAGTCCCTCAAAGGATGTAGAAATCACTTAAAAATAAAGTCTTGAAAAATATAAAATTCATTTGAAGATGAAAAGGACCCAGAGTAGCCAAATGAACTTTGAAGAGAACAAAGTGAGGAGGACCAAGCTTCTTCCATGACATATCACATGGCTATAGTCATCATGGCAGTGTATTATTGGTTGAAAGACAGATAAATACAAATTTGTAGGCAGTCCAGAACAAGAACCCACAGATCATTTATAGCAGAGATGCAAAGATAATTTGGGTAGAGAAAGAATATCATTTTCAACAACATTTGTTGAAACAATGGGATATCTATCTGTAAAAATATATGACCTTTGACCCATACCTCACCCTAAACATAAAACTTACCTCAAAATGAATCAGAAACCTAAATGTAGAACCTAAATATGAAAATTTTAAGAAAAAAAAAAAGCCCTCTCCAATACTGGGTTATAATTACAAATAAATAAATATTCAAATGTTGAGGAAAATGTTTAAAAAGTAGTGTCCTGGATTTCAATCATTTGTAGACAAGACAAAGTGGTAAAGGAAATTTTCTGAGCAGACCTAGAGAATATGAGTGGTTGCTTAATATAGTTGCATGACTAGGAGAGTCTTTTTCCCCCCAATGAATGGTTTCCCTCACTCTTTGTAATTTTCTAACATATATGTAGCACATATTCTCAACATTATAAAAGAGGAATGAGGAAGCAACCCAAGTATAATTTACTATTGATTTCTAAACCACTCTTAGGTAAAATTTTTGATATCTTTCCTGTCTTTGGTATCACAGAATTTGCTTTCCAGATAGCTCAATTTCTTCATAGTAGATAATTAGGAGTTTAAATTAAGACTTGTAAATAGGTTAAAAAAATCTGAAAACTGTATTTTAAAAATATATTTCATTGCACTGAAATTATCAAGATACCTAGGAATAGACCTAATAAAAAAAGTGAAAGATCTGTACTCCGAAAACTATAAAACACTGATGAAAGAAATTGAAGACCACACAAAGAAATGGAAATGCTCATGGGTTGGAAAAGCAAATATTGTCAAAATGTCTATACTATCCAAAGCAATCTACCCATCTAATGGTAGATATATCAAAATATCAACAGCATTTTTCAAAGAGCTAGAACAAACAATCCTAATACTTGTATGGAATCACAAAAGACCCCAAATAGCCAAAGCAACCTTAAAAAAGGGAATCAAAGCTGTAGGCATCACAATTCCAGACTTCAAGTTATATATTACAAAGATGTAGTAATCAAATAGTATGACATTGGCCCATTGATCAATGAAACAGACTAGAAAACCCAGAAGTAAACCCACAAAAATATGGTCAATAATTCAACAAAGCAGGAAAGAATATCCGATGTGAAAAAGACAGTCTCTTCAACAGATGGTTTTGGGAATACTGGACAGCAACATGCAAAAGAATGAAACTGGACCACTTTCTTACACCATGCACAAAAATAAATTCAAAACAGATTAAAGACTTAATTGTGAGACATAAAACCATGAAAATCCCAGGGAACAGTATAAACAGTAATGTCTCTGACATTAAATGTAACAACATTTTTTAGATGTGTTCTAAGGTAACACAAATGAAAGCAATAATAAACTATTGGAACTACATCAAAATAAAAAGATTCTACACAACAAAGGAAACAACAAAATAAAAGGCAACTACTGAATAGGAGAAGATATTTACAAATAACATATCTGATAAGGGGTTAGTACCTAAAATATATAAAGAAATTACATCAATCAATACCCCAAAAAAAACAAATAATCCAATTTATAAGTGGACAGAAGACATGAGCAATCATTTCTCCAAAGAAGACCACATCCAGATGGCCAACAGACACATGGAATGATGCTCAACATCACTCTTCATCAGGGAAATGCAAATCAGAACCAAAAAGAGATATCACCTCACACCTGTCAGAATGCGTACAATCAACAACACATGTAATAACAGGTGTTGGTAAGGTTGGGGAAATAAAGGAATCTTCTCACACTGTTAGTAGGCATGCAAGCTGGTGTAGCCACTGTGGAAACAGTGTGAAATTTCCTCAAAAAGGTAAAAACAGAACTACTCTGTGATCCAGTATTCCCACTACTAGATATTTACCAAAATAATTCAAAGACAGTAATTCAAAGGGATACATGCACCCCAACATTTATAGCAGCATTATTTACAATAGCCAAGATATAGTCCAAGTGCCCATCGACTGATGAGTAGGTAAAGAAGTGGTATATGTATTCACTGGAATATTATCCAGCCTTAAAAGAGAAAGAAATCTTGCCATCTTCAAGGACAGAGATGCTAGAAAGTATAATGCTAAGTGAAGTAAGTCAGAAGAAAAAAACCATAGGATTTCACTCATATGTGGAATTTAAGAAACTAAACAAATGAGCAAAGATTAAAAAAAGAGAGAGAGAGGGAAAGAGAAGCCATGAAACAGACTCTTAACTATAGAGAAGAAACTGATGGTTTCCAGAGGGGAGATGGTGAGGGGATAGGTGTTGGGGATTAAGGAGAGCACTTGTGATGAGCATGAGCATGGGGTGATGTAAGGAATTGATGAATCACTATGTTAAGCATCTGAAAGTAATATAACACTGTATGTTAACGATAATGGAATTAAAATTCTTAAAAAGAAAGAAAATAAATATATAATTTATTTAATAGATAATTGGAGAAGGTTTATGTTTGCCTCTGAAGCAGGTGGGTAAAGACCCCATCCTCAAGCGTGTTCTTGGCACTGCCATTTGGATTGGATTATATTACAGGCAATATTAAACTAAGAGGATTTAATTAATGGAAGGGTGATGGTTAATTTTATATGTCAACTTCACGGATAGAGGGTGCCAGATTAAAAATTATTTCTGGGGTGCCTGTGCTGGTGTTTCCTCATAAAGTTAACATTTGAATCAGTGGACTCAATGAAGTAAAATTCCCTTCCCAATGTTAATGGACATCATCAATCCATTGAGGGCTTTAATAAAACAAAAGACAGAAGGAGGATCAATTTGCCCATTTTTGCTTTCTACCTGCCACATGTTGGGACATCTCAAGTCATCTTCTCCTACCCTGGGACTGGGATGTAAATCATTTTTAACCTTGGTTCGTAGGCATTCAGATTCAGACTGAATTACATCACTGTGGGTCTCCAGCTTGCAGATGGCAAAGTGTGAGACTTCTGAGCCTCCATTACCATGTGAGCCAATTTCTCCTAATCCTACCCCCACCTCCTGTCTAACTCTTTCTCATTGCTCTGGAGAACCCTGACTAACACAGGTAGTTTCAGAGAAAAGGGGAGTGGGGAAGAGTGAATTTATGATTGAATCTTTCAAGATAGTACTTAGAAGAGAGGAAATAACCAAAAGTTCAATGTTCTCTTTTTAGTCACAAGTTATTTTTCCTCTACTATTGTCCTTGGTCTTTCTTTTCAGAGTTGAGACTTCCCAGTAAGACTTCTAAGGTGTTGTTTTATATCACTTCTGTTTTAGCCCCCAAATCAATATTATTTTGAATGCTAAACAATACATGCCTATTGAATGACCAGGTAAGAGTCTCCTGGTGCTATAGATCTTGACAAACCAGAATATTTCTAAAAACAAACAAACAGAGAATCTGAGTCTTAAAAATAAAACCCAAATAGTAAAACACAATTTAATAGAAAAAGACATGTAAGATTTTAACAATATTACATATTTTTTTATTTCCATGAAGATTTATTGTCAATCATAAGTTGTATCCAGTATTATGTAAATCGGGCAGTATTTATATATTTTAACATTTTTTATTTAAATTAAATTTGCTTAACATGTAGCATATTGTTAGTGTTGGATAGAATTTAGTGATTCATCAGTTGCATATAACACCCAGACCTCATTACACCAAGTGCCCTCCTTAATGGCCATCACCCAATTACCCCATCCCCCTACCCACCTCCCCTCTAGCAACACTCAGTTTGTTCCTTGTAGCTAAAAGTATCTTATGGTTTGCCCCCTTCTGTTTTTATCTTATTTAATTTTTCTTTCCCTTCCCCTATGTTCATCTGTTTTGTTTCTTAAATTCCACATGTGAGTGAAATCATATAGCATTTGTCTTTTTTCTGACTTATTTTGCTTAGCATAATACTTTCTAGTTCCCCATGTCATTGCAAATGGCAAGATTTCATTCTTTTTGATGACTGAGTAGTATTCCATTGTGTGTGTGTGTGTGTGTGTGTGTGTGTGTGTGTGTTTGTATGTTTATGAGATATATATATCTCATGATGAGGTATACCTCATCTTCTTTATCCATGCAGCTATCGATGGTTATCTGAGCTCTTTCCATGGTTTGGCTATTGTGGACATTGCTGTTATAAACATTGGGGTGCATATGTCCCTTCAAATCACTATTTTTATATCTTTTGAATAAATACCAGTAGTGCAATTGCTGGATTGTAGGTACTTCTGTTTTTAATTTTTAAGGAACCTCCATACTGTTTTGCAGAGTGGCTGCAACAGTTTGCATTCCCACCAACAGGGTAAGAGAGTTCCCCTTTCTCTGAAAACTCACCAACATCTGTTGTTTCCTGAATTATTCATTTTAGCCATTTTGACTGGTGTGAGTGGTTCTGCTTTGTAATTCCCTGATGCCAAGTAATACTGAACATTTTTTTCAAGTGTCTGTTAGCTAATTGTCTGTCTTCTTTGAAAAATACTATATAACTTTAGATAGGATTAAAATACTGAGAAGAAGAAATTAGGACAGATTTAGCTGATAAAATGTATACACACACACACACCTGCACATCCGAATTTCATTAAATTAAAACAAAATTTTCAAACTAGTGTTTTTGGAGGCTTCATGAACTAGTTTATACTCTTTGGATTCTTTTCTATATCTTCCTCTTATAAATGATACAACATCTGGAATTTTAGACTTTAAAAATATATCTGGAACATTTTATTTGTCTATTTTACACTTAAATACAATATTACCTTCTTTTTAAATAAAAAGTATTGCAGAGACTGTAAAGCTTGTGATTGTACTACATATGATTTTCTTTAAAAGATTTTAAAAGCAGACACATCATCTTCAAAGACTGTTGATTTCAGAGAGAAATGAGACAGTAACATTGAACCCATGGTTTCAGGTTTTGAGTCTCAGTTTCCATTGTTCACTCAGCTTTTGTGAAAATCTGTTCAGAAAAGCATTGGGAATGGAGCTTATATAGCACAGCAGTGAAGAGATAGGAGCCAAGAAGTGACTTGCTAAGCTAGCAATTATATACAGCGGTCATCAGATAAAGTTTAATAATTATGGAAAACAAGCGAGAAGAAAACTCATGATTTCAACTAACTTGAAAAGATCAAGGATGCTTGAAAGGATGAGAAATAATGTTGAAACATTAAACATCATTTTCAAACCTCAAGCCTATGATAATGTCAATCATAAAAAGGAATAAAAATAAATGCTAAGGAAATGGAGACACATTAAAAGTAGAAAAGAAAGACAAAATAGTAAACAACTTTACAAATATTTAAAATATAAAATTACTCACCATATGATAAGAAATGAAAAAACTATTAAAATGCACAATATTGATGAAAAAATCTGTTCACCACATTGTATTGGATTTAGCAAGCAATTTTAAGATGAATACAAACCAAATGTGTAATGTGACAACCAAAGGTCAAAAGAAAAAAGATGAAATTATACATTTTGTATCTATCGCTTACTTTGCTTGTGGTGAGCATTGGTTCATCATTCTTTACTGGTATTGATACTTCCCAGTTCCCCCTTCCCCAAGTTCTTTCAGCCTAAGTTTGGCATCACAGACAAAACAGGAAGCTTGTATAACATAGATCAGAGGTTTCTGTCTTTCTACATGGTATTTGAAGAAAAATGTAAACTGAAACTCTAATAACAATTGTTTTCTCTTTTTAGAGATTTTATTTATTGAGAGAGAGAGAGAGAGAGAGAGAGAGCGCAAGGGCTGGGGAAGAGAGGGGCGAGGGAGAAGCAGACTCACCACTGAGCAGGGAGCCCAGAGGCAGGACTGGATCCCCAGACTCCGGGATCATGACCTGATCAGAAAGCAGATGCTTAACTGACTGAGTGACCCAGAAACCCAACAAATTGTTTTCAAGAGAGTTTTAACTATTTGCTTCCCCTTGGGTAATGACTTTATTGTACATATTATTACATATGTTAAAAAATAGATAACGTATCCAAGAAATTTGACCATATGTTTTAAGCTCATTGTTTAAAGGTGATTGGTAGCTCTGCTTGCAACTGTAACACCAAAAACAAACAAACAAAACAGACCCATGAATCTGAACATAGCTCTTAGCAGAACCTAGAATGTCCCTCATGCATTCACTCATGAATCACCTCATGGGTCTCCCATATTCTGACCTGCTGATAAATTTGCAGTCACTATGCCCTTTGTTATTTATTTGTCCACTTTACCTACTAGTTTTTTATGTGATTTCAACAAACAATAAACACTTTAGAGGTTCCTTGTTAATTAATTATATTAAGATAATTAATTATTATTAAGATAATTAACTATCCTCTGGGACAGCTAAGTTATAGCAAACATAAACTATAATTGATTCATCTCTCAGTGTCAATCATTATTCTGATTTCTATCAATGCAGGTTATTAGTTTAGTCTGATCTTGGCTTTCATGCAATAAAAACATACAGTATATAATTTTTGGTAGCTGTAATTCTATTTATTTCTAAAACAAATATGATATTAAAAACCAACATTATGGTTTTGAGAGTTGTATATATTACTGCATTATAAATAATTCATTTTTGTTTATTGCTATTAACAAACATTGTATATAACATTGGGTTACATGAATAAACCAGTTGAGTATTTTAAAACGTGTTTTGGTGGCACAACCACTCATTTCTGTTGGGCATATACTCAGAAATTGAATTGCTGGGGTACCTGGGTGGCTAGTCCTTAAGCGTCTGCCTTCAGTTCAGGTCAGGATCCCAGATTCCCGGGATCGAGCCCTGCATCATGCTCCCTGCTTGGCAGGAAGCCTGCTTCTCCCTCTCCCACTCTGCCTGTTCGTATTCCCTCTCTCACTGTCTATCAAATCAATAAATAAAGTCTTTAAAAAAAAACTGAATTGCTGAGTCATAAGTCTACATATTCAAGGTTAAATAGGTACAACCAAATAGGTTCTCCAAGTGGTACTGCAAATATAAACACTCACCACAAATACATGACAATTCCATTCTCCATCCTTAACAACACTTGGTATTACCTGATCTTTTAGTTACAGTCACGCTGGGGGCAGAATGGTATCTCATTAGAGTTTTAACTTACATTTCCCCTATGAGTAGAAGTTTTGAGCAACATTTCATTTATTAGCCTTTTGAGAAGCAGCTGTTTTATTTTTTACTTGCTGATTTTTAAAAAAGTAATAATTTTACATGAAAGGTCATTCTATTATTAATGGAGCGGATCTATTAGCGTGTTTAACTTTTATTGACCCCCAAGTACAGTGTGTAGAAAATAATTGCAAAACAGTATGTTAACTGAATACCCAGAACAGCTCCATTTCTTTCTGATTTTATAAGTAATAAAAGTATATAAAAGATAAGACCCTTAATTTGAAAAGCTCATGGCTGATGGTGTAAGACTGCTTCTGTGATAAATATATGCTGGGAAATGGACACAAGGCAGCATTGCCAGGCAAAATTAATGGTATTTGTGTCCCAGCTGAGTCATAAGTATTACCAGATTCTTGCCAATTATTTGAATTAGCTTGGATATAAAGACAGGAAAATCCATAACATGATTAAACAACATTTATTCTTTCCTTTTTTTTTTCCCTTCTCTATACTAGACTCCCTTATTTCTATATTTTGGATTTTACCATCAAGTTTTGTCTGAGAATAAAATTGGCTTATGTCCGGCACCTGGGTGGCTCAGTGGGTTAAGTACCTGCTTTTCACTCGGGTCATGATCCCAGGGTCCAAGGACCAAGTCCCACATATGGGTTCCCTGCTCAGCCAGGAGTCTGCTTCTCCCTCTTCCTCTACTTGCTACTCTCCTCTGTTCGTGCGTACTCTCTCTCTCTCTCTCTGTCAAATAAATAAATAAAATCTTTAAAAAACTGGTTTATGTCCAAGAATACTAGTGTTCCTTTTTGTGTGAGATCCAAGTGTTTTGTGGGGGCAACAAGAATCATTTAAAAATATATACAAAATATATTTTAATTTAAACAACTCCCTTTACAAATAATAGAACGTTACCCTTATGAAAATAATTTGCTAATAAACAACAGAAATCTGTCACTGTAAGCTACTTCCATATTTAATGTATATACCATGTGCAATTCATTTATTATAATATATTCCCCTAAATGAAGATGTTCTTGGTAATACCTATCATTCTGGAATAGGGCAAAATATTTTGTTCTGATAAGAACTATCACTATATAATAATGATGATGATTTCACAAATCACAGAGTACAACTCACATAGTCCTCATTTTTTAATCTACAAAAAGGAACTGAAGTACTCTTTCATCTGATAATCCATTTAATAAGAATATGTAAGAAAATTTTCAGAGATGGAAATATATTTCCATGCATCCTTATTTATCACATAAACTTAAAGCGAATATCTGTATCAAGAAAAAACGTAATAGCAGATAATTTATGTTGTATTAATTATATGAAATATTCACTTTCACTGATATTAATAGCATTTGAATATATACTTAATATATTTAAGAATATAGGATTTAATTAAGGGAAAAAAAGAACACATAGGAATTGTTCTCTATTTGCTAAATAGATAAATCTATTAATAGTTAAAAATATAAAAAAAATTGTTAGTGATATGCTTTATGTGCTAGAATTACTGGTACCTATACATTTATTGCATTTTTAAAAATTCTATTTATTTCTAAAACAAATATGATATTCTACAATGAAACAGTATGAAAGGAAATATAATCTCTCATTTCCTCCTGATAATTTTTCAATTTTGTGAAATTTTTAATTTACTTTTTGTTTTCCCCTTCTTCCATGTCATCGTGTCAAATCTAAATGACATTAAATTTTAAATATCCAATGTTAAGTGATGCTATCTAACTATCTAACTATATATGCTATATGTAGCATATATATGCTATATATGCTATATAACTACATCTAACTAAGTGATGCTAGCATAACTATGCAAGACACTAAATATAAAATAAGAATAGAATATAATTCTTACCATTAAAGAAAACTTTTGGCTTATAATAAAATTATACAATCAAATAATTCTATATCTAATATAATAAGTAGTTTAATAATATTTGCTAGAACCATGCATAAGTATTAGGAGTATAATAATATTTGATGTCACCATGCATAACTGACAAGCTATCAGTTTTGCTATAAGAGACTAGTCAGACATATTTATAAATAAGAGATGATATTTGAAATGGTTCTTGAAAAGATCACAGGACATTGCTGGTAAACTGAACAAGACAAGCTTGAGCAAGGGGAAGTGTAGTATGGAAAGAAAAAAAAGCTGTAAAAAGAACTAGAAACAAAAAGGAGTAAAATAAATATGTAAAAAAGAAAAGATAAGAGGAAGCAAGATGGCAGAGGAGCAACAGACTCAAAGAGAATTAGTCCCAGGAATTCAGCTGGACAGTTATCAAGCCATTCTGAACACCTGCAAGTTCAACAGGAGATAGAAGAAAAGAAGAGCAGCAATTCTAAGAACAGAAAATTGATCAGTTTGGGGAACGTAGGATGTGAGGAGAAGTGAATCCGAAGCCACAGGAAGATAAACCACGGGAGAGAGGGGCTGGCTCCCGGCAAGCAAAGGAGCAGCAGAGCACAAAATCAGAACTTTTAGAAGTCGGCTCAACTGAAGGACGTTGCTCCGGAGGCTAAGTGAGGGTGCAGCCCTCTCAGGGACAGTGTGGTCCTAGGACCCGTGGGGTCACAGAAAGACTGGGAGTGTCTGAGTGTGGCAGAGCTCCTAGGTATTGGAATGGAGAAGCCAGCTACAGAGACAAAGTCAAGGAGGGAGCTCTGAGCTCAGGGTTACCTTAAGCCATGATGGATATGACACAGTCAGGCCACTGCTCTTCGAGCAGGGACCCCACAAGTGGCAGGTCCGGGGAGACGCACCTTCTTCCTCTTCTGGGAGGAGTGGTGCAGGAGCTTCCTGCAGTAATCTCCAGTATTAGAGATTCCAAACGGGGCTGTGCTCCAGAGATAGAAACGCTTGGTCACAGGCCGGGTGAGCAAAAAGCGAGGCTGGTGACCAGGGAGATGGGACAGATTGACTGCTTTTCTCTGAGGGTGCACTGAGGAGAGGGACCTGAGCAATCTGCTCCTCTGGACAGGAGACTGGGCGGCCACAATCTTCGTTCCCGTCCACCAAAGCGGTACGGAAAGTGTTCAGGGAACAAAAGGTACTGAGAGCGAACCCAAGCAGATTACCTAGCCTGGCCCCTGGCAAGGGCAGTGCAATTCCGCCTCAGGCAAAGACATTTCAGAATCATTGCAACACGTTTCTCCCTGAGAAGATCAGCAAGAACAACCTGCCAAGACCAAGTTCACCCATCAACGAGAACTGTGGAACTCCAGAGTGAGGGAAAAGGAACACATAGAATTCATGGCTTTTTTCCTATGATCTTTTAACTTGCAAAGTTAAATATTTTTAATTTTATTTTTTCTTATTCTATTCTTTTTAACTTTTCCTCTTTCCTCTTTTAACTTTTTAAAACTATTAATACCTTTAATTTAAAAAGATTTGTAAATTTTCCTTGTTATAGTCATATTTTATCCCTTCATTGTATTTAACCATATTTTTTTTGTACACATATAGGTTTTTCTCTTTAAAATTTTGGGATATAATTTCTTTTAATAGATCAAAATATTCCCTAAATATATTTCCAGCCTGATCACATTCTCTGCTTTTTTTTTCTTTTTCCAACCAATTTATCTTAGCAAGTCCTTTTTCAGAAACTTTTCAAATTTTCATCTTTACAGTCATATTCCATCCCTTCATCGTGTTTACCTTTATTTATGTATATATATAAGCGTCTCTTATTTTGAATACACTCAAAATCAAGTAGGAGGCTCTAAGTCTAATATATGTATATTTTTTATTTTTTATTTCTTTATTTTATTTTATTTCTTTGTTTCTTTAATTTTTCCCCCTTTCTTCTCCCCCCATTTCAGGTCTCATCTGATTTGGTTAGCATATATTTTTCTGGAGTCTTTGCCACCCTTTTAGTATTTTACTCTCTCATTCATATATTCTTATCTGGATAAACTGGCAAGACAGAAAAACTCACCACAAAAAATAAATAAAAATAAAAAGCACAAGAGGCATTACAACAGCTAGGGACCTAATCAATATGGACACTGGTAATATGTCAGAACTAGAGTTCAGAATGACGATTATCAAGGTGCTGGCTGAGCTCGAAAAAAGCATGGAAGATATTAGAGAATCCCTTTCTAGAGAAACAAGAGCACTTTCTGGAGAAATAAAAGAACTAAAATCTTACGAAGTTGAAATTAAAAAACCTATTAATGAGGTGCAATAAAAAATGGACGTTCTTACTGCTAGGATAAATGAGGCAGAAGAAATAATCAGTGATATAGAAGACCAAATCATGGAGACTAAAGAAGCTGAGCAAAAGAGAGAAAAACAACTACTGGACCACAAGGGGAGAATTCAAGAGATAAGTGATAGCATAAGACAAAACAATATTAGAAAAATTGGGATTCCAGAGGAAGAAAGAGAGAGAAGGGAAGAAGGTATATTGGAGTGAATTGTAGTAGAAAATTTCCCTAATATGCCAAAGGGAAAAAGAATCAAAAACCAGGAGGCATAGAGAACTTCCCTCAAAATCAGTAAAAATAGGTCCACACCCCATAATCTAATAGTACAACTTATAAGTCTTAGTGACAAAGAGAAAATCCTGAGAGCAGCTCAGGACAAGAGGTCTGTTACATACAATGGTAGAAATATTAGACTGACAGCAGAATTATCTGCAGAGAACCAGCTGGCCGGAAAGAACTGGCATGATATATTCAGAGCACTAAACAAGAAAATATGAACCCAGGAATACTATATCCAGCTAGGCTGTCATTGAAAATAGAAGGAGAGATAAAAAGCTTCCAGGATGAACAAAAATTAAAAGAATTTGCAAACATCAAATCAGCCCTACGGGAAATATTAAAAGGGTCCTCTAAGCAAAGAGAGAGCCTAAAAGTAATAGACCAGAAAGGAACAGAGACAATATACAGTAACAGTCACCTCACAGCAATACAAGGAAACTAAATTCATATCTTTCAATAGTTACCCTGAATGTAAATGGCTAAATGCCCCAATCAAAAGACGTAGGGTATCAGAATGGATTAAAAAAACAAGACCCATTGATATGCTGTCTACAAGAAACTCATTTTAGACCCCAAAACACCTCCAGATTTAAAGTGAGGGCGTTGAAAACAATTTACTATGTTACTGGACATCAAAAGAAAGCTGGTGTGGCAATCCTTATGTTAGATAAATTAGATTTTAAGCCAAAGACTATAATAAGAGGTGAGGAAGGACAGTATATCATACTTAAAGGGTCTGTCCAACAAGAAGATTTAACTATTTCAAATATCTATGCCCCTAACATGGGAATAGCCAATTATATAAATCAATTAACAAAATTGAAGAAATACATTTACAATAATACAATAATAGCAGGGGACTTTAACACCTCCCTTCACTGAAATGGACAGATTATCTAAGCAAAAGATTAACAAGGAAATAAAGGCTTTAAATGACACACCAGACCAGATGGGCATCATAGATATGTTCAGAATATTCCACCCCAAAGCAACAGAATACACATTCTTATCTAGTGCACATGGAACATTTTCCAGAATAGATCACATCCTGGGTCACAAATCAGGTCTCAGCCAGTACCAAAAGATTGGGATCATTCCCTGCATATTTTCAGACCAAAATGCTCTGAAGCTAGAACTCAATCACAAGAGGAAAGCTGGAAAGAACTCAAACACATGGAGGCTAAAGAGCATCCTACTAAAGAATGAATGGGTCAACTAGGAAATTAAAGAAGAATTGAAAAAATTCATGGAAACAAATGAAAATGAAAACACAGCTATTCAAAATCTGTGGGACACAGCAAAGGCGGACCTGAGAGGAAAGTATACAGCAATATAAGCCTTTCTCAAGGAACAAGAAAGGTCTCAAGTACACAACCTAACCCTACACCTAAAGGAGCTGAAGAAAGAACAGCAAAGAAAGCCTAAACCCACCAGGAGAAGAAAATTAATAAAGATCAAAGCAGAAATCAATGAAATAGAAACCAAAGAACAGTAGAACAAATCAACAAAACTAGGAGCTGGTTCTTTGAAAGAATTAATAAGATTGATAACCCCCTGGCCAGACTTAATCAAAAAGAAAAGAGAAAGGATCCAAGTAAATAAAATCATGAATGAAAGAGGAGAGACCACAATCAACACCAAAGAAATACAAACAATTATAAGAATATATTATGAGCAACTATACGCCAGCAAATTTGACAATCTAGAAGAAATGGATGCATTCCTAGAGACATATAAACTACCACAACTGAACCAGGAAGAAATAGAACATCTGAACAGACCCATAAGCAGTAAGGAGATTGAAGCAGTCATCAAAAATCTCCCAATAGTCAAGAGCCCAGGGCCAGACGGCTTCCCAGGGGAATTCTACCAAACATTTAAAGACGAATTAATATTGTGAAAATGTCAATGCTACCTAAAGCAATCTACACATTTAATGCAATCCCTATCAAAATACTATCAAGTTTTTTCAAAGAAATGGAACAAATAATCCTAAAATTTATATGGAACCAGAAAAGATCCCAAGTGTCAAAAAAGAAAGCCAAAGTTGGTAGCATCACAATTCCAGACTTCAAGCTCTATTACAAAGCTATAATCATCAAGACAAGACTGGCACAACAAAACTGGAAAAAAAAAAAAAAAAGAGATACATAGATCAATGGAACAGAAGAGAGAGCCCAGAAATAGACCCTCAACCCTATGGTCTATCATAATCTTCAACAAAGCAGGAAAGAATGTCCAATGGAAAAAAGGCAGTGTCTTCAACAAATGATTTTGGGAAAATTGCACAGCCACATGTAGAAGAGTGAAACTTGATCATTTCCTTATACCACACACAAAAATAGACTCAAAAGGAAAGGCCTTTTGAGGAAAGACCTCAATGTGAGACACCAATCCATCAAAATCCTTGAGGAGAACACAGGCAGCAACTTCTTTGACCTCAGCTGCAGCAATTCTTCCTGGAAACATCACCAAAGGCAAGGGAAGCAAGGGCAAAAATGAGCTATTGGGATTTTATCCAGATCAAAAGCTTTTGCACAGCAAAGAAAACAGTCAACAAAACCAAAAGACAACTGACAGAATGGGAGAAGATATTTGCAAATGACATATCAGATAAAGGGCTAGTATCCAAAATCTATAAAGAACTTACCAAACTCAACACTCAAAGAACAAATAATCCAATCAAGAAATGGGAAGAAGACATGAAGAGACATTTCTGCAAAGAAGACATCTAAATGGCCAACAGACACATGAAAAAGTGCTCCACATGACTCGATATCAGGGAAATGCAAATCAAAACCACAATGAGATACCACCTCACACCAGTCAGAATGTCTAAAATTAACAAGTTAACAAGTCAACAACTTGTTAAGATGTCTATACTACCAAAGCAATCTATACATTTAATGCAATCCTTATCAAAATAGTTAACAACTATTTGGAGATTATACACATTTCAATTATTATAAATACATTTTAATTATTATTATTTTAAACAGACTATTGTTAGATCTATTAATAAAAGTTTCATTTCATCATTAATTGTTCCTTCTACAATATTTTCCTCTTTATGGTGGTCAGAATTACTGAATTGTTTTATTTTTCCTTCACTCTAAAGAACTTTTTTAAACACTCTTGCAAGATAGGTCTACTTGCAACAAACTCCCTCAGTTTTTGGTTGTCTGAGAAAGTCTATTTCTCCTTCACTTCTGAAAAATAATTTCACAAGGTTTAGAAAACCAGTGTGGCTGCTTTATTCCCTCAACCCTTTAAATATTTCATTCCATTCTCTTCTCACTTGCATGGTTTCTAAGGAAAAGTCAGATGTAATTCTTATCTCTGCTCTTCTGTAACTAGGATGTTTTTTCCCTCTGGCTTCTTTCAAGATTTTTTTTCTTTATAGTTGATTGTCCATAGTTTGAAAATGAGATACCCAGGAGTAGTTTTGTTAGTTTGGCATATATCCTGCTTAGTGTCCTCTGAGTCACTTGTATCTATGGTTTGATAGTTCAAATTAATTTAGGGAGATATTCAGTCATTATTATTTCAGATTTCATCCTATTATTTTCTCTCTCTCTTCTCCTGGTATTCCCACTATGCCCATGTTAACCTTTTGTAGTTGTCTCACAGTTATTGGATACTCTGTTCTATTTTTTTCATTCATTTTTCTATGTGATTTTCAGTTTTGGAGGTTTCTATTGAGAAAACCTCAAGCTCAACAACTTTTCCTTAGTCATGTCTGGTTTACTGATCAGTCTATCAAAGATAATCATTTCTGCAGTAATTTTAATCATTTCTTTTGTTTTTTTTTTTTTTTTGTGTGTGTGTGTTTTTTCTGAGGATTTCCATGTATCACCTTACATTATCGATCTGTTCTTACATGCTGTCTACTTAACCAGTTAGAGCTATTAGCATATTAACCATAGGTGTTTTAAATTTCCAGTCTGACAATTTCAACATCTCTGCCATATGAGCCTGGTTGTGAAACTTGGTCTGTCTCTTCAAATTTTGTGTGTGTGTTTTTTTTTTTTTTGCTTTTTAATATGTTTTTAATTCTTTTCTTAGAGTCAGACATGATGTATTGGGTAAAAGGAGTAAATAGGCCTTTAGTAAATGGGCCTTTAGTAATGTGATATAAAACTGTGGGGAATGGTAGCATTCTATAGAATTATGATGGGGGGAAGAGTCAAGATGGCGGAGAAGTAGCAGGCTGAGACGACCTCAGGTAGCGGGAGATCAGCTAGATAGCTTATCTAAAGATTGCAAACACCTACAAATCCAAGGGGAGATCGAAGAGAAGAAGAACAGCAATTCTAGAAACAGAAAATCAACGACTTTCTGAAAGGTAGGCTGGCGGAGAAGTGAATCCAAAGCGACGGGAAGATAGACCGCAGGGGGAGGGGCCGGCTCCCGGCAAGCGGCGGAGCAACGGAGCACAAAATCAGGACTTTTAAAAGTCTGTTCTGCTGAGGGACATTGCTCCAGAGGCTTAACTGGGGTGAAGCCCACGCGGGGTCAGTGTGGCCTCAGGTCCCGCAGGGTCACAGAAGGATCAGGGGTGTCTGAGTGTCGCAGAGCTTAGAGGTATTAGAACGGGGAAGCCGGCTACAGAGACAGAGCCGAGGAGTGAGCTCTAAGCTCGGGGTTACCTTGAACCGGTCGCAGGCTCGGTCAGCTCGGAGCGCGGCTGGAGGCAGGGTGACGGGAGTAATTGGGCGCTGTTCTCTGAGGGCGCACTGAGGAGTGGAGCACTGGGCTCTCGGCTCCTCGGGGCAGAGACTGGGAGGCCGCCATCTTCACTCCTGTCCTCCGGACTCTACGGAAAGCGCTCAGGGAACAAAAGCTCCCGAAAGCAAACCTGAGCGGATTACTCAGCCCGGCCCCTGGTAAGGGCGGTGCGACTCCGCCTGGGGTAAAGACACTTGAAAATCACTACAACAGGCCCTTCCCCCAGAAGATCAACAAGAAACCCAGCCAGGACCAAGTTCACCTACCAAGGAGTGCAGGTTCAATGCCAAGGAGAGCAGCAGAATTACAGAGGAGGAGAAAGCAAAGCATGGAACTCATGGCTTTCTCCCCATGATTCTTTAGACTTGCAGTTAATTTTTTTTTCTTTTTCAATTTTTTTTTCTCTTCTTCTGCCAAAATTTTTTTTAAATTTTACACTTTTCTTTTTTAACGTTTTTTAGCTAGTTTATCTAATATATATATATTTCATTTTTATATTCTTTATTCGTTTTCTTTTTTAATTATTTCTTTCTTTTTTTTTTTTTTCTTTCTGAACCTCTTTTTATCCCCTTTCTCCCTGCTCACGATTTGGGATCTCTTCTAATTTGGTTAAAGCATATTTTCCTGGGGTTGTTGCCACCCTTTTAGTATTTTACTTGCTCCTTCATATACTCTTATCTGGACAAAATGACAAGGCTGAAAACTTCACCACAAAAAAAAAAAAAAAAAAAAAAAAGAACAAGAGGCAATACCAAAGGCTAGGGACCTAATCAATACAGACATTGAAAATATGTCAGATCTAGAGTACAGAATGATGATTCTCAAGGTTCTAGCCAGGCTCGAAAAAGGCATGGAAGATATTAGAGAAACGCTCTCGGGAGATATAAAAGCCCTTTCTGGAGAAATAAAAGAACTAAAATCTAACCAAGTTGAAATCAAAAAAGCTATTAATGAGCTGCAATAAAAAATGGAGGCTCTCACTGCTAGGATAAGTGAGGCAGAAGAAAGAATTAGCGATATAGAAGACCAAATGACAGAGAATAAAGAAGCTGAGCAAAAGAGGGAACAACACCTACTGGACCACGAGGGGAGAATTCGAGAGATAAGTGACACCATAAGATGAAACAACATTAGAATAATTGGGATTCCAGAAGAAGAAGAAAGAGAGAGGGGAGCAAAAGTTATATTGGAGAGAATTACTGGAGAGAATTTCCCCAATATGGCAAAGGGAACAAGCATCAAAATCCAGGAGGTGCAGAGAAGCCCCCTCAAAATCAATAAGAATAGGTCCACACCCTGTCACCTAATAGTAAAATTTACAAGTCTTACTGACAAAGAGAAAATCCTGAAAGTAGCCCGGGAAAAGAAGTCTGTAACATACAATGGTAAAAATATTAGATTGGCAGCAGACTTATCCACAGAGACCTGGCAGGCCGGAAAGAGCTGGCATGATATATTCAGAGCACTAAACGAGAAAAACATGCAGCCAAGAATACTATATCCAGCTAGGCTATCATTGAAAATAGAAGGAGAGATAAAAAGCTTCCAGGACAAACAAAAACTGAAAGAATTTGCAAACACCAAACCAGCTCTACAGGAAATATTGAAAGGGGTCCTCTAAGCAAAGAGAGACCCTAAAAGTAGTAGATCAGAAAGGAACAGAGACAATATAGAATAACAGTCACCTTACAGGCAATACAATGGCACTAAATTCATATCTCTCAATAGTTACCCTGAATGTTAATGGGCTAAATGCCCCAATCAAAAGACACAGGGTATCAGAATGGATAAAAAACCAAACCCATCTATATGTTGCCTACAAGAAACTCATTTTAAACCTGAAGACACCTCTAGATTTAAAGTGAGGGGGTGGAAAACAATTTACCATGCTAATGGACATCAGAAGAAAGCAGGAGTGGCAATCCTCATATCAGATCAATTAGATTTCAAGCCAAAGACTATAATAAGAGATGAGGAAGGACACTATGTCATACTCAAAGGATCTGTCCAACAAGAAGATCTAACAATTTTAAATATCTATGCCCCTAATGTGGGAGCAGCCAACTATATAAACCAATTAATAACAAAATCAAAGAAACACATCAACAATAATACAATAATAGTAGGGGACTTTAACACTCCCCTCACTGAAATGGACAGATCATCCAAGCAAAAGATCAACAAGGAAATCAAGGCCTTAAATGAAACACTGGACCAGATGGACATCAGAGATATATTCAGAACATTTCATCCCAAAGCAACAGAATACACAATCTTCTCTAGTGCCCATGGAACATTCTCCAGAATAGATCACATCCTCGGTCCTAAATCAGGTCTCAACCAGTATCAAAAGATTGGGATCATTCCCTGCATATTTTCAGACCACAATGCTCTGAAGCTAGAACTCAATCACAACAGGAAATTTGGAAAGAACTCAAATACATGGAGACTAAACAGCATCCTTCTAAAGAATGGATGGGTCAACCAGGAAATTGAAGAATTGAATAAATTCATGGAAACAAATTATAATGAAAACACAACGGTTCAAAATCTGTGGGACACAACAAAGGCAGTCCTGAGAGGAAAATATATAGCGGTACAAGCCTTTCTCAAGAAACAAGAAAGGTCTCAAGTACACAACCTAACCCTACACCTAAAGGAGCTGGAGAAAGAACAAGAAAGAAACCCTAAACCCAGCATGAGGAGAGAAATCATAAAGATCAGAGCAGAAATCAATGCAATAGAAACAAAAAAAACAATAGAACAAATCAACGAAACTAGGAGCTGCTTCTTTGAAAGAATTAATAAGATTGATAACCCTCTGGCCAGACTTATCAAAAAGAAAAGAGAAAGGACCCAAATAAATAAAATCATGAATGAAAGAGGAGAGATTACAACTAACACCAAAGAAATACAGATAATTATAAGAACATACTATGAGCAACTCTATGCCAACAAATTTGACAATCTGAAGAAATGGATGCATTCCTAGAGACATATAAACTACCAAAACTGAACCAGGAAGAAATAGAAAGCCTGAACAGACCCATAACCAGTAAGGAGATTGAAACAGTCATCAAAAATCTCCAAACAAACAAAAGCCCAGGGCCAGACGGCTTCCTGGGGGAATTCTACCAAACATTTAAAGAAGAACTAATTCCTATTCTCCTCAAACTGTTCCAAAAATTAGAAATGGAAGGAAAACTTCCAAACTCATTTTATTAGGCCAGCATCACCTTGATCCCAAAACCAGACAAGGATCCCAGGACAAAAGAGAACTACAGACCAATATCCTTGATGAACACAGATGCAAAAATTCTCACCAAAATACTAGCCAATAGGATTCAACAGTACATTAAAAGGATTATTCACCACGACCAAGTGGGATTTATTCCAGGGCTGCAAGGTTGGTTCAACATCCGCAAATCAATCAATGTGATACAACACATTAATAAAAGAAAGAACAAGAACCATATGATACTCTCCATAGATGCTGAAAAAGCATTTGACAAAGTACAGCATCCCTTCCTGATCAAAACTCTTCAAAGTGTAGGGATAGAGGGCACATACCTCAATATTATCAAAGCCATCTATGAAAAACCCACTGCAAATATCATTCTCAATGGAGAAAAACTGAAAGCTTTTCCGCTAAGGTCAGGAACACGGCAGGGATGTCCATTATCACCACTGCTATTCAACATAGTACTAGAAGTCCTAGCCTCAGCAGTCAGACAAAAAAGGAAATTAAGGGCATCCAAATTGGCAAAGAAGAAGTCAAACTATCACTCTTCGCAGATGATATGATACTATAGGTGGAAAAGCCAAAAGACTCCACTCCAAAACTGCTAGAACTGGTACAGGAATTCAGTAAAGTGTCAGGATATAAAATAAATGCACAGAAATCAGTTGCATTTCTCTATACCAAAAAGAAGACAGAAAAAAGAGAAATTAAGGAGTCCATCCCATTTACAATTGCACCCAAAACTATAAGATACCTAGGAATAATCCTAACCAAAGAGGCTAAGAATCTATACACAGGAAACTATAAAGTACTCATGAAAGAAATTGAGGAAGACACAAAGAAATGGAAAAATGTTCCATGCTCCTGGATTGGAAGAACAAATATTGTGAAAATGTCTATGCTACCTAAAGCAATCTACACATTTAATGCAATTCCTATCAAAGTACCATCCATTTTTTTCAAAGAAATGGAACAAATAATCCTAAAATTTATATGGAACCAGAAAAGACCGCGAATAGCCAAAGGAATATTGAAAAAGAAAGCCAAAGTTGGTGGCATCACAATCCCGGACTTCAAGCTCTATTACAAAGCTGTCATCATCAAGACAGCATGGTACTGGCACAAAAACAGACACATAGATCAATGGAACAGAATAAAGAGCCCAGAAATAGACCCTCGACTCTATGGTCAACTAATCTTCGACAAAGCAGGAAAGAAGGTCCAATGGAAAAAAGACAGCCTCTTCAATAAATGGTATTGGGAAAATTGGACAGCCACATGCAGAAAAATAAAATTGGACCATTTTCTTACACCACGCACGAAAATAGACTCAAAATGGATGAAGGACCTCAATGTGAGAAAGGAATCCATCAAAATCCTTGAGGAGAACACAGGCAGCAACCTCTTCGACCTCAGCCGCAGCAACATCTTCCTAGGAACATCGCCAAAGGCAAGGGAAGCAAGGGCAAAAATGAACTATTGGGATTTCATAAAGATCAAAAGCTTTTGCACAGTAAAGGAAACAGTTAACAAAACGAAAAGACAACTGACAGAATGGGAGAAGATATTTGCAAACGACATATCAGATAAAGGGCTAGTATCCAAAATCTATAAAGAACTTAGCAAACTCAACACCCAAAGAACAAATAATCCAATCATGAAATGGGCAGAAGACATGAACAGACATTTCTGCAAAGAAGACATCCAGATGGCCAACAGACACATGAACAAGTGCTCCACATCACTCGGCATCAGGGAAATACAAATCAAAACCACAATGAGATATCACCTCACACCAGTCAGAATGGCTAAAATTAACAAGTCAGTAAATGACAGATGCTGGTAAGGATGCGGAGAAAGGGGAACCCTCCTACACTGTTGGTGGGAATGCAAGCTAGTGCAACCACTCTGGAAAACAGCACGGAGGTTCCTCAAAATGTTGAAAATAGAACTACCCTATGACCCAGCAATTGCACTACTGGGTATTTAACCTAAAGATACAAACGTAGTGATCCGAAGGGGCACGTGCACCCGAATGTTTATAGCAGCAATGTCCATAATAGCCAAACTATGGAAAGAACCTAGATGTCCATCAACAGACGAATGGATAAAGAAGATGTGGTATATATACACAATGGAATACTATGCAGCCATCAAAAGAAATGAAATCTTGCCATTTGCGACAACGTGGATGGAACTAGAGGGTATCATGCTTAGCGAAATAAGTCAATCGGAGAAAGACAACTATCATATGATCTCCCTGATATGAGGGAGAGGAGATGCAACATGGGGGTTAAGGGGGTAGGAGAAGAGTAAATGAAGCAAGTTGGGATTGAGAGGGAGACAAACCATAAGTGACTCTTAATCTCACAAAACAAACTAAGGTTTGCTGGGGGGAGGGGGGTTGGGAGAGGGTGGTGGGGATATGGACATTGGGGAGGGTATGTGCTATGGTGAGTGCTGTGAAGTGTGTAAACCTGGCGAGTCACAGACCTGTACCCCTGGGGATAAAAATATATTATATGTTCATAAAAATAAATAAATTAATAAATTAAAAAAAAAAGAATTATGATTAGGTCCCAGGATGTTATTGAGGCTTAGTCCCTGGAAGACGAACTTCACAGATGGTTTTGGGACAAGTGGAAACTTGTCCCCTTAGGTAAGATAGGATAAGGGGAATGAGCTTGAGTTAGGTAATTCTCTTCTCCCACATGAAAGACTAGAAAGAGGTGAAGTTGAGTATTTTTCTTGCTCCAGTTCAGTAAGATTCTGATTCAGCTCCGGCAGGTTGACTCTGGTAAAATAGCTTCTCTTCAGGGGAGGTTTTGTGAAGAAGAAAAGCGCTCTGATGTATTCTAAAATGTTTCCTTTCCCCTCCCCCTGCAGGATGTATAAAAGGATTTTTCTCCAATACTCACCCTAGGATCCTGGTCGCTTCAAGATGTGAAATCCACAAAAGTTGGGGACCTTAGATGACTGGGTATCCTTGGAGGTTATAGCTCTCATACTTGCCCACACAGCATCTACAATGATTCAACAGTTATAGCTCAGATTTTCCTACTCACCATTGGTTCACACTGGTTTGTCCTTCACTAAGTTGTGATTCTCTGTGTTTGCCCGTTAGTGTCTCCAGTTTTGGAAGCAGCAGTTTGACAAGTGTTTTCAGTTGTCTCAAGGACCCAAGTAGAGTTGTTTATTTATTTTGTTCAATGTTTTACTGATTGTTAGGATTGAGTGGTGGCTTTTTTTTTTTTTATGTTCAGTTAGCCAACATATAGTGTATCATTTGTTTTTTGAGATGGTTTTCAACAATTCATTAATTTCGTGTAACACCCAGTGCTCAACACTACAGGTACCCTTCTTAACACCCATTACCCTGTTACCCCATCCCCCCACCCCCTCCCTTCTGTAAGCCTCAGTATGTTTCCTGGAATCTTTTCTTAGACTTTTTTTTTTTTTCAAGATTTTATTTATTTACTTGAGAGAGTGCGTGCGTGTGTGCAAACAAGTGGGGGCAGAGAGTGGGGAAGAGCAAAGGGAGATGGACAAGCAGACTCTATGCAGAGCTCAGAGCCCAAGTCGGGGCTTCATCCCATGACCTTAAGATCATGACCTGAGCTAAAATCAAGAGTCAGAGGCTTAACAGAATGAATCACCCAGATGCCCCTGAGTGGTGACTTTTTTAAGTTCTTTAATTTTCGAGTTTGAAACTGAATGTCTTCACCAAGTTTTATATAGGTAGAGGGGTTGTACTTAGCTCTTCTGGAGACACAGGTTTTTACTAAAGTTTGTATAATAACAAAAAGTAAATACACAGTGTTACCTGCAAATAGAGGTTTGTTTACTGGATTCACTTTGCTCTTATGACAGGCTTGGTTACAGGGTTCGCTCAGTCTCCACAGAAATACAGCAGAGAGAGGAAGTCTTTCTGTTTTCCAAACTTTAATTTGAATGCTATCTCTGTCCCTTGTCAACTAGGTGACTTTGGGCATGGCATCTAACTCCTCTAATACTTAAGTCTCTTATATGTAAAATGAGGCATATATTCATAATTCTTCGTAATTCAAATTCTTATTAAGAACAAAGATACCATTTAAAGAGCGAATCAGAATATACTGCAAAAAATAGGAAATTAAAAAAGAAACGTATTATTATTATTATTATTATTAAGTATAATTCATGACTTTTAAGTCAGAAAATAACAGACAAAATCAGGTATGGTCATAGAAACCTATATTATGAAATTAAGTATATTTTTAACTATATTCTATTAACTTATTGTTTACTTTTAATCTTAACAAGTAATATCTTTTTAAAAAACTAAATTTCTTTACTCCTATCCATCTCCTGCTGTGCAACAGCAAATTTGTGTTGTTTAAGCTACTGTGTATGTATTTGTGGTCATTTCTAACAGCAGACATAGACTAAACATAAGATCCTGCTCATATTTCTAAGGCTCTCAAAAAATATAATATTTTCTTTTTTTTTAAAGATTTTGTTTATTTATTTGACAGACAGAGATCACAAGTAGGCAGAGAGGCAGGTAGAGAGAGAGAGAGAGAGGAGGAAGCAGGCTCCCCGCTGAGCAGAGAGCCCGATGCGGGGCTCGATCCCAGAACCCTGAGATCATGACCTGAGCCGAAGGCAGAGGCTTTAACCCACTGAGCCACCCAGGTGCCCCAATATTTTCTTTTTAAGAGAAAAAAAAAAGGATAGTTTTCTCTGGAAATATGTCCTTTCATTTTCCGTAAGTGCTTCTCTACTTGTTCAGTTCATATACCCCAAACGAGAGGTCACACTTCAAAGAGTTGATACATGTTATATGTACTGGCATATTAAAACAATAGAAATGACTTAATGAGGTAGTTGTACATTAAGTGAATTGTGTAATGTTTAGGTTAACAAATTCAAAATTTTACACTTTTTTCTTTTCGTTACATATTTAAAATTCAATTTTGTAAGCTTTACTTAAAGAAGACAGGGTAGGGGTGTCTGGGTGGCTCAGAGTGTTGAGCAACCAACTCTTGATTTCCACTCAGGTCATGATTTCAGGGTTGTGAGACTAGCCTTGCTTTGTGGCTCCATGATCAGAGGGGATTCTGTTTAAGATTCTATCCTTCCCGATATTATGCCTCCATCAGAAATGATGATTACCCAACTTTTGCATCAACATAGATGGGACTGGAGGAGATTATGCTGAGTGAAATAAGTCAAACAGAGAAAGTCAATTATCATATGGTTTCATTTACTTGTGGAGCATAAGGAATAACGTGGAGGACATTAGGAAAAGGAAAGGAAAAGTGAATTAGGGTAAATCAGAGGGGGAGATGAAGCAAGAGAGACTGTGGACTCCAAGAAACAAACTGAGGGTTTTGGAAGGGAGAGGGGTGAGGGGATGGGTGAGGGGATGGGGTGAGCCTGGTGGTGGGTATTAAGGAGGGCACATACTGCACAGAGCATTGGGTGTGGTTCATAAGCAATGAATCTTGGAACACTGAAAAAAATAAAATAAAAGAAAGTAAAATAAAATAAAATAAAATATCCTTCCCTTTCCCATTGTCCCTCCCCCTGCTCATTCTCTCTCTCTCTCAAATACAAAAATAATTTTTTTAAATTTATTATTTGCTGGTCATGAGATGAATTAGTTTGGATATTCTTTGTTCTAGTACAAGATTTGATGTATTGTGAAAAAAGTGGCAGAAAATATATTTGTCAGAAATAACAACATTCATTAATTAACTTATATATTTTTCAGGCCTGTTCTTTGAAATGAAAGAAAAATAAATGTATAATATAATATTTAAATGAATACTATATGTTCATTAAATGAATAACTAGGTTATCAGCATGAGGGGATAGGTCAGTGATAATACAAAGTAAGTCACAGAAAACTTGAACATGAAGTTCTTGTTAAACTAATATAATTAATTAATAAGATATAAAGTACATCATGTGAACTGAACTGAAACATAATTATTGATCATCAAGCACTTATGACATTTATTTGTACTTAATTTGTAGCAACTAACAGCAACTAATGTGTATTAATATGTATGTGTATTGATGTGGGAATGTATTATATCTTTTTGGGCAAATATTTGTGAATGAACTCTGGGTGGGAAATTTCTCCTTCATTTCCTCATAAATTACAACTACTGTGTATAGTTTTGAAATTAATAACTGTAAATCTTGAAGGAACAATCCACACAAGATCCCTCTCATGTCTGAAACTACCAAAAGTTTGGGGGGGGTCCCAAATCCACTATGTTTCTTAAACTCACTAGAGGAACTCACAGAGCTTCCTGATAGTTCCCACCTTTATGGGTGGGGTCTATTACATGGAAAAGATACATATTAAAATCAGTAGAGGTTGGAAGTGCATAGGGGAGAATCCAGGTAAAGTTTCAAACACAAAACTTCCATTGTCCTTCCCTACTGGGGATGGATAGCATTCCTTTCTTGATATGGATGTGTGACAATAAACATCACACAGGGGACTGACAACCAGGAAACCTCATGGGAATCCTGATGTCCAGTCTATATTGGGGCTACATCATAGTGACATAGTAGCGTGTCCACAGGATTGAGCTCGGTTTCTAACCCTTTAAGATGTCCAATTGATACTGGTCCAACTGATCCAAACAGCCCACCTTAAATCATATTGTTGGTGTGGCTCAAAGCCCCCATTCTAAATCACACTATTAGTTTCTGGCAGGTCCAATCCCCCAAGCAAACAAAGGTACTCCTATCAAGCATGACCTTCCGAAGGCTTAGACATCACATTCCAGAACTTGAGGACAAAGGAAAAGATTAAATCTTTTAATATATGGTTTGTATATAGTTTTTAAATTTAAATATCACATATACATTTGATAGTGCATATGCTATGATGAGTACATTATCAAGTAATAAAAATAAACAGTGCACACGCTATGATGAGTACATTATCAAATAACAAACATACCACTACTTAGGTCAAGAAATAGAACATTACAAGAACACCCTTGCTCTTCTCCACAAAGATCAACACTTGCCTGCACGATTATAAAAGACTCCAAAACCATATATATATGATAGATACTTATATTATCTTCTTGAAATCAACTCCTATTATATTATCAGCTCAAAAAAATTAAAAAAGTAATGAAAGTAATTGATGAAAGTAATAAATGATGAAAGTAATAAATGATACAATAAATAGGCCAGTATGTTTTATGAAAGTAGCAAAAATATGGCCCCCAAATTATATATTTTACAAGAAATAGGAGAAATTTTTTCTGTTCTATCTAACTACCTTAAATATATTTTCAGATATATGTCTACATTTTAGCTATCTCACTATTCTGCAATATTAAGCAATTTGTTTACTGAGAAATACATCAGATGAAAACACAACCTCACAAAAGAAAACAGTGTTTACATCTGTCACCTCAATCATTGTTTTTACATAGTAAGTTGAAGTTAGGCTTTCAAAAACACACTTCTGAAATATACATATCACATTTTCATTAATGCATCATTTTCTTATGAATTATACCCACATATGTTATCAGGTTTTATAGGATTTTCATTTTCAAGAAATAATTATGTATGAAAATATTTAGATGTTTAGAATTTAATGAAATGCAGAATTTCAATTTGAAAATGAAATATCATCCCTAATGAAACAACTAGCCATGAATAAGACACACCAGGGTATGCTAATAAAATTAATCATTTGGTAGGGTGCCTGGGTGGCTCAGTTGGTTAATCATCTGCCTTTGGTTCAGGTCATGATCCCACGGCCCTGGGATTGAGCCCTACACTGGGCTCCTTCCTCAGCAGGAAGCCTGCTTCTCCATCTATGTGTGGTTCCCCCTGCTTGTGTGCTCTCTCTCTGATAAATAAATAAATAAAATCTTTAAAAAATTAATTATTTGGCAAATATTTTGATTTAGAGCCAGTATTCAATTAAAGATTATTCCAATTCTGAATTAGGTTAAAATATGCATATCAAGACCTGTGATATGTCTTAGATACTACTTTACTTTAACACCAAAAAGTTAGTTCCAACTCCCCCGGCTCTGGCAGAAGAAACCAAATGCCTAGGTCAGAAAGAGAGAACTTTATTACAGCACAGCTAGCAGTTCGTACTTCGTGCTCATATTGGTTATCTATCATCCCAACAGTCCCACAGAGAAGAGGCAGCCTAGGTGGATGCTGTACACACAGTAATTCTGTGTCACAGCTGAGGAAACTTGAATTTAGGAAACTCCATTTTTTTAAAAGCTGCTCACAGATCTATCCAACCATTGCCCCTAAAGGAGACATTATCTTTGCTATTTTAGTCAGGAAATAAATCTGCATTCTGTCACAGATGGGAGACACTGTTTCAAGGCTACTTCCTATATAATCATCCTTGGAAAATAATCTGGAACAAAAGCTGACACAAGATATGAAGTAATGGCATGGTGAATTGTCACCCGAGAGTAAGAGCATTACGATTTTCAGTGTAAGACTACAAAACTAGCATGATTTACTAACTTATTCAATATTATTTATAGGCCAAGGAAATATGTGATGGCATACAGGATAGAAATTAATTTTATAAATCAAATATGTTTTGACATAATTATAGTTATGAAAAACAACATGTAACCTTAAATCGCTGATTGTGATACTTTTGAAGACCTATGCTTTGGTCTAACCAATGCCTTCAGTGACATTTCTGGCGATACTTTGCACTTGAGATATTTTAGGCAGCCTGCTTGGAAAAAATAAAGGAAGAAGAAGAAGAAAGAAACAAAGAAAGAAAAAAAAAGAGCCTCACCATAAGAGAAAAACACCAAAGTTCAATCCACGTGTTCACAAATACATGTCCACACATACACATACAATCCAAAGATCTACGTGTCAGGAAAGTCATAACATATCTTACCAAATTGTCTTTATTTTCTTCACAGAAATCAAAAGTTAGTTAATAAGGGGAAAACTGGCAAGCACATTTTTCAAGAAATAATTTTATAATAATTAGTGTCGTACGTAAAGTAGGGACAGTCCATTAAATAAAGACATCCTGGCTGTGTTATAAACCCATAAAGCAATCTTTAATTTAGTCTAAGAGCAACTGGGTGAAGCTTTACTAATCATATTCTGTGTGAGTCTAAATCAGAGCCTGGCAAATTACAACACGTGGCTCTAGTCTTGTCTGGAACCTATTGATGTGAGGTCCAAAATTGATGTGAGGCCCCCAATTGTTTTTTACAGTTTTAGGGCTCAAAATAAAAATAACATTTGATGACATATGAAAATTATATGAAATTCAAATGTCAGGTACAAGTTCTACTGGACCACAGCCATGCTTTTCTTCTTTCTGTCTGCCTTCCAGTCTCCATCTTTCTTTTCTTTTTAAATACTGACTATGGATGCTTTTGTGCTGCAATCAGTTGCAGAGCTGGGTAGTGGTGACACAGAGCTGAAAGCCCTTAAAGCCTGAAATACTCACCATTTGGCTTCTTACAGAAAATAAAAAATGTGTCTCGGTCCTAAAACATTCTTTCTAACTACAAAGTTCCATGAAGTCTCGCGCTGATGTTATTCTTAAGATACCTTACATGGGCTCTATAGTAAAGTATTTTTAGTAAAAATTTCTCACATAATTAATTGTACATAAAATATGTACCAAAAAGATATAAATAATTTTATTCATTAATTTAAAATAATATATTCATTAACTCAAAATAATATAAAGGAAGCAACCCAATGGAAATATAGCAAATATACAAAGGCTTCCTAAATAAGACATTTTTAAAAACCTAAAAATAATAACTGTAATAATGAATTGTGTCTTGAGTTTAGTGCTAGGGAAGCATTGTCTTAGAGTCTTGTGAAACAATAAATCAAAAGTACTGAAGAGGGACCATGGGCTTCAATCTAAACTTTTCTGGGCAACTTACACAGCACAAATGAACAGAACTGGAGATGTGAAAAATACAAATCCATTTGAAATGTTTTAAAGCACATTACCAATCATTGTTGATTTTTTCGAACCTACTATAATTAATAACTGTATCAACAAATTGAATACATAATGTATCAAGAGGTCCTTTTGTTTGTAATTTTATCTAGAAATAATATCCACAATTGTATCAAGAACAGTAAAATTTGAATATAGAGAAAAATGTAACTTAGTGAATAATGAATCTTTCCTTCCCTGCCTACCTTTCTTTCTTTCTCTTTCTCTCCCTCTTTATTTCTTTCTTTTTCTTTAGAGCTAGAAGTGGTATTGGAAATCAACTAATTTAGCTAATCTCACTTTAGAGCTTTGAAGAAACTGAAGATGAGAAGTATTAGTGGCAAGACTGAAATACACATTTTCTGGCTTTTTTTCTGCTGTGGAAACTCCATGAAATCTGATCACAGTTTTGTGTTGCTTCTACTTGACAAAGGTATTTATTTCCTTTTTAAATATTTTTTAGCTAATCCAATTTAAACTTTATTGATGAAAGCTTATCCACTTGGATTAATTATAATTACAATAAAATTAATATGTGTTCTATTATCACATTATTTATCTATCTGTTTACCAGTAAATAAAATGTTTATCAACAGTATTTCCCCTAATAGAAATCTTTGGTGTCATTTCTCATGTTTAAGTTACTCAAGCTTGTGATGGCTATTTTTAAAAATATATATTATGGGGGCACCTGGGTGGCTCAGTGGGTTAAAGCATCTGCCTTTGGCTCGGGTCATGATCCCCGAGTCCTGCGATCGAGCCCCACATTGAGCTCCGAATCAGGCTCTCTGCTCAGCAGGGAGTCTGCTTCCTCCTCTCTCTCTCTCTGCCTGCCTTGCTGCCTAGTTGTGATCTCTACCTGTCAAATAAATAAATAAAATCTTTAAAAATAAATAAATAAAAAATAAAATAAAAATAAAAAAATATGTATGGAGAAAATATTGATGGGAGAACATAAAATATAAAGATAAAAAGTAATAAAAAGAACTTCTTGATGTAGCATGTAGTAAAATATATTTAATATTTATGTATTTTAAAATAAATCATTAGTAATATCAATAAACATAGAAAGTTAAAATGTAGGACAAAATTATTGACCTTTTTTCCAAAGTCTTAAATTTAAATGAGAATAAAAGAAGTTCTTTTTTTTTTTTTTTTTTGAGAAAGATATGAATGTGGTTGTCAGTTGTATTGAAAATTATGAAGAAAAAAATAATTGAGTGGTGCCTCAGGCTTCAAATTATATTTCTTCATCTGATCATGAATGAAATAATTTTTATGATTTCACTTGCTATTAAGCTTGAAAACTTTGAATACCTTTTGAGTGCCAAAATTTTAAAGTATTGTGTAAAAAATAAAATATTGTGTATAATTGGTCATGTGAAACAATGTACTTTAAAGTGCATTGAAGTTATACATAAATCATATTAAATTGTCCAGAAAGGGACAAAAATAGAACAGTATTAATTTCTTTATGTTATCCTCATATTCAATATTCTTAAAATTATAAAATATTATAGCTTTAAATGTGATGAAGTCATTATGTTTCCACAACTGTCTAACTGCCTACTGTTATGATCACTGTTGTGTGTGCGTGTGTGTGTGTGTGTGTGTGTGTGAAGGAAGGTGCCTGTGTGTGTGAGTTTGATCAGCTACAGGTATAAGTAACATATGTTATCAATAATCCATCTTATTTAGCTTGTCAAATTTATTTCACACTAATAAAGTAGCTATGGTAATTGACAGTGTTAAGATAAGATAATCCATCACAGAGCAATTATGAGTTGTCTCGAATTTCCCCTTAGAAATGTAACATTTGGGGTGCCTGGGTAGCTACGACGGTTAAGCCTCTGCCTTCAGCTCAGGTCATGATCTCAAGGTCCTGGGATCGAGCCCCACGTCGGGCTCTCTGCTTAGCGGGGAGCCTGCTTTCCCCTCTCTCTCTGCCTGCCTCTCTGCCTACTTGTGATCTCTCTCTCGTCAAATAAATAAATAAAATCTTAAAAAAAAAAAAGAAATAAAACATTTCCCCCCCAAAAATCATGGGAGGTATTAGATAATATTTTAATTACTATGTGGCAGGGTAAAACATATTCTGTACTTAGTCAAATCATGCCTTAAATAAACCTATGCATATGCACATCTAAAAATAAAATTTGCATGTAAAATGATAAGGTCAAGATTACTGGGGTCTAGGTGGCAATGGACTAGAAAATAAGTATATGGGAATGACTTGCCAAGTTTTTAAAGAAGCAATTTAGGCAGCGTTCTTCTGGATCCCAAGCATAGTGTCTATTATGTGTTCAAAAGCCATAATTATTTCAAAAATAGACATTTAAGGAAACCAGATAATTAGTCCAGTACAGCTGGTATAAAACACTACTGGCACAGATACTGGTATCATTAAAAATCTGGCAAAGTGTCTAATAAGTATTACCCCTGGGCAAATGAAACAAATTAAGCACCTACATGTTTTTTTAGAACCTAAGAAAGTATACATGGAGAACTCCTGATTTCGCTCCTAAATTCAAGAAACCCTAATAACATAAGACCAATCCAACCTTAGTTTTCTTGCTATTTATCTGAAAATGACCTTACATTTTACTTACTCAGAATTGCAATGTGTTTTACTTAATTCAGACCATTTTTTGTGAACTCATTATTTTCAGTGTTTGTTCATTTTGGTTTTATTTCTTTGTTATCTATATATTTTCAAATTTCTTTTTTTTCTCTAATATTGTCTTCTGTGAAATATATTATACACATGAAAGATAGTATCAAAGACACAGGCAGTTTAAAGAATGAGGTAAAATGAACAGTCATGTATGCACTGACAAACTTAAGAAACAGCACACCATTTAAAAGACAATCTGAGGACCACTGTATGCCATGATCACATTCTCTCCCCCAAGCCAGAGTAATGCCAATCCTGAATTTTGAGATTCATTGCTTTGCTTTGCTTTACCATTTTATCATATATATTCATTTTTTTAAAAATGCATGTTGTTTGTCTATTTTTAATACCAGTAATATTATTCAAGTTTTTGAGGTTTTAAAAAAGCAAAACTTCCTTTTTGCTCTGTGGATATTTTTTCCTAATTGGGAAAAAGGATATTGCTAGAGAAAGACCAGAGAAGGTCCTCAAAAATGCAAGCTTGAAGTTAATTTCCCTTGTTGTGTCAGTCCAAGCTTATTACCAATTTTGTGTTTTATACAAATTTTAGAATTTTATGTTATCCTGGTAAGTAGAATATCTTGAATTTTATAGTGAAAACTTTATCCCATGTAATAATTTTGCCTTCCAAGTTATATTATCTGACATGCCTAAAGCTATATAAAGATTTTGTAAAAATTAAACCTTATCTGGTAAATATTTTCCCTTTCATTCTAGATCTTTATGTTTGAGATGTTTCTCATGTTAACAAGATTTTGTTATACTTTTTATAACATAACTGGACAAGTCAGTCCATGTACTTTTAATATCATCACTGTTATTTGTAGACCTAAATCTAACAATATATTGTATTATTATATTATAATTATATAATATTATATATGTTAATATATAATTATATGTATATATTATATTACAACATATATAATATGTGTCATTATAATATAATAGTATATATAACATATTACATTTTATAATATTACATTTGGCACCATTCCCCATTAATAAAATTACATTTTCTTTTTCTTCCTTACTTACATCTTCTGGATTAATTTTTTTTAAAGGATTTTATTTATTTATTTGACAGACAGAGATCACAAGTAGGCAGAGAGGCAGGTCGGGGCAGGCGGGGGCAGGGAAGCAGGCTCCCTGCTGAGCAGAGAGCCTAACATGGGGCTCAATCCCAGGACCCTGGGGTCCTGACCTAAGCTGAAGGCAGAAGCTTAACCCACTGAGCCACCCAGGTGCTCCTCCTTTAGATTAATTTAAAAATTTTATTTCAAGTTTCCTGGGTGGCTCAGTCTGTTAAGCCGCTGCCTTCGGTTTAGGTCATGATCCCAGGGTCCTGGGATTGAGCCCCACGTTAGGCTCTCTGCTCAGTGGGAACCTGCTTTTCCATCTCCTTGCTGCTCCCCCTGCTTGTACTCTCTCTCTGTCAAGTAAATAATTAAAATCTTAAAAAAACTTACTTCATTTTAATGTTTTGCCTCTTGTTTGCATCCTATCTAGCTTACATCTGTTCTTTTGGTGAGCACAATTTGTGTGTATTAACAATATCTAATATCATTTCACCTCTTTATCTGCTCACAATTTATGGACTTTAACATTAGACAG
This sequence comes from Lontra canadensis, assembly GCF_010015895.1. Lineage (NCBI taxonomy): Eukaryota > Metazoa > Chordata > Mammalia > Carnivora > Mustelidae > Lontra > Lontra canadensis. The sequence goes on from NW_022631033.1 coordinate 9,865,468, forward strand.
CTTGCCTTTAATGTGTTACCAGATTCACCTTACATATCATGATGTTTCTGATTCTATAAAAATCTAGTTGGTTATCTAGTGATTTATTGAGATTTCATTTCTGCATGAAATTTCTCCATCTTTCATCCACAGTTTTGAACATATTACTCAATAATTTTAACATCCATGTCTGGCAACTACAATATACACACCCTTCTTGTGTCTATTTATAGTATCCTTTATTTATATTTGTTCTACTGACTTTCTATTATTTGATCTTATCTCTGGCAAGTCTAGTAATCTTGTTTTGATGCTGGGTATTAAGTACAAAAATAGAAAAGAGATTTTGGGTAAAATTAGGTTTATCTAGACATATATCTTTAGGCAGCCATTTTGAGGAAATAAATGTCACTTTATCCAATTATTCATGAAGTTAATTTAATGCTTGGTTTCAATCTTTCTCAACAAGAACAAATCAAAATATTATATTTTTTAGAATGTTGTATAATTGATATCATATAGTATGTTAACTTCTCATGACTTTTCATGGCTTGAGAGCTAAAGTAGCTAAATAATAATCCATTGCCTGGATGTACCACAGTTTGTTTATCCATTTACTTACTGAAGAGAATCTTGTTGCTACCAAGTTTTGGCAACTATGAGAAAAGACACTATAAACAACTGTTTGTAGGTTTTGTGTGAACATAAGTTTTCAGCTCCTTTTGGTAAATATCAAGGTGCATGAATACTAGATCCCAGGATAACGACATACTTAGTTTTTTAAGAAACCACTGGTCTTCCAAACTGTTTATACCATTTTGCATTCCCACCAGCAATGAATAAAAGTTCCTGGTGCTCCACATCCTCACCAGTATTTGGTTTTGTCACTCTTCCAGAATTTGGCCACTCTAATAGGTTTATAGTGATATTTCATTTTTGTTTAATATGCATTTTCCCAGCAAAACATGATGTGGAGTATATTTGTATATGATTAGTTGCCATCTGTATATCTCCTCCGGTGAGGTATCTGTAAAGGTCTTTAGCAGATAGTTTAATAGGTTTTTTGTTTCCTCATCATTGAGTTTTGCGAGTTATTTGTATATTTTGGAAAACGGTCCATTGTCAGATGTGTCTTTTCCAAATATTTTCTCCTGTCTATGGCTTGCCTTCTGATTCTCTTGATATTGTCTTTGGAAGAGCAGATATTTTTAATTTTGGTGAAGGCCAATGTATTGTTTCTTTCTAGAATCATTTGTTTGCTGTCATCTTTAAAGAGGCATGACATCAAGCCCCACCTCAGTCTCTGCAGTCATCATGGAGTCCTCTTAAGATAGTCTCCCTTTGCCCCTCCCTCACTACACACACACACACACACACACACACACACACACACACACACTTTCTCTCTTTCTCTTTCTGTCTCTTAAAAAAAAGAAGTTCAGTTTTTCACATTATACTTAGGTCTATGGCCCATTTTTGTGAAGGGTTTAAGGTCTTTGTTTATGTTCATTCTTTTGCATGTGGATGTGCTATCATTCCATTTGTAAAAAAGTCTATCTGTGTTCCATTGTATTGCCTTTGCTAGTTGGTCAAAGATCAATTGACTGTATTTATGGAGGTCTATTTCTGGCCCATTTATTCTTTCCATTGATACTATCTATCTATTGATCTATTGATTTATCTAAATAGATAGATATTGCCAGTATCAGTTCTGATTATTATAGCTATATCGTATATCTTGAAGTCAGGTAGCATCTCCTATATGATTTTTTTCTCCCTATTCTCTCATTTCTCATTGATTGTAGCCTTTAAGTTCTTTGAGACAGTATAAACATTGATTTTTGTTTGGATTCCTGATTTCCCCTTTGTAGTAAATCATTAAATGTCTCGAGAGAAATATCAACATAGACTGTGTAAAAGTTGCCCACCCATTTTTCTAGCATCATTTACCATTTAGTGTTGATATTTAAATATCTAAAAACATTTTTGTTTGTTTGCTTGTTTTTAATATACAATCCAAATTTTTTCATTTTTCTTTTAGGAAGACTGTTATAATAAAAGTACCATGAGCATGCCCAGAAGTAGATTGCTATGTCTTTTGTTGATTTAATACCTCAAAATGTATAATAATTATTTACATGTACATTTAATATTTAATTTTGAGACTTAAACCATTTGTAGCTTGTGTATAGTAAGTGTGTGTCTTGAAAGGGAAATTTAAATTAGTAAGTTTTCAGTTACCTGATAATCTACAAATTGGCCTGCTTTGTCCTACTTACTTTTATATGACAACTATTACATTTTCAATTATCATATACAAGGGTCTGTGTATAACTGTTTATTTTACTGAAAAGATTATGTGTATTTGCATTGGTATGATTTATTTTCATTCATTTAGTTTTTAATTTTCCTTAACATCACATAAAATTAAATTTTCTTATTCTTTAAAAAAATATATTCTATTATTTACTTATTTATTTGACAGAGAGAGATGTAGCAGGAGAGGGAACGCAAGCAGGTTGAGTGGAAGAGAGAGAAGCAGGCTCTTCATGGAGCAGGGAGCCTGACGCAGGGCTCAATCCCAGGACCCTGGGACCATGACCTGAGCCAAGGGCAGATGCTTAACAACTGAGCCACCCAGGCATCCTTAAACTTTCATATTCTTTATTTGAGAAATTATGTGCATATTTTTACTTGGTGATATATTCAGATTGATCATTAAATTAATTTGTCATTTAAAAAATATTACAAAGCAATTATTTTTCATTGTGATTACCAATTATTTATAGTTAACTTTGGAAAAGATAAAATATGTAGAATAAATAGTCTTCCCACCCTGCAATATTAATATGTTAACTCCACTGAAAAATATGTCACATTTTTGCCTCATTTTAGTTTCAGACTGGATTTAAGGTGCTTTGGGTATAAGCAAGGTAATTGTTTTATTCAGTTTTCTGATACCTACTGAGATTGCAAAATTATTTATTTATGACTGTTGTTTATGTTATCAGCCTCACACTATCTAATATTCTAGGAATAAATCTTACCCAACTGTTATTACCATTACTTAAAATGTATTCCTAAAAATATTTTATTTGTTTTTGGAGAGAAAGCAAGTGTACGTGTGCACACACCGGCTGGGGTGGGGGGGAATGGGACAGAGGGAGATGAGAGAGAGAAAATCTTAAGCAGTCTCCCTGCTCAACGTGGGGCTCAGTCTCATGACCCTCAGATCATGACCTGAGCTAAAATCAAGAGTCAGATGCTTCACTGACTGAGCTACCCAGGTGCCCCTACTTTAAAAGTATGTTAATAAATTTGCTAATAGGCTATTTAGCATTATCGGTTCCATTTTCATGTTATATTGCTCTGTATTTGCCATGTTTCTTATTATAGTTAATGCACAGAGCATGTGGATAGCCTATAATTTTCCTATGCTTTATTGTAGTAGGCAGTAATCTACCCCGTTCCTGGTTCAGTGATGGAGACATTCATAAACTATGGAGATCTATAACCCTGTAATAGCAAAATTCAATAGTAAGTTATAGCTGTTACCTGGTGTAAAGTGTATTCTGGCCAGCTTGTCCCATTGATGGTCTTGATTGTTGACCTTCCAATCTTTTCATGAGTAACACTGGGATGCCTACCTTATATTTCAATAACAAAACAATAATAAAATAATTAACAATTTAGAGCTAATATAAATGCCACAATCATAATAGTGCCATCAGGAATGAACCATCATTCTATTAAGCCTTTGAACCCATATCATTTTTGTCCTATAATATTTCCTATAGTTTGCTGATTAATAAGAATAATATTGTGGTTTATGTGTGGAGAGAAGAAACTAAGGTTGGTGGCATGGGGCCAATACTTTGTTTTATGACCAACTAATAGTTGGAACTCTAGTATGGGTCTGACTGTTTTCTAAATAATGGGGAATCAGCACTGAACAACACAAAATACAACAATATTTTCTGTCCTTTTAGAGATTATATCCCCATTTGGGGGAGACAAATCATAAGCAAAATAAGCAAGTTACATTTTGGGTTGCAAATGTGGCAGACGGAAGTGTAACTGAGAAAGGGGATACGGAATGGTCTGTGCGCTACCATTGCATATGTGATGCTCATAGCAGATAGCACGGGGAAGCCTGCACCGTTACAAGATGCTGAAAGAAGTAAGGGAGCCAGAGGCGCAGGGAGAGCTAGCAGGAGGTATTTTGAGAAAAAGCAGGAAAAAAAACCTATTTCCTTCAGAGGAAAGGAAAGGAGAAAGCCAAGGTTTGGGGATAGGAGAGACAAGCCTGTGTCAGACACAGAAGTAAAACTCAGAGCTCTCCTGTGAAGAGTCAGTGCCTGAGGCCACTCTGTAGGATTCTGTCTTCCGCGGGCAAGTAGCCTGAGTAGAGGGAACTGATTGCCTCACACCAGAAGTGCATAAACAAATTTTACAATTTTAGCAATGGTACAATTTGTGCATTTTGTTAAAAGGATGGGTAGTGTGAGCCCAGGGTCTTCACTATCTTTTTGGTATCTCATGAAGCAACCAGTGATGACAAATTTTTAGTGGGTCTGTAGATAATACAAATGGTGGGTACGAAGCTGTAGTTCCTGATTGAAGGGCTGTTCTGCATGACACAGAATGAGGATACAGTGGAACGGAACACACTGTCGCCTGGAAACATTCTGAAGGGGCGGACACCGAGGGCTGAACGCCTGTGTGAGAAATGTCAGCGTGTGGCTGGTGGACAAGAGGAGAGTGTTGTTGCTATTCACAAAAGCCACAAGGGAGTGAAACTTCTGTGCTCTGCTTCTAGTCATTTAAATCTCAGCAGGACGGAGGATAGGAAAAAAATGAAAGAAAGAAAAGACAAGTACATGGGATTACTATGTCACAAGTGGAATGAGGGAGAGCGCTGGAATTACAGATTTTATACATGGATGCACACAGCTATGAATTCTTCAGGTGAGAAATCTGAAAGCCAAGATCTCAAAATCTGGTATAAAATCATGAATGTAATAATGGTCAAATTTTAGGGAGAAGTAGTTGTCCCTGAAAGCATTCAAATTTCTTTGGGAAATTAAAAAAAAAAAAAAAGACCAAAAAAAAAAAAAAAAAAGGAATGGACATAAGACTGCCGATTACAATCACCTCTCTTTTCCCTCATTCCAGCTGCCACAATTAGGAGGATGGTCACTGAACAGACTGCCCGACGGTCTCATTTAAAAAAATTTGCCAGTGGGAGATGTGATACAGTGTTTCATTGATTTTGCTTCTAAATCTCTGAGTAAAGATGAGGAGATGGGAAACAGCAAAGCCATACTGCAGAGAACTTTATGGTAGATGTCCTCAGTTAGAATATGGAACTTTCACTTTATTAGCTTGTCCGAAGTATATAGGGCACATGAAAGACGAAATGGGTGACGTAATGAGCCTAGATTTCATGTGTTAAATTTGCTCAAGTGGAGTGGTATCTCTTAACAACCTCAATTAGGTATTACCCCAGAGGACCTGAAGATTTCAGGAGGCCGTCCTAATGTGGGCATTAGTTTTGAATTATATCTCATATTCCATTATCACCCTGAGGACCATCATCTCATTCTTGACTTGAATCTATCCCTATGAGTACAGTTTAAATTAAAAATGGTCTTTCTAGTAGTATGTCATACTTTTACAAATTTTGAAATTAGTATGCATTTATTTTATAATTGTTTCTGATTTTGTGCTAAGTTATGTCTTCTCTCTTCCAACTTTCTCAGTTCATTTTGTCTTCTTTGAACACAAGATGGATAATTTGACTCCATTTCTGTCAAATTTGATATTGTTAGATTAAACCCATCTCTCTTCATCATTCAATGCAACATATTTTCTTCACTTTACTTTTTTGCATATTTTATCTTTACGCCAACCATAAAATTCAATCCAATAATAAACATGTTTTATAGAACATGGATGATGACCACCCTGTACCTATAGTAAGTCTCTTTCAATCTGATATGCATAATTATAAGCTCTGTTTCCATGAAAAAAAAAATCCTATATTATCATAGCAAAGGGTAATTTGGCATGAAAAATGAAGGGATTCATTTATTGGGTTTTCTGATTTTTCAGACATTTTATCTTAATTAGTTTTAAAAATAATTTTTCAAAATCAAATTAAGGACACTCTAATTTTTCTAACCTATTTCTCAAAAGAAAGGTAAAAAGGAACCCTCTTAAATGATAATAGTAGCACTGACCCCTACAAATCCTTCAAATTAAGAATTAAAACAGAGATTAATTTCAATATTAGCTGTGACAAAATGTACTTTTCCCATTCCTTGAGATAGCACAGTTCTATTTTAGATAGCAATTTTTTTCAGCAGTATCTGTAAAACATTACACATACACACACACACATTTCAAAGAATAAAGAGAAACATTCTTAAGTACTCTGTGCGTGTACTGGACATAATTAGCAGATAAAAATCAATATCCCTCTGGCATGCACTTTCATCAAGGACTCTATTTAATAACATTTTCTTTTGAAAATTAACAACCAGTGTAAATACTTCATCTAATCTGCAAAGTTATTCTTCCATTATTATTTCAAAAGCATTTTTAATTTGAAAAAAAATCAGATTTTGGTTAAAAAGTGCAGACACAAGTATCTCAGAATTATAAATATATGAATTAATGAAAGAGAAGAGTATCTGTAATATGCCTATTTTCATTAATAATTTAATCAAATTCTTAATGGTAGAACTGAGCTATATGTTTCTATATAGCCATTGATAGCCTTTAACATAAAGAGTAGAGAAAAGGTGAAGGTAACTTATTTCCTCTTTTGTGACATAGTAACTGAAGACCGCATATGTATTTTGGTGAAAATAGGAGCATTTTTAGTTCTATAAGACACAAGGAAATACCATTTTTACTAGAAATTGCTGAACACATAATCTTAGAATTATATACACTATAAACAGAGTCTTATTAAAACTGGTAAGATATGGGAAGGAGGTGTTGTTGGCAGAGGGTTTCCTCTGGAGGACTCTATTCCTCATACATATTTTTTCCTCATATCCCATGAAGGTCACTGTGCCAGAAATCCTACCTAGCTACCTAGCTGCTGTTTCGGTTTTTACATAGTCTGCATGCATAACCTTAGTTGTCCTTTTAAACGTTCAATAGAGTGTCTTGATTGTCGCAGATGCCTTCATCTTTTCTAAGAGAAACACCTGGATACAGTGTGCTAACAGGAGCCATCTTCATCTGACGCCAGTAACTCAGGTAAAACAGACGAAAGCCCAAGGGGGACAGGGCTGGCTTGGCGGCCAACAGCTCCTTCCTGTCGAGATGTCCACTTCAGGACTGTCAGCAGTTTTGAGTTCTGATTAAATGCAGTGAGAGGAGGGATCCCTTTCCCATTGGTACAGAATTGCGGTGATTTTTTGATAAGTTACAGATCTGATGCAGATCCACTGAAGCCAGCTCCCTCACAGTGGGGTCTGATGAAATGAACCTAACAAGATTACCAAGTGATTATCAGACCTACTCAATTTTAGAATACCTTTTTGCTCTAAAAAATGTGAAATAGGGATGCCTGGGTAGCTGAATTGATTAAGAGTCTGCCTTGGGCTCAGGTCATGATCCCAGGGTCCTGGGATCCAGGCCTGCATTGGGCTCCCTGCCCAGCAGGGAGTCTGCTCTGCTTCTCCCTCTCCCTCTGCCTGCTGCTCCCCTTGATTGCACTCTCTTGCTTTCTCTCAAATGAATAAATAAAATCTTCTAAAAAAAAAATGAAAGAATTGAAAGAAAAGTGAAAAAAATAGGAACTCATAAAAAGGAATTTTTAAAACCAAGATATAATTAGTAAGTCCAAACTTAGAGAATTTATCTCCCCAGTAAAATAGAAGATATATTTTAGTAAGTCCTGATAAACAATTATATTCTTCTTATATAAAACACAATTAAGCTTCATGTGCCACAAGAAGACCAAGCATATATGAAACAGTGATTAAAAAAAAAAAAAAGAAACAGTGATTATCACAAGACTGAATATTAGATTTATCTGTGGACTCTTGAAAAAAAAAGGTAATCTCTGGCCCCTTTCCCAGAGATGGTAATTTAATTGGCCTTGGCCTGAGGTATAACTTAGGCTTCTGTATTTTTCTTACTTAAAATTCATGGTTGATTTGAATGAGTTGTCAGGATTTAGGACTAAGACTAAGAAGGCAAACACCAAACAAAAGAAAGCTGATAAAATTGCAAGAGGAAATTAAGACAAATTAAGCCACAATAGTCTTGAACTTTTACCACCTAGTAATTTAGCTTCAAAATAGTATGATAGAGATACAAGGATAAATTAGGAGGAACATGAGCTTAGATGGAAAAATTAGCTTGATATTCTCGATTATTTGTAGATCAAATGAAGGAAAAGAAATAACATATAGTTATTTTATAATTAATAATAGTTAGCCTACAGTAACGGTCAGCTAAATATCTGATATTAATCGCATGGTTACACAGCTTTCAGGAAAAAGTAATGGAACATTCTATACTGGTAAATAACAATTTTTAATCCTCACAAAATAGGCAATAAGTATAATAAGTATAAGGTTAAGTATAAGGTTAAGTGACCTTTCTAAAAAGCGGTTTTGGCACCGCTTTCTGACAATAAGGTAAAGTTGAAAAATGAAATTAAAAATAAATAGAAAAAAAAAAAACAAACAAAAACATTTTTCCCCTAAATGGATTCTACTTTGAAGCAGGGAAAAAAAAAAAAAATGTGTACTAACTGCGCTTGGTATCTGCCATAGAATGAAATGATTTTCAAACCATTGTAGCTCTGATGTAAACTGGAGGTAGAACAGCTGAGTGTCATTTGGTTAAAAACAAAACAAAACAGTATACGCGGATGATTACAAAACATTTATCACATTACCTGCCTCTTTCTAAAGCTTTAAGTCCTTAACTGGGGGAGATAAAACATCCTATCTTTTTTTACTGCCAAAGAGCTGCTTTGAGAACCATAGGGTTACTTTATCTTTTTCTATATCCCTGTAGACACTATCTACATATACCATTTCTTATCAAAGTCAGGAATAAAATTCAGATAACATCCTGTCATGAGGGATTGTAAGGGAATTCATATCCTTTAAAAGATCCTATGGGGCATTTATTCTGAAAGTTATGGTAGTTCATTGACTTTCACTAGAAAAGAAAGAAATGCAGGTAGTTTCAGATTGATTGAGGATATTTAGCTTAAAAATGTTTATTTAGTGTTAACTTTCTTCTATGTTCCCGACACTGGATTAGGTTAAACAGATGTTTGGATGTGAAGGAATCACAGTCTAGCAAATGGTGGGAGTACCGAATAAGCTAATGTACATTATGAAAAAGGAAGCTGGTATTATTCAGGCACAAACATCCTCCTTAAAAATAAGATGAACAAGGGGTGCCTGGGTGGTTCAGTGGGTTAAGCCTCTGCCTTCAGCTCAGGTCATAGTCCCAGGGTCCTGGGATTGAGGCCCACATGGAGCCCCACCTCGGGCTCTAGGCTCAGAGGGAAGCCTGCTTCCCCCTCTCTCTCTGCGAGCCTCTCTGCCTACTTGTGATCTCTGTCTGTCAAATAAATAAATAAAATCTTGAGGGAAAAAAAAAAGATGAACAAGTATCAAAGCCAAAATAAGTCAACATTGAAATACAACACATATCTCTTAAGAGATTAATAGGTAATTTTAAAAGCATCGTATTTGATTATGATAGTCCTTTCACTGAAACTCAGTAATTTATAACTTTAAATTTTGAGGTAAAATTTATAAAGGTTTTTTTTTATCTGAAACTCTACTGCTGAGATATTGGCTGAGATATTTGAAAAGCTGTATTATGAAACAGCTATATTTAAAAATAAAGTTATTTAAATAGTTTATCAAAGTCTAAGGAATTTTCCAACTCTTGGTAAAATAATATCATATTGGCACAAGAAAAAAGAGAGACCCATGTTTGAACAAAAAAAAAATTAGTATTCCATGGAGTTGGCATGTCTAGTGAAAGTAACATTAAACGATAAATTACTTATTGGATAGAACTTGTGAAAATGTTAACATATGTTGTGCTTCATACTGTCCATCAAGATAAATCACAAGTGGAATTAGCTGTATTTGAATGTAATGTGGTAGATATGGATTCAAATGTACTTTGGAACAAATGTTGAGGCAGTGATCTGCAAATATGTATTGATTAATCTATCTTTCCCTATTGCTTTGACATTCACATTTATTATATATTAAGTTGAAAAATGCTTGGGATTGTTAGGAATTATTCAAGTGTAAGGTCACTAATTTACCAATTTTATTTGAAACACATACAGGACTTTCTTTGGTTTTTGTTATACGCATAGAGCCACCCTAAGAAATGAAAGAAATCGAAAAAACTAAAACATAAGGAGAAAAAGAGAATAAAAAGGAAAGACAGAAATGCCAAGTCAGGCGGACATTCTAGTTTCTAGTTACAATGATTTGTAAGATACAAGTATATGTCTGTCTTTGGGTGCCGTGAGATAACCAGTGTCTAGTTAATCTAATCTCCTTTCTTAAATTTGAGTTGAATTTTTTATTATAACCAAATATGCACTACCTGCTATAAATACAGAGTGACATTCTAATGAAAGAATGTGCATAAGTTGCCTGGACAACTACTACTTTTACTGAACCTCAGTAAGGGAAGGATGAATTATCAGGATGGCCTCATCGGTTTTAAAACTGACATTTCAACGTCTTTTCTTAAATATGTGATTTTTATATCATTAAAATCACATGTAACTACCCAAATATCCTTGTTTATTTATTCAAAATTACCTCAAAAAAAAAAATGCTTGTGATGTGAACCCTAAGTGATACAAGTTACAGAGGAGTGTTTCAGGCAACACTAGTATTTTTGCTAGCAAATCCCTTGTTTTCTCAGAGAAGATGGACAACATTTCAAGTGTCACATTAAACAAAATTTATTAATATACACAGTGATTTCTAAATGAATTCTATTTTCAGCATCTTCAATTACATTATAAACCATCAGATATCAATAATTATAACTTCGGTTCCCTTTAAAATTTATTACAATTACCTACTGCATAAAGTTGTCAGAATACCTGGCTAGTTCCAAATGAAAAAAACTCTGAATACAAGTTAAAATAATTTTATTTAAATCAGTAAAACCACTTTAGAAATATTTTGTCTGCTATTGAGAGGAATTTTTGCTATATATTCTCATGTTAAGTGTTTACCTCAAAGATCAAATCATAGAGATTTTGCCTTGCATTCATGAATCTGATCACAGTTAAAAACTATAAGCACTAGAAAACATTATCCTAAAAAACAATGAGTCAATCTACAATGTGTTGTGATCTTTGATAAAGGAAAGAAATAAAATTACTGCCCTAAATAAGCAAAGAAATAGCATGCATAAAACTGTTTATGATAGGAAATATTAACAATTAAAAAATAACTTTTCTCATTAACTTATAGTTGATGAGTATTGAAACATTAAAGTTTGAATCATTACTGTGTCACAAAGTATTTTCTAAATTGTTACAGTGTGTACTTTGTTTCATTTTATTTGTACTATATCAAGGAGCAAGTTGTGAAAAAATATGGTAATTTAAAAAGTCATATTTCTGATGGTAATTACCTTTTATTTATTTTTAATTTTTTAAAATTCTCTAATTTGTATTTATTTTTTCTAGCTTTAAGTTTTTATTTAAGTTCCAGTTAGTTAATATAGAGTGCATTATTAGTTTCTCATGTAGAATTTAGGGATTCATAACTTGCATAGAACACCCAGTGCTCATCACAACAATTGCCCTCCTTGATCTCCATCACCTTTTAAAATTTTAAAATAATGATGAGATGTACCCTTTCGTGAATTTTGGTTTCTTCTTCATGGACTACAAACGTTAAGTTATACTTCATGAACAGCAAGTTACAATCTTGTTTCAACTAAGGGATATCAATTTTGTCTCTTTTGTATATTACAATTGCATATTTCATTCTTCGTAGATCTCCTCTTCCTGCCAACACCAACTCACCTACAAACAGATTATTTGGAAGAAATCTATTCTTCCACTTGTAAGGTAATGAAATTTGAGTAACACAAGATGGCATGATTTCTGGAACCAGAATGTCTTGTTTGAAGTCTTGGCTCTGAGTTAGTGACTTCTTAAAGATTTGGTTCTTAAGATATAATAGTCATCTAAAAATGTGAATAAACACTCTGAAACCAAGTGACCTTTTCATTCATCTATCCATAAGAGGTCAGTATATCTTTTGAAAGATATGTTAAAATAGTGTTGTCTGGTTAAATAAAGCTTCTCTGCCTTACAAGCCAGGTTGATCATTTTAAGGTCATTTTTGATAATTCTGTACATTTAAGTAAAGCTTATATCACCTAAGACTTTATCTAGTCCATGTTTTAGGATCTCATGCATTTTATAGGAATTCCTTATATAAAGGAAGGAATATAAAGACGGTTAGATATAGAAACTGGGTTGTCAAAATAAGTGTGTTCTATTTGTTTGGTTTCATACCCATTAACCAAACAACTAACTGTTTATAAATGGAACTTCAGGAAGCTGCAGGAATGTAGATATATGTCACAAATAACAGAATAACCAATTAATCCTACCTCCCCTAAAATATTTATGACATGTGTACTTTTTGACCTACTTTCCTTGCCTGCCTGGAAATGAATGTTTTCACTCATTCCCTTCTATATTTGTACTCACTGATCATCCATTAAGATTCAGTTTGAACATAAACTTCTCTATGTCTTTTCTTGGCATTCACTCCCTTTTTCTTATTACTGACCTAAGAGTCCTTTTTCAAAGGTTTGTTATTACCTTCATTGATCTCTCATGTTGTATTTTATTACCTGTGTATGTTTTTCCACTTCTCATTGCATTGTCAGTGCTTTGAGTTTCTTTAAAGATTAGTGAGGATTTCATTCATGAACTACTTATTCCTAAAAAGAAACTGTAGGCTGTGATGAGAAAATATAACATGCATACCACGCACTCACCCACACAATGTACATTTGTATACATTTGTATATTCGTGTATTTGTTTATACACATTTGTATATACATGTGCATATATATCAAGCGCAAACACAAACAACTTTAAACAGACAATAATTTCAAACTATTTTGTAACTCTTACAGGTGCATATATTAATTTCCGTTAGTCAAACTATGAAATTTGCAATTTTTACCATGACAGCCTGTAAAATCTGTCACCTTCTTTAAGATGTACATGCATCCTTGTCATTAATCATTTCTATTCCACAACCAAATTAATTAAATATCCCTTAGGAATAACTTATGATTTCTATGGGGTTCTAACGTCATCTTTTGCTAAAATAGCAGAAAACTTCCTTCTAAGTTGGCATAAAAGTGAAAAAAGAAATCATGTTGAATAGAAAAATCAAGGAGAATAATATCCTATAGGCAGGGATCTTAAATGCCAAGTGCCCTTTCTCAGCCTCAACCATTCATTCTGAAAATGGCCTATCAAAACAGCTTAGAGGGAGCAGGTTAATTACTGTTCCTTTGACATATGTAATACATTTTCACTTGCAGGCCTGCGCATTTATTTAATGCCAAATGTTGTACAACAAAAGTGTCCTCCAAGGTATTTCTTTCTACCATTTTTCCCCAGTTGACCTACACAGCAATTTTTTTTTTTTTTTTAAATAACACTGTCTTTTTTGGAGATATTTTTTAAAAAGGCTTTAATCATGTTCCTCTTTAGGTCGAATACAGCCCCAGAAATGGAATTAAGAGAAAAGCCCATTTTGCTTTTTTTTTAAATTTTTTTTTTATTTTAAGATTTTATTTATTTGAGAGAGACAGAGAATGAGAGAGAGAGAGAGCTTGAGAAAGGGGAGGGTCAGAGGGAGAAGCAGTCTCCCTGCTGAGCAGGGAGCCCGATGCGGGACTCGATCCTGGGACTCCACGATCATGACCTGAGCTGAAGGCAGTCGCTTAACCAACTGAGCCACCCAGGCGTCCCCATTTTGCTTTTAAATGCCAACTTAAATATTTAAGTGTATCTACACACAATGCTTTTATCTATGCATTGATGTCTTTCTGAGTCTTTTCTACATTGTATATGCCGATATAGACACTTATATCTACCTGCTTATACTTCCATAACTTTATGTATGTACAGACCCTTATTTATGTAAATAAATAAAGAAATCAATGACCAACACCCTTTAGTGGAGGACTCAAAAACAGAGTCCATCTTCATACATGGTACATGGTACATTCCCCGAAACACAGTAGGGACTTGTAAAAAATAATTAATGAAGAAATTACACCTTTTAATTCAGCATCCTACTAATAAAAATATGAATTTCCTATTTTAATTTCCTATCTTGGATTTAAAGAAGTAGTAGGTGAAAAACTATAGATACAGATAGAAAGACAGATAGATGGATCCTGCATTTATTAGTCTTTATCTTGTTATAAAGAGGAATACATATAATGTTTCTGAAGAATTAAAAATCTCTTTAAGAACTGTAAATATGTCATTAATACATTAATAATATAAGTTTTAAAGTTTGTTCAAAAAATAAGAGACCACATAGAGACGCCTATACAGATACGTCTCTATCTACCTATCTTTCGATCTACCTACTTTTTGACCAAAGGCAGGTAGACCAAAGACTACGTCAACAAAACCAAGCAGTTTAAGTAAACCTGGCAAAATTTCCCATCTTACAGGCAAATGCAATGCTCTGGTGGGTCTAGCCTAGGTAGTTATTTCTGCACACTATATTTTTAATCTTAATATGTTCTTCTATCATATACAGCTACAAGCAAAATAGTTTTTAATGACTTCATTCCTGGTAAAATCTGTCGCAAGAAAGTATTAACTATCAATCTCCCTTATCCAGTTTATAAGGGTTATATGAATAGTAATTTCAGAAAGGGGCTCAAACAGAGGACTCCAATAATCAAGAATGGTTCAGAGAATATTATATTAAAACAAAAAAAAAATAAACCCCCTCTTTTATTAATCTACATAATCCCTCTTTGGTTTAATAGGATTTTAACTAGCTCTAAATATATGAGCCTCTCTGAATTTTGAGAGGCTTAAAGCTTTCTTCCAAGTAAGCAAAGTGGATTAAAATCAACCTTTGTGTTTTATAATTTGCATTTAGCTGAACTATACTGTGAGTTTTCCTAAAGCCCTTAAGTGGTTTCTTCCTCAGTTGCTGGCATCTCTCTAGGATAAGATCACGAGAATCTATTTCCTTTGATATATTTCAACTTTGCAAACACATTTACATGAACAAATTCCTTGCCAGATATGCTCTCTTCCCCCAACCCACTCATGCCCCCCAAAACATTTCTCTGCTTTCAAATATTTCATACATGGCTCTTTATTTTCTTTCATTTATGGGTGAAAAATAGATTCTCTGAGAAAATCCTGAGGGGGAAAAAGTAGATCTTCATCAAGTATCAATGAGATGTTAAGATAGGTCCCAGCTATGATGAAAGTTTGCCACCTTTCTCAATATTTTCTACAAATTTCCAGTAGCCGGTGTTGACACAAAATGAAACACAACCTTCCTTTTGTATTGTCTGCACTGCTCACTTCAACACTCACAAGACTTCTGACTTAACAGTTCTTTTTTGAGACAGAATCAAGATGTGTATTTCTTTGATTTATGAAAGCAAGACAAAATATCATGCATGAATTATATGGTGTAACTACTAAAATTTTTATCACTTCTATAAAAATCTTGTATATATGGGTATATAAATATAAAAATAAAGGAACAGGTAACATATACTTTCACCTTCGGTTTCTCAGGGCTATAACCTGATATGACTTAAGTTCCATCATTAAATAGGGATGATAAATAAAAAGGTCAGACTTTTATAGAAGGGAAAATAGGAATGAAAGAAGGGATGAGGGAGAAAGGGAAAAGGGAAGGAAAGCTGAACTTGTTAAGCATGAAGAGGGAGCTGTAAGGCATACTTATAAGGCACTGTTTGTCTAAACGAAGTGGATCAGGGATGCTTGCATATAGGTTTTGGAAGCATGAAATGTAAAGATTTCAGAAGTGTGTAAAGTGGAGTGATGTTTTATGGATTGGCTGACTTTCAGAAGTATGAGGTTGTAATTCTTTGGCTGGCTCTCAGCAGCCTGACTACTGATGCTGAATTGTCATGGATCATTTAGAACTGCTTTTACACAGTTCTGGTGGCTAGAGGTTACCAAAGTCAAAGAACAATCAGTCCTTTCCCATAGGTCATAGTTTTTTTTTTACCCTCAATCCATCTCTTTGTCTTTCTGAGACAAAGCTGCTGGAGATATTATCAGGGAGTGTCCAGAGCCTGACCAGATGACCCATTCTACCAGAGACGAATGTTTTGTTGGCATGTTGGTCAGCACTATTGCATACTGCTCTCCTCTTCGAATAATTTAGTGAATCACATAGGGATAATGGCTGTACAAAAGCATCGAGGTTCTGGATAACATATCAAATGAATGTAAGACATGTAAGAATATGATTTATACGATTTTCCAGGCTTAATCAAGAAAACAGGTGCCACTGACTCCCTAATTCTCTTCTTTAAGCTGCATATATATATTTTTTTAAATTAGATAAAGCTTAGCCAGGTGGTCATTCCATTCATAGAGATAAGGCTTTTCGGTATTAATTGTGATATTCATTTGGGTACCTGAAGTCTAGTAATAGTTCAGACTTTCTGCTATTGGCCAAAAGAAAATCAGAGGCTATTTCTTCATTCACAATTATTTAAGCTAAGGAATTAAATCTGTGGGCTGTGCCCACAGGAAATAAGTTAAACTATTTTTTATTGGGTAAAGTGAGAAATACGTTTTTTTAATTAACACCTTATATTGTTCAATCTTCTGGTTAAGATCACCATTATCAGGAACCTGTTTTAAAAATTATTAGTTATACCACGAGAAAATTGTTTTATTCCTCCCATCTCTTCAAGAAAACTGTCCTCTAAGAAAGTTGGAAAGTCACATACTTCACATACTTGTAGTTGCCTAATTACTCATCCCATAGAGAAATAGGCCTTACTCCTTTGCTCCTAGGTTAGGATTAAAATACATTAAAAAAAATGCATGATTCCCACATAAGGGAAGAAACTAGTAAATGCATAAAAATGTAAACAATTTTTGTGGAGTTCTAGAAATATTGTCCCTGGGAGTTGTCACTGTTATACCTCAAGAATATCCATTTATTTTGTTTTGATGCAAAGATAATTTCCTTTAAGTTCCAAAGAGCATCATTATACATCAAGTGGGTTTGATGTACCTTTATCTTAATCTTCATCTTTTTTCTATGCTGAACACTTTGGAAAGTTACAACCTACTATTATGTGTTGAGTCATTTGTGTTTTGTAGTTGTTAGCATACACAAAATTGCATAAATTGAATGTACTACCAATACTTTGGGAGAGCAGAATTATATACTATCCCTAGTAAAACCCAGACCTAAGTAAGTTATTATTAATAGTAAAGGGGCATTTAGATTATATGGATTTAGATTAAGTCCGTAACCTTAAAAAAAGGTCAGATAAAAAATACAGCCAAAAGGAAAAAAATAAAGTTGTTATGCAAAAAAATACAGCCAAAAGGATAAAGTGCAAATGGATGCAAAGAAAGTATTACAATCATGGTTCCAGAGGTCTAAGTATCTCATCTCAGTGGTGTTTAGCAAACACTGGCCAACTTATGCGTATTCCAAAGATTTGTTCTATAGTTTCCTTCTGTAACCTATTTGTAGAAATTTTGAAGTGTCGCTGTTTTGATCTCTATCGGTATAAATTTTTTACTTTGATAATGGGTGAATTTGTGTTAGTTGGGTAACATATACCCAAGGATAAATGGCTTATGCTTTAATTGCTTATGAAGTAGTTAAAGGAATTTGGTAAGGTATTTTTCTGGTGATGTCCAAGTTTGAATTTCTCTGATTTCTTTTCCAGAATACCAAATTACCTGATTTAGGTCATGTAGGGGATGATTAGGTGGATGAAGGAAAGGACACCTATGACAGGATTGAAATGAAGTAGTACTTTAAAACATTTGGCTAATCCAGTTAAAAGTGGAAACAAGTATGGATAGATTTGTATTTATTTGCATGAGCCTACTCGTGATGGGTTCTCGATACATGCATGATCTATGACTTCTTTATAAGAAAAAATGAAAGGATATCACAGAATTAATGATAGTAAAGTGTCATCGGGGCCTAAGGATTTTTGATAGTTTAGATAAATTTAGTTTTAACATTCTATTTGTTCTCTTCACCTTTCCCAAGAATTTTGAGTGATTTTGTACAGTAGAGTTTAAGGACAAAGAAAGTGGAGAATAAGGAATGAAACTTTGTATAATACCTACTCCAGAAAAATATGTTCTCATGTCATGGATTCTCATGTCAGAAAGTTTTGGTTTCACTGATTTCTCTATGGAATTTCTGTTTTCAATTTCATAGATTTTTTTCGTTGGGAGCTGTAATTCTGTAATTCTCTTTTTTTTCTGCTTACATTTGGCTTAATTTGTATTACTTTTTCTAGTTTCCTCAGGTGGGAGCTTAGAATATTTATTTTAGATTTTCTTTTCTAAGATGAGCATCTATTCAATGCTATAAATTTTCCTCTGGGTGCTACTTTCACTGCATCACAAACATTTGATAAGTTTTATTTTCATTTTCATTTAGTTTAAAATATTTTTAAATTTCTCTTGAGATTTCATCTTTGAACCATGAATTATGTGGAAGTGTGTTGTTTAATCTCTGTAGTCTACTAATAAACCCATCAGAGGTGCTATTTGATTCTGTCACAATGATTTTGACCTTTAGCTTTTCTTTTTGGTACTTAGGATTTCCACATGTCTCCTTATATTGTTCCTCAGTTCTTGCATGTTAGAATGCTTCGTGTAATTGTAGTTGTTTAAAATACTGATTTGATGATCCCAACATCCCTGTTATGTCTGTTTCTGATGCTTGCTTTGTCTCTTCAAATTGTGGGGGTTTTTTGTTTTGTTTTGTTTTGTTGATTTACCTTTTGGTGTGCCTTATAGTATTTTCTCCATAGCTAAACACTGGGTACTGGGTAAAAGTAAGCGCTGCAGATGGGCTTGTAGCAATGGGGGATAAGCTGTGGGGGGAGGGGAAGTGTGCTACTGTCATATGATTAGATCTCAGTGTTTTAGTTAAGCCTGTGCCTCTAGACTGTGAACTTCACAAGCACTTTTCAGGTATTTTCTCCCTTCTAAGGTGTGACAGGATGGCGAGGGGTGACTTTCAGTGATTATTTCCCCTCTCCAGGTCCTGTGGGCTCTCATAATTAAGTTAGGCTCTGACTAACTAGTGTTCCCTGTGTTAAGAAGAACAGAGTGTTTTGGTGTGGTATACCTCAGAATGGTTTCCCACCACCGCCCCAGAAGTTCAAGGGGATTTTTCTCAGATAATTATTATGGACACCTGGTTAAACTCCAGGAAGTTAATCTCACTGGGTCTTCCTATGACTGGGCCCCTTGCAGTTTTCACTCTGATTGCTATCTGCACTGAGCCACCAGCTCCTCATCAATTACCATTCAGGTTCCCCACCATGGCCTCTATATGAGTCTCTGCTCAGGTAAACAGCAACTCCTTAGATACGACTGTCAGTCTCTCTGATCTCAGAGGCAGTAGTTTGCCTCTTCCACTCTTCTCTTACCATCCAAGACAACTTGCTTACTTTTTAGTCTGTTTAGCTTTATTACATGTTAGAACAGAGTGGCAATTTCTAAACACCTCACATGCAAAGTGAGACATCAGAAATCTATTCTAATATTATTTTTTTAGAATTAGAAGTAAACTATTTTTTACCACAAAGAAATAAACAGGTAAGAAGTTAAAAAAGAAAAAAAAAACATTTTCAACTAGTTATTTTAATATGATTTAAAGTGTCACCATTTTTTTAGAAAGGGTAAATCAATAGAATGAAGAAAGTCTTGCATATATGAATGGATCTGTTGCATGTGTTGGTAGGATTTCTTGTTAGGAGGGAAAGCAGATTTGATATGAATATAATAAAATATTATTTGAGGAAGCTATAATAAAACAAAACATGTGCAACCTTATTTATAACATCAAACTATTTTTCAAGGGGCTCAAATGTATTAACTTTAATGTTAAACTACAAAGATACTTTGAGAAATGTGGGTGATTACTTTTGAAGATATTTGAGGAAAGGCAATCTTTCAAAGCACGCTGTAATCATAGAAAGAACCATAATGATGAGCACAAAATATTTTCTTAAATGCTAATACATTAAACCTCATAAAACTATTATGAATCAACAGAAAGTTAGAAAAATGTAGAGGAAAAATATTTTTAAAAATCCATAATGAGTCAGCCTCCAGAAAAAGAAATGTGTATCATAATGATATTAATTTCTTTTCATTGAAATGATATAAATTTTAAGTGCATTATCTAATGCATTTATTTACCAATAAATTGTTAAAGAATATACCATAAGTTGACATTTATTTTGGCTGCAGCAAAGGATAAAAGGAAATCTCATTCATTCCTTTGAGAAATATATTTAGCAAAACTTCCTACAGAGAAAATTATAAAATTTCCCTAAAAACTTAAATCAATAATTAAACTAGCATTTTAATAAAGTAAAAATGCCTTTTCTTTAAAATTATCTTAAACAAAAGCAATCAGACAAAAAACAATCACAAATTAATTTGTGTATGGAAGTCATCCTTCTAAGAGCAGTGAAGAGTTATGCCAGACATCTGAATAGAAATGCCAATGGTTGCAGATATGCCAAAATCTGAAAAAGGGTAACTTTCTCACATAATTAGCACATCTAGAGGTGTAAAACTATATCTTCTTTGCTACAACAAAGTATTTCATAGCCTTAAAGGTTCCCAACAGTTTCCAAGAAGTAATCTACATTGTAAAAAAACAAAAGCTACCCATCAAAGTTTATTGGGTTCAAGTAAAGTTTAATAAAGTACATACTTGCATATATAATTCTCTATCCTAAGAAAAGCATATTAGCTTGGACCAGAATAACAGCCTGTCCACATGAAACTCCTGATAGTTTCTGGTCCATTCAAAGTCTCAAGCCAGTCATATATGCATAATAAAAAGTATACCAGCTTCAGTTCAGACTTAGAAAGATGGGAAAAAACATCACTTCCTCTCTTATGATTAAGACCAAAATAAGAAAAACAGATAAACTACAAATAAATCCCTTATTTTGAAAGATTTAAGGAATGGACAGTATATGCCAAAGAACTAACTCCAAAAAGGAAGAAAGTCATGTGTAGAGAAAAACAAAAGCAAACATTCACCTACTTGGGACAGACAGCATTAAATACCATATATATTTCAATAAAAGAGTCAGCTAGAAATTTTTAACAAGTTTTTAAAAGCTTAGGTTTGAAACTTGGTGTTGCTGGAGGGGAGAGGAGTGGTAGAGATGGGGTGACTGGATAATGAACATTGGGGAGGGTATATACTACAATGAGAAAAAAATAAAGAATAAAATCTTAAATTAAAAAAAAATTAAAAAGCTTAGGTTTGCTTAACATCAAACTGTCAAACTCCTGAGGTCTACAGGAAGAACTGCATCCATTTTGTTTTTGTTTTTTTTAAGATTTCATTTATTTACTTGAGAGAGAGTGAGAGAGAGAGGAAGAAGGAGAATCAGGCTTCTGCTGAGCAGGGAGCTCAAGGAGGGGCTCTGGGATCATGACCTGAACCAAAGATAGACACTTAAGCAACTGAGCCACCCAAATGCTCCAGAATTGCATCCTTTTGCAGACTTTTCATCCAAAAGCCCAACAAATTGCTCACAGGGAATATTAGGGAGCATCTTAAGAAAACTTCCCCTATGGTGCTGCTGGAGGGGAAACATTGTTACTATTCTACTGCTACACTTTCCTAAGGAACAGAAGACTTAATCTACTGAGGAGATTATCAGAATCTGTAACCTGAGGAAAATGGGAGAAAATCAGTGAAGCCAGAGAAGGAATGTCAACTAGCAGCAAAAACACCATGCAGACCCATCTTCCCTACCTCTTCTAAGGAACAAAAAGTCTTAATGAATATAGTCAAGAGAAGATCAGTATAAAGAAAAATTCTACATCTGGAAGAAAGGTGAGGCAGAGTATTACAGTTGGAGAAGTTGCAAGAACACTCAGAAAAGACACAGCACAGAGACCCATGTTCATGGAGTCGGACAGACTTAATGAGAGCACCCAGGTACATCCCAATCTCTCAACCCCCATCACAACACCACCAAGTCCATTAAAAAAAGACAGTGGAATGTTCGTTGGGAGCTGTATGAAATAGCTCTGGGAAGCCAAGCAAGGAAAGGCTCAAGAACAAATTGAGAGGCAAACACAAGGTGTTATTAGAAGAATTTGAAGTCCCTGATGCACTGAGGGTAACCATAACACCAGAATTCAAAACCAATCCACTTCCTGATTATATTAACAAAAGACTACATACTAAATGCCTAACAGAAGACAAGGAGAAGGAATAAGTAACCCATTTATCATCTGAGTTGAGTTTTTAATTATTTACTTCTGGACTTACTCTTCCTGATATCCTGAAGTTATGCCAACATTAATATTAAGATCAATATTTATCCCTGTAACCAATGACCGAATAACTGAACCCTGCTTTTCCCTTCTTCCCAGTTTTAAGTTTGCTGTTCTGCACTTTAAGTGGGATTGAGTCCACAGAGTCTCTTTAAATTATTTTCTAAATTGCTTTATCTTCTAATGATAAATAGAAATATATTTGTCTTTCCTTTAGTCTAGTTACAGCTTTACCTATATATTAAAGTTTGTCATATACATAGGATACTTCTATAGTTTCTAACAATGAATTACTTTTTTTCTTTTTTTTAAATATTTTTTACACATTCTAACATATTTTGAACATAGGAAATACTAAACTGATGTTTTTTCAGTCATCTATAAGAACTAGGAATTCACACAGCATTTTATATAAAATTTATATCACTCACTCCTTCTTATTTCTTTTGGCTAAGTGACTTTTTTTCAGAGACTAACTTTTGGGGAGAACTTCCAGTAAGATACAAACTGGTAACTTGCTCAATAACCTTTGGGGTGTTGTTACCTATTTCATTTGATTATACTCCTGGTATTTTTTGTTCTTTGGTATTTTATTATATGATCCCTATTCCTTAATGGTTCTCATTGCAAGTGTTTTTAATGTGTGTTAAATATTGCTTCTTGGTTTCTCCTCCCCTTTTCTTGATCTTCTTTCCGTGGTGTTAGAAGAGTCACACAAGGTCACTTCTTTGATCATCTTATGATGAATTTCATCCAAACCCTGCTGATCTCTGCTATATTGGCTAAGCTGATATTGATGTTCCCTGGGTCTCTGGAATTGACTTCTATAACTATTTCACATTAAGTAAGATTTGACATCTTGTTTTTCTTCCCTGCTCTTAATATCAACCGTCATCTAAAAGATTAAAGTCTTCTTTCTCTGGAAAGTATACCTATTTCTAAAGGCTGTTCTTTTCTATAATTTAGTTCCTTCTGCATTATTTTTGATGACTTTCTTAAGGGTTTGTGCATGTGGATAACATCATTTCCTGGTTCCCAGAAGTGCTGTTTTACCTAGTTTTAATATTTGATTTATCAAAGGGGACTAAGAAATTTTGGCAATGCTCATTTCTTATCATTCCACCATATTCTCTATTCCAGTATATTTAAAAAAATGATTTTATAGTATTTATGTGTCTCTTTTTCTTTTTGGTTTTAATACCAAGTCTTATATTTGGTAATTCATTTAATAACTACAAAAGATTTGTTACTATGAATTGTTGGTAAACTTTAGACGGTCCCAGGACTATTTAAATTTTAGGAAAATTTTTGTATAGTAGGACTGTGTGTGTGATGTGTTATTTCTTTTAAGAAATAAGACATTTATAAGAAATTAAATATATAATCTTAAGTTTTCAGTGTTAACTATTGTGTTTTCATCTTTAATTTTATAATATTGACAATCATAGACACTAATGTAAGCACCACCAAAAACATGCTAAAAGATATTTCTACCACTTTAGGAAGTTCCATTGAGCTTCTTTTGCTAAAAAGAAAGGAGCTGAGTAATATGTTTTCTACACTAATCATATATGCTACTCATATATGAGTTTTAAAAATGCCACTGATTTAAAATTAATACATGAATAATTATCATATTTAAAATTTTAACATTGAAAATTGGAAAAATAATAGAATGAATCAAGAATGCTTGACTTTAAATGGATAAGCAGGTTTATTTAAAATCAATTAACCTACTGCTCTTAAATTAATATCACAAATTTCCTGAATTAATTTCTGAAAAATTATATCTGAGAACAGTTGTTAATGTGAACATCCATCAAATAAATTTTTCAGGCAAATTTTATTTCAGTGGGTCATCATGTGTTTAAACTTTCTAATAAAATGTATTAGAAATTAATACATATTCCTTTCATATATATACATATATATAGTCTTCCCAGTCCCATGGCAACAACATAGTAAAAACTTCTATTAACAAAGTGATGAATAGTCTTTGTATTTCTGCACATAACTCCTGAAATGTTCCATCTAAAAATTTTTGACATCAATGTTTACAGTGAGAAAGAATTTTCAGATTTCTCATTTAGTTGTATCTTGTCTTATTTCCAGTATATCTTATACCCAGTTACAGACTTAGCAGAAAGGAGGAGGGAGAAAAAGGATCTGTCATCTTGTACTGACCAAAATATGGTATGAAGTGAAAAGGTTTGTCTTAGAGATTCTAAAGTATTTGTTTCTAAGGAGTTTGAAAAATAAGTTACTTTTTTCTAACTGGAACTTGATGTTTATTTTGCCATAATCACTCTTTATCAAGGTGCTATTACAGTTCTGGAAGTTAGTTCACCTACTCTATTTTTGTTTCTTAAACTGGTTGTTATGCTGTAGAGATGAAACATTGCAATACCATAGCCAAACTGAGTATTTATACTTCTTCCCTCTCCCCTTCCCCCGTACCCCAGAAATGCATTAGCACATTACTCTAGTTCAGAAGAATATAAACCCAAGAGTAACTAATTTGCTGGAAGTCTAGCTGGCTGGAAGATACAAATATAAAAGTGGGATTTATTCTTGGATTGCAAATGTAGTTCAATATTTACAAATCAATCAATGTGATACATCACATCAATATGAGAAAGAATAAGAACCATATGCTCATTTCATATAAATGCAGAAAAATCATTTGACCAAGTTCAAAATCCATTCGTGATAAAAACCCTCAACAAGTAGGTTTAGAGGGAACATACCTCAACATCATAAAGGCCATATATGAACAACCCACAGCTAACACCATCCTGAATAGGGAAAAAGTAACAGCTTTTCCCCTAAGGTCAGGAATAAGTCAAAGTCCACTCTCACCACTTGTATTCAACATAGTCCAGGAAGTACCAGCCACAGCAACCAGACAACAAATAGAAATAAAAGACATCCAAATTGATAAGGAACAAGTAAAATTTCACTATTTGCAAAAGACATAATAAACTATATAGAAAACCTGAAACACTTAAAAAAACTGGTAGAGCTAATAAATGGATTCAGTATATTCTCAGGACACAAAACCAATGTACCAAAATCTATTACACTTCTGTACACCAATAATGAAGCAGCAGAAAGATAAATTAAGAAAACAATCCCATTTACTCCTGCATCAAAAATAAGATACCTAGGAATAAACCTAAACCAAACAGCTGAAAACCTGTACCCTGAAAACTATAAAACATTGATGAAAGAAATTGAAGATGGCACAAAGAAATGGAAACACTCCATGTTTATGGGTTGGGAAAAAAAATTGTTAAAATGTTTATAATACCCAAAGCAATCTATATATTTAATGTAATCCTTATCAAAATACGCAAAGCATTTTTACCAAACAAGAACAAACCATCCTAATATTTGTATGGAACCACCAAAGAGCACGAATAGTCAAAGGAATCTTGAAACAGAAAAGGAAAGCTGGAAGTATCACAACTCTAGATTCTAAGATATATTACAAAGCTGCATAATCAAAACAGTATGTTACGGGCACAAAAATAGGTAAATAAATCAATGGAACAGAATAGAAAAGCCAGAAATAAACCTACAACTATATGGCCAATTAATCTTCAACAAAGCATGAAAGAATATCCAGTGGAAAAAAGACAGTCTTTTCAACAAATGGTGTTGTGAAACCTGGACAACTACAAGCAAAAGAATTAAACCAAACCAGTTTCTTACACATAACAGAAAAATAAATTCAAAATCAATTAAAACATGTGACACCTGAAACCATACAAATCCTAGAAGAGAACACAGGCAGTAACCACTTTGACATCAGCCATAGCAACGTTTTTCCTAGATATGTCTCCTAAGGCAAGGGAAACCAAAGCAAAAATAAACTATAAGGACTACATCAAAATAGAATGCTTCTGTACAGTGAAGGAAACAATCAAAACTTAAAGGCAGCCTATGGAATGGGAGAAGACATTTGCAAATGATATATCCAATAAAGCTTTAGTATCCAAAATATATAAAGAACTTCAAAAAAAAAAAAATAGAGAACACTTCTAAAACTCAAAACCCCAAAACCAAAGAATCCAATGTAAAAATAGGCAGAAGACATGGATAGACATTTCATCAAAAAGGACAAACAGGTTGGTAGTATACACATGAAAAGATGTTCATCATCATTTACCATCAGGGAAATGCAAAAAAACCTATAATGAGATATCACCTCACACTGTCAGAATGGCTAAAATCAACAATAAAAGAAACAATGAGTGTTGGCAAAGATGTGGAAAAAGTAACATTGAGGGGGAGAGGCAAGATGGCAGAGGAGTAGCAGACTGAAATGACATCAGCTCCCAGGAGTTCAGCTAGATAGGTATCAAACCATCCCAAACACCTACAAACTCAACAGGACATAGAAGAGAAGAAGAGCAGCAATTCTAGGAACAGAAAATCGACCACTTTCAGGAAGGTAGGACATGCAGAGAAGTGAATCTAAAGCAACAGGAAGATAGATTGCAGGGGAAGGAGCCGGCTCCCGGGAAACAGTGGAGCAGCGGAGCACAAAATCAGAACTTTTAGAAGTCTGCTCCACTGAGGGACATTGCTCCAGAGGCTAAGCGGGGGGTGGAGCCCTCACGGGTACAGTGTGGTCTCAGGTCCCATGGGGTCACAGAAAGATGAGGGGTGTCTGAATGTGGCAGAACTGCCAGGTGTCAGAGCGGGGAAGCAGAATACAGAGACAGAGCGGAGGAGGGAACCTTCAGATCGGGGTTACCTTAAACCATGATCCAAAGCACAGTCAGGCCACTGTTCTTCAAGCAGGAACCCCACAAGTGGCAGATCTGGGAGACTCACCTTCCTCCTCTGAGAGGAGCAGTGAGGCAGGAATCTGCTGGGTTTGGAGACTCCAAACGGGGCCGTGCCAGAGATAGAATGCTCAGTCACAGGCTGGGGAGCTTGGAGCTCGGCCGGAGACCAGGGAGACAGGAGTGATTGCCTGCTTATTATCTCTGAGGGTGCACTGAGGAGTGGGGCCTCAGGCTCTCAGCTAATCCAGGCCAGAGATTGGGAGGCCGCCATCTTCATTCCCGTTCTCCAAAGCACTAAGGAAAGCGCTCAGGGAACAAAAGCTACCAAGAGCAAATCCAAACAGATTACTTAGCCCAGCCCCTGGCAAGGGCAGCGCAATTCTGCCTCGGGCAAAGACATTTGAGAATCATGGCAACAGTCCCCTCCTGCAGAAGATCAGCAAGAACATCCAGCCAAGACCAAGCTCACATATGAAGGAGAACAGCAGAAATCCAGAGCTAGGGGAAAGCAACACATAGAATTCATAGCTTTTTCCCCATGATCCTTTAGTCTTGCAAAGTTAATTTTAAAAATTTTTTTTCTTATTCTATTTTTAACTTTTCCTCTTTCCTCTTTTAATATTTAATAACTAGTTTATCTTAATAATAACTTTCTTATTTTTATTTAAAAATAAAAACGTTTTAAACTTTCATTGTTATAGTCCTATTTTATCCCTTCATTGTATTTAACCTTATTTTTTGTATACATATAGGTTTTTTTTTTTTCCCTAAAAATTTTTGGGATATATTTCTTCTAATAGATCAAAATATACCCTAATCTAGCACATGGTTTTGTTCTAGTCTCCAGCCTGAGCACATTCCCTCCTTTTTTTTTTTATTCTTTTTCCAACCAACTTATCATCAATTTCTTTTTTAGAATTTTTTAAAAAAATTTTCATCTTTACAGTCATATTCCATCCCTTCATTGTGTTTACCCTTATTTTTGTATATATATAAGTGTTTCTTTCTTTAAAATTTTGAGAGGTAGTTTCTTCCAAGAGACCAGAATATACCCAGAATCAAGTGGGTGGCTCTATTCTATTCACGAGTCTAATATATGTATATTATTATTATTATTTTTTTTTTATTATTCCCCCTTTCTTCACACCCCGGTTTCAGGTTTCTTCTGATTTTGTTAGCATATATTGTTCTGGGGTCTTTGCCACCCTTTTAGTATTTTACTCTCTCATTGCTATATATTCCTATCTGGATAAAATGACAAGGCAGAAAAACTCACACCCCCCCCCAAAAAAAAAGAACAAGAGGCAGTACCAATGGGTAGGCACCTAATCAATATGGACATTGGTAATATGTCAGAACTAGAGTTCAGAATGACGATTATCAAGGTGTTGGCTGGGCTTGAAAAAAGACATGGAAGATATTAGAGAATCCCTTTCTGGAGAAATATAAGTACTTTCTGGAGAAATAAAAGAACTAAAATCTAACCAAGTTGAAATCAAAATCCTATTAATGAGGTGCAGTCAAGAATGGAGGTGCAGTCAAGAATGGAATTCTTACCGCCGGAATAAATGAGGCAGAAGAGACAATTAGTGATATAGAAAACCAAATGACAGAAAATAAAGAAGCTGAGCAAAAGAGAGACAAACAACTACTGGACCATGAGGGAAGAATTCGAGAGACAAGTGACAAAACAATAGAAAAATTGGGATTCCAGAAGAAGAAGAAAGAGAGAGGGGAAGAAGGTAATGCTGGAGCAAATTGTAGTAGGGAATTTCCCTAATATGGCAAAGGAACAAGAATCAAAAACCAAGAGGCACAGAGAACTTCCCTCCAAATCAATAAAAATAGGTCCACACCCCGTCATCTAATAGTATAACTTACAAGTCTTAGTGACAAAGAGAAAATCCTGAAAGCAGCTCGGGACAAGAAGTCTGTAGCATACAATGGTAGAAATATTAGATTGTCAGCAGACTTATCCATGGAGACCTGGCAGGCTGGAAAGAACTGGCATGATATATTCAGAGCACTAAATGAGAAAAACATGCAGCCAAGAATACTATATCCAGCTAGGTTATTACTGAAAATAGAAGGAGAGATAAAAAGATTCCAGGATGAACAAAAATTAAAAGAATTAGCAAATACCAAACCAGCCCTAAAGGAAATATTGAAAGGGGTCCTCTAAGCAAAGAGTCTTAAATGTCAGATCAGAAAGGAACAGAGAAAATATACAGTAAAAGTCACCTTACAGACAATACAATGAAACTAAATTCATATCTTTCAATAGTTTCCCTGAATGTAAATGGGCTAAATGTCCCAATCAAAAGACACAGGGTATCAGAGTGGATAAAAAACCAAAACCTATCAATATGCTGTCTACAAGAAACTCATTTTAGACCCAAAGACACTTCCAGATTTAAAGTGAGGGGCTGAAAACAATTTACCATGCTAATGGACATCAAAAGAAAGCTGGGGTGGCAATCCTTGTATCAGATAAATTAGATTTTAAGCCAAGACAATAATAGGAGGTGAGGAAGGACACTATATCATACTGAAAGGCCTCTGTCCAACAATAAGATCTAACAATTTTAAATATCTATGCCCCAACATGGGAGTAGCCAATTATATAAACCAATTAATAACAAAATCAAAGAAATACATTGACAATAATACAATAATAGTAGGGGACTTTAACACCCCCCTCACTGAAATGGACAGATTATCTAAACAAAAGATTAACAAGGAAATAAAGGCTTTAAATGACACACCAGACCAGATGGACATCATAGATATGTTCAGAATATTCCACCCCAAAGCAACAGAATACACATTCTTATCTAGTGCACATGGAACATTCTCCAGAATAGATCACATCCTGGGTCACAAATCAGGTCTCAACCAGTACCAAAACATCGGGATCATTCCCTGCATATTTTCAGACCATAATGCTCTGAAGCTAGAACTCAATCACAAGAGGAAAGTTGGAAAGAACTCAAAATACGTGGAGGCTAAAGAGCATCCTACTAAAGAATGAATGGGTCAACTAGGAAATTAAAGAAGAATTGAAAAAATTCATGGAAACAAGTGAAAATGAAAACACAGCTATTCAAAATCTGTGGGACACAGCAAAGGTGGTCCTGAGAGGAAAGTATATAGGGAAACAGAGCCTTTTTCAAGAAACAAGAAAGATCTCAAGAACACAACCTAACCCTATACCTAAAGGAGCTGGAGAAAGAACAACAAAGAAAGCCTAAACCCAGCAGGAGAAGAGAAATCATAAAGATCGAGCAGAAATCCATGAAATAGAAACTAAAAAAACAATAGAACAAATCAACAAAACTAGAAGCTGCTTCTTTGAAAGAATTAATAAGATTTATAACCCCCTGGTCAGACTTATCAAAAAGAAAAGAGAAAGGACCCAAGTAAATAAAATCATGAATGAAAGAGGAGAGACCACAACCAACACCAAAGAAATACAAACAATTATAAGAACATATTATGAGCAACTATATGCCAGCAAATTTGACAATCTGAAGAAATGGATGCATTCTTAGAGACATATAAACTACCACAACTGAACCAGGAAGAAATATAAAATCTGAACAGACCCATAACCAGTAAGGAGATTGAAGCAGTCATCAAAAATCTCCCAACAGTCAAGAGCCCAGGGCCAGACAGCCTCCCAGGGAAATTCTACCAAACTTTAAAATAACTGAAACTGTTCCAAAAAATAGAAATGAAAGGAAAACTTCCAAACTCATTTTATGAGGCCAGCATTATCTTGATCCCAAAACCAGACAAAGACCCCATCAAAAAGGAAAATTACAGACGAATATCCTTGATGAACACGGATGCAAAAATTCTCACCAAAATACTAGCCAATAGGATCCAAAAGTATTTAAAGGATTATTCACCACAACCAAGTGGGATTTATTTCTGGGCTGCAAGGTTAGTACAACATTTGCAAATCAATCAACGTGATACAATACTTTAATAAAATAAAGAATAAGAACCATATGATAGGGGCGCCTGGGTGGCTCAGTGGGTTAAAGCCTCTGCCTTCGGCTCAGGTCATGATCCCAGGTCCTGGGATCGAGCCCCGCATCAGGCTCTCTGCTCAGCAGAGAGTCTGCTTCCTCCTATCTCTCTCTGCCTGCTTCTCTGCCTACTTGTGATCTCTGTCTGTCAAATAAATAAATAAAATCTTAAAAAAAAAAAAAGAACCATATGATACTCTCAATAGGTGCTGAAAAGCATTTGACAAATTACAACATCCTTTCTTAACCTTCAAATGGTAGGGATAGAGGGTACATACCTCAATATTATCAAAGCCATCTATGAAAAACCCACAGTGAATATAGTTCTCAAGGGAGAAAAACAGAGCTTTTTCCCTAAGGTCAGGAACATGGCAGGGATATCCATTATCACCACTGATATTCAACATAGTACTAGAAGTCCTAACCTTGGCAATCAGACAACAAAAAGAAATAAAAGACATCTGAATAAGCAAAGAAGTATCAAACTTGCATTCTTTGGAGATGATATAATACTTTCTGTGGAAAACCCAAAAGACTCCACTCCAAAACTGCTAGAACTCATGCAGGAATTCAGTAAAGTGTCAGGATATAAAATAAATGCACAGAAATCAGTTGCATATCTGTACACCAACAGCAAGACAGAAGAAAGAGAAATTAAGGAGCCAATCCCCCTTTACAATTGCACCCCAAACCATAAGATACCTAGGAATAAACCTAACCAAAGAGGCAAAGAATCTATATTCAGAAAACTATAACGTACTCATGAAGGAAATTGAGGGAGACACAAAGAAATGGAAAAATGTTCCATGCTCATGGATTGGAAGAACAAATATTGTGAAAATGTCTATGCTACCTAAAGCAATCTACACATTTAATGCAATCCCTATCAAAATACCATCAAGTTTTTTCAATGAAATGGAACAAATAATCCTAAAATTTATATGGAACCAGATCAGACCCCGAATAGCCAGAGGAATGTTGAAACAGAAAGCCAAAGTTGGTGACATCACAATTCCAGAATTCAAGCTCTATTACAAAGCTGTCATCATCAAGACAGATGGTACTGGTGCAAAAACAGACACATAGACCAATGGAACACAATAGGGAGCCCAGAAATAGACACTCAACTCTATGGTCAACTAGTCTGCAACAAAGCAGGAAAGAATGTGCAACAGAAAAAAGGCAGTGTCTTTAACAAATGGTGTTGGGAAAATTGGACAGCTACATGCAGAAGAACGAAACTGGACCCTTTCCTTACACCACACACAAAAAACAGACTCAAAATGGAGGAAAGATCGCAATGTGAGACAGCAATCCATAAAATTCCTTGAGGAGAACACAGGAAACTACTTCTTCAACCTCAGCCGCAGTAATTCTTCCTGGAAACATCGCTAAAGACAAAGGAAGCAAGGGCAAAAATGAACTATTGGGACTTCATCAAGATCAAAAGCTTTTGCACAGCAAAAGAAACAGTCAACAAAACCAAAAGACAACTGACAGAATGGTATAAGATATTCACAAATGACATATCAGATAAAGGGCTAGTATCCAAAATCTATAAAGAACTTAGCAAACTCAACACCCAAAGAACAAATAATCCAATCAAGAAATGGGCAGAGGACA
This sequence comes from Lontra canadensis, assembly GCF_010015895.1. Classification (NCBI taxonomy): domain Eukaryota; kingdom Metazoa; phylum Chordata; class Mammalia; order Carnivora; family Mustelidae; genus Lontra; species Lontra canadensis. Next base: position 9,898,531 of record NW_022631033.1, read on the forward strand.
TGAACAGACATTTCTGCAAAGAAGACATCCAGATGGCCAACAGACACATGAAATGTACTCCTCATCACTCAGCATCAGGGAAACACAAATCAAAACCACAATGAGATATCACCTCATACCAGTCAGACTTGCTAAAATTAGCAAGTCAGGAAATGACAGATGTTGGAGAGAATGAGGAGAAAGGGGCACCCTCCTACACTGTTGGTGGGAATGCAGGCTGGTGCAACCACTCTGGAAGACAGCATGGAAGTTCCTCAAAAAGTTAAAAATAGAGCTACCCTACAACCCAGCAATCACACTACTGGGTATTTACCCTAAAGATAGAAATGTAGGGATCCGAAGGGGCATGTACACCTGAATGTTTATAGCAGCAATGTCCACAATAGCCAAACTATGGAAAGAACCTGGATGTCCATAAACAGATGAATGGATAAGGAAGATGTTGTATATATATAATGGAATACTATGCAGCCATCAAAAGCAATGAAATCTTGCCATTTGCAATGATATGGATGGAAATAGAAGGTATTATGCTGAGTGAAATAAGTCAATCAAAGAAAGACAATTATCATATTATCTACATGATATGAGGAATTTGAGAGGTAGAGTGGGGGCCTTGGAGGGTAGGGAAGGAAAAAATGAAACAAGATGGGATTGGGAGGGAGACAAACCATAAGAGACTTAATCTCACAAAACAAACTGAGGTTTGCTGGGGGGGATGGTGTGTGTGGAGCGGGTGGTTGGGTTATGGACATTGGGAAGACTATGTGATATGATAAGTGCTGTGAAGTGTGTAAGCTTGAAGATTCACAGACCTATACCCCTGGGGCAAATAATACATTATATGTTAATAAAAATATTTAATAAAAAAAGTAACATTCATTCACTGTTGATAGGAATACAACCTGGTACAGCTACTGTGGAAAACAGTATGGAAATTCTTCAAGAATTAAAAACAGAACTACCGTACAATCCAGTAATTGCACTACTGGGTATTCACCTTAAGAATATAAAAACACTAATGCAAAGGGATACCTACACCCTTATTATTATTGCAACATTTTTTTAGAATAGCCAAGATATGGAAGCAGCCCAAGTGTCTATGGATTAATGGATAGATAAAAAAGAAGTTATGGAATATTATCCAGCCATAAAAAGAGTGAAATCTTGCCATTTGCAAGGACATGGATAGAGCTAGAGAGAATTATATGCTAAGTGAAATAAGTCCATCAGAGAAAGCAAATATATGACTTGACTTTAAAAAGAAAAGAAAAAGAAAAAGAAAAAGGAGTGTACTTGTGATGAGCACAGGTTAATGTATGGAACTGTTAAGTCACTATACTGTTAAATCACTATATATTGTACACTTGAAACTAATAAGAAACTGTATGTTAAAACTTGTTTTTCCTTTCAGTTTCTTTTTTTTTTTTTAATTATTTTATTTATTTGAGAGAGAGAGAAAGAAAGCATGCACGAGCAGGGGGAGGGAGAGAGGGCAACTCCTCAGGCAGACTTCCGGGGAAGCAAAAAGCCCCACATGCAGGGCTTGATCCCAGGACCCTAAGATCATGATCTGAGTTGAATCAAGAGTCAGCCAAGTAACTATGTCACCCAGGTGCCCCTTTTCAGCTTTTATCAATAGATAGGGTCTATGTAATGCAAATAAAAGCATGTTCCATTGCATTTCTGAAAACCTGAACTAATTTTTATTCATTTTTAATAGCATACCTTTACTTATAATTAGACTAGATAATTGCATCTCCTGTAAAAAAAGTAACAGAAATCTATTGTCATTTAGCTAACAGTTATGTTGAGATTTTTCTCTCTTGATTTGAAATGTTCCACTTGTCATTCCTTCAATTCCTTAATCAAAAGCAAAACTATTTTATGATCTTTTTTGTTTGTTTGTTTTTTACACATAAGGTGTTTTGCAAGCTATAACCTCCATCATTCCCTTGAATGACTACAGCTAAACATTTAAACTAATTCTTATTTATCAAATAAGAAATTTCATTTTTTTCTTATATAAGTTCTTTCAGGAAATGAATGTGATCTCATTCTATATTGGCAGATAACCATTGAATTTTCTTTTCTTTTTTCTTGGTAGTAGAGTTTACTATTTTAGCACCTAGATAAGCCCTAGAAATAGTCCAGAATATCTGGAGAAGTAGATTGTAAGTACTCTGAGATGATAATACTACTGTACTGGCTATAAAGGCAGATGGCTTTCTCATACAAAATTAAATCTATTTAACCTAATAAACCAGCATAATGGCCCCATAGGAAAGAAAACCAGTTAAAATAAGTCAACTACATTATTTGCAACAATAGATTACCCATTGATTTTGACATAGTCTGATTGGCTTTAGACTCACATGAATTGATGTTAAATGATGACAAAATGTTCATTTCATGCAATTGATTTAACTGGAAGTAGAACATAAGCTGAATATTAATTCAAAGTCAGTATTTTAAAAATTGTGGAGTTCTCTACAATGTTCATTTGTTTCAGCCACTTTTAAAATACTTTCTCATTGATAATGAGAAAGATTAAGAAATATATATTCTCGGATTTTGTGGCATACAAGTTGTTCAGTTGAGGTTTACTCCTAATACATGACAGCATTAGGATTAAAATATGCGCACCTTAGCATTGACTTCAGGGTTTGCTGAAAGCTTTAAGTAGATAGGAATGTTAAACTATGATGTCATATTTCCTCGATGTTATTCATGATCAGGTAATGTGATAAGCATCCATAACCTGTAGACAACTTTTTCTGATAGCTTCTTATAGTTTATTTTAGAGATCCCAAAACATACTATCACACAATTTATAGTCAGTATAAGAATAAGAACTATTATATAAGAATGATAGAACAGACATTAAAGGATCTGATATAGAAAATATGTTATGAGCTATAATTACATTTTCTGGTAAGGTTATAAATTAAGAAGGGTTAAAAACAGGCATACTTGTGAAGAGGGTATACATTCTAATACCATACTGTATTTCCTATCTGCTGAGGGAAAATATAGTCCAGACAGGACCATAAATAAATAAATAAATAAATAAATAGGATGTGTTTTGTTTTGTTTGTTTTTTATTAAGCTACTGTGAGCTAGATACAATCTCACTCCAATGTCTTACCATCCCTGCCAAGCAAAGCTGAAACAAAGCAGAACAAAACAAAGCCAGGGTTCAGTAACTTTAAATAAGTTGTTCAATATCACACAGCTCATTTTTGTACCATCCTGTATTTCCTCATAGTACTTAAAACAATCCCATGCAGTCAATTATTCAGTTATAAATTGTTACCTAATGTCTGGGTGCTCTGGTAGGGTACAAACTCCATGGCCCTTTTGTATTCCCCTGAATCCAGCTTCCTGTTTGCTCTTCATAAATATTCTTGTATAAATGAATGTTCCTTCAGGGGGGTGGATGGATGGATCAAAAGTAAATAAGAAAATGTGGTTGAGAATTTTAGCACAGTTTAATAGGATGGGGCTTTCATCTTTTCATCTTTTTTCATCTTTATTTGCCATCTCAATTGGCAAGTGATTGACTTATTTATTGGCTGGATAAATCAAAATACAGAAATTAGGAACTCCTTAATTATGTCTTAACTGAAAAATAGAATAAATTATAATATTGCTCTTTCTAAAAAAAAAAAAGAGATAATGGATTGAGAAACAAGGAAATTTAATGGCTTACAAAAGAGATACATAATACAGATGGCAATAATCTCATTGAGATTCTCATAAAATTAACTTATTTTTTTAATAACATTTTAATGCCCATTATTGGTAAATCGCTGTTCTGAGGCTTCTCGGGCAGCATCCACCTGGGTCTCTTGGAAAGCTTGCTCTGCATGAAGCCAACAGCCATGAAAGTAGTCCAAATCCCTGAGATTACCAGGCTGTGAAGAAGTCCAAGTTGGCCATGGAGAAAAGCCATGTTGAAAGGGAGCTGCCTGACTACCTAATGTGTCCAGCCATCCCAGCTCAATGTCAGAAATAGGGATGAAAAGCCTTCAGATGACTCCAGTCCCACCCATTATCTTACTGTCCTTCAGGAGGGACCCTGGCTGAGAACCACCCAGCTGAACCCAGCTAACTCCAGAACTATAATAGATTCTAATAAATGGTCACTTGAAGACATTAAACTTTTAGGGTTGTTCATTACATAGAAATAGATAATTAAGATACACCCCCTTTTTACAAATAAAGAAGTTGCAGCTCAGAAAATTTAAGTAGGTTGCCCAGAGTCACATAAACAAAAGTAATAAGGTGGAATGCAAACCTGGCTCTTATCATTCTCATACATTTTCATGACCTCCATATCCTTCTACCACCTTTAGGGGTCCCAGCTTTCTCGCTTCCTTGTTCTTCCACTATTAGCATCCTATTAAGGCCTTATGTCAGGAACGAGTTTCCTCCTCTACACCCTCTTCTCCTCCTTCCCCTCTACCTCTTTCTTCATGATCAGATTGTGATCTTCATAATAACAGTAACAGCTTGCAGTTAGTAAGAACCAAATGCTAGGCATAGCATATAACATGAGTCAAGAATTTTATATATGTCATTTCATTAAATATTCTCATGAGCCATCCTACACATCATAGTCGAATTGTCATCACTAGACTCTGCATTTAATAAACCAGATTTTGCAATAAATTTCCTTTTCCTTTGGGTTACATGCCATGGGCTCTCCCATATTTTTATTGTGGAAGAAGACGAAAACTAAACATGGATATTGAGGTAATTGCAGGTGGTGACAATGCCATGAAAAATAAATAAATGGAGTGATGCAGTAGGGAACATTATATCTGAAGCATAGGGCTTTCAGGGGACTATCTAGGGTTTAGTGGGCAGGTAAGTCTTCTCTGAGAAGGTAGTAATCAGGCTGAGATCAGAAAGATGGAAATGAGTTCACCATATGAAGATCAAGGAGTAAAGTGTTCTAAGCAATGGATAAAACCAATGCAAAGACTTGATCCTTAAAAGGTTTGAGAAATTCAGCAGAATAAAATAATGTCTATTTGCTTGGAAAGTAACAATTAAGGAGAAAAAACTGTTTAAATAAAAGTGGAGGGGCTAATGGGGGCTGATTTATGTGAGATACAGCAGTGATAGGGAATTTGGCTTTAATTCTAAGTACATTGAAAAACCAATAAATTTATTGAACAAAAGGGTTGGCATGCTATGATTTATAATTGTTATTTAGGGGGACAAATGCAGAAACAGGGATATCAGTTAGAAGGAGACTCCAGAATTGTTGAGGGGAGAGTGGATTAGAGCGTGGAATTGGGTGTTATCAGTGAAGATAAAGAAAATGGACATTAGAATCTTCAGGATATTCTGTTTACTTGTACCTGAATATGTACGGATGTATGTTTATAAGGCTTTTTGTTTTGTTTTGTTTTTAAATTTAGAATACATTGAGGTCCAAGGGATGATAGCAGGTGTTGGCCACATGAAGTACTGAATCCTAAATAACTCTCCATTGAACTGTTTTTGTCCTGGATAGACTGAAAATTTCTGGGATTACCATGGGCATCCTGGCCTCTGTGGAATGTCTTTAATTGAATGACCTTGAGACTTCTCTTTTGCTATAATCGATTAATAGTTAAAGCCAGGCTCATGTCTCATCTGCTCTCTAAGTACTGGATATTCTGCTAGAGGACTGCACTCACCCTCCTGCACTTAGATCTACAGTGAGGATGGGGCTGGATGGGCATCTACTGGAGTATGAACCTACAGAGACTGTTCAAACATCACTGAAATAACTCTGAAATATGGTTCCAAGGCAATTCAGATTTTCACAAGGAACTCCTTAGGTGACAAAACAAAAATTGCTCCTTCCCATCAAAGTATATAAGTGCAGTGAATGGAAAAATATTTTTTTTAATATAAAAGAAAAACAAAGAATCTTTCCTTCTAAGTATAGACCTATAGCCTGTAATATTTCCCTTTTCATTTCTTTCCTTTTTTTTTTTTCCCAAAGATTTTATTTATTTATTTGACAGAGAGATCACAAGTAGGCAGAGAGGCAGGCAGAGAGAGAGAGGGAAGCAAGTTTCTTGCTGAGCAGAGAGCCCGATGCGGGGCTTGATCCCAGGACCCTGAGATCACGACCTGAGCCGAAGGCAGAGGCTTTAACTCACTGAGCCACCCAGGCACCTCCTTCCTTTCTTTCTTGAAAGTGGAAGATGCTAGTGGCTGATCAACAACAAAAACTTCCATCAACTAATCCATCGGTTTGGAGTTGGTTAAAATACAGAAGACACTAGCGCATGACATAATGCTATTAAGCAGGAATGAGAGATTTGTTTAGTTAAATATAAAGTGATTTTTTTTTATGTGGCTCTTACTCATATTTTGTTTGAAAAAAGAATAAATACAGTTAACAAATATTACTGAATCATAAGTACACATTTTTATAACAATAGAGTATCAATCCTTGCCCTTCAATACTTATTTAGAAAAAGATGTGATATATATATATATATATATATATACACACACATATATAAAAAATGGAACATTATTCAACCATAAAAAGAATGAAATCTTGCCACTTGTCATAAAATGGATGGAGCTACAGCGTAAAAGTAAGCAGAATAAGTCAGAGAAAGACAGATACCATATGACTGTATGCATATGTGGAATTTAAAAAAACAAACAAACAAACGAGTAAAGGGGGAAAAAAGAGAGAGAAGCAAGCCAAGAAACAGACTCTAACTAGAGAACAAAGTGATGGTTACCAGTGGGGTGAGGCCCTTGGGGAGATGAGTTGAAGAGGGGATAGAGATTAAGGAGAGCCCTAGCAGTGGTGAGCACCATGTACATACGGAAGTGTTGACTCACTATACTTTACACCCGAGACGAACATAACACTGTCCGTTAACTAACGGGAATTAAAAGAAAAACTTTAAAAAATAAAAATTTAAAAAGAGTTTCAATTTGAAGGAGTGTGATGTTGTAGTTGGTACGATTACCCAACTGGAGTGACAACCTACATGAGACGACAAGCTACATGGGCTGACCAAACCTCACTGAAACACCTCTAAGATGCCTACAGATTTCCGTGCAGTCCACGCAGTTATGAGAATCTACTCCCCTTCCCCTGCAAATTCCTTTTTTTAAAATGAATTTTATCTTAACTCTCATTCACTCTTCCAATAGTTCTGGATTCCTCCTCCCGCTGCCCTTACCGGTAGGTGGGCCCGTCTCTAACTGTATGAAGTGCTGCTGTTCAGGTGCATCACTGTAGGCCAGGCCAGCACTGGCCTCAATCCACATGAAGTGCTTGGGAAAGAAGCAAGCTGTTCAACTATTTAGCCTCAGTGTTGCTGCCTTCAGTGCTTACAAATACTTACTACTCACGTAATCAGTGTATCCCTCAGTGTGTCCCCAGGCGTTGCACGTGTATGTTCTGGTTCCGTAATTAGATTACAAATCCATTAGGGACAAAAACCACCTCTTATGTTTTTAAATTCCCAATGTATATAAACACAGTGCCCTACACATGACTGCAGAAAAAAAAAATTAACTGAGGATGAAAAAGAATTACAATTAGATATTTATATACCTGTCTCTTTCACTAGCTTAGATAAGATCTGCGTTGAATTAATTCTTATGTGCTTTCAACTCCTTTCCCAGATCTTGCAACTAGTAAACAGTATATGCTTGCTAAGTTTAATTATATACCACATCTTAAACACAAACATCCTTTTTTATAAACTCTAGTTAGTAATGTATAAGTCTCATAATATTACAATTTAGTTGTTTGTTACATCCCATTCTATTTTCAACTGTTTTGCTTTACTACTGTTTGTTTTTAAGTTACTTGAGAAGGGGTGAAAATCTGTAACTTCATGTGTAAGTTTTCATAACACTTAGCGTTCTGGTCTGCAGCCATACTACTCAGTATCTATAACTGATCTGTTGATGAACTGCCTTTCTCTATAAATTTTGGTCAAAGTATGTATGTTTCACAAGAATATGGTACATACAAACCAAGAATCTGAGCTCCTCCCAGAAGAATAATGTATGAGTCTGAATTTTTTAAATATCTTTCTATGATTTGGGTATGTTTCACAACCTTATGTATCTCTGTTTACCAAAACACTTAGAAGAAAATAGAAGACTTTTAAATTTAAAAGAAATATTTCTGAGAAACAAATTATTTAGCCATATTTAAGAAATTAATAAAAATATAATAAACCTGATTCTACCAAGTTTCCCACCCATATTTCTCAGAAGAATGATAGTTTCACTATTTTTCCTAACTGTAAGGAGAACATTCTGTTCCCTAACACTTAATTCTTAGACAATATCTTTTGCAGAAGAATATAAAAGTAAGTAAAGGAGTTAATTGTCAAATTGCCATTTGCATGGCCCCGGGTGTGGTGGATGGAGCACTGGGTTTGGTGCATAAACAATGAATCTTAGAACACTGAAAAAATAAAGTAAATTTAAAAAAATAAAGAAAGATTAACGATGCTATAGGAAAGAGCAAATTATCTGTTGACTCTCTTTATGTAAGCTATTTTAAAATTGTTATGTGAAGGGATGAGGAAAGAGCAGAGAGACAAAAATTATAGGCAAAAAGTATAGCAGTGGTGTGTCTAGCAATTAATAAGTGTTTGCTATTATGTTTGTTTTTTTTAAAAGGTAAGAAAAATTATAAAGCAACAAAAAGTTACATATGTTAGCTTTCATTTTGTTAAAAAAAATGGCCATTTTAAGATGATACTCAAATGTTTCAGTTATATGAAGTTAGTTCACCAGAAAAAAAAAAAAAAGGAAATGGAGAAAAAGAAAAAAATACAGACATGCTAAAGGAGAGTCAGAGTGATGGAGCAAGCACAGTTAGTAATTTCACAGAGATGTGAGAATGGTCTTTCCTAAGAAGGCACTTCGGAGCAAATCTTGAAAGAAGTGAGAAAGAGGTAATCACACAAATATCTTGGGGAATAGTATGCCAGGTAGCTGGAAGAGCCAGTTCAAAGATTCAGAGGTGAAATATGCCTTGTGCACTTGAGAAAGAATAAGGAAGCCAGTGAAGCTGGGGCTAAATGACCTAAGTTGGAGGCAAAATATGAAATATGATATGAAAACAGTGACAAGGTGAAGAAGATCTCCAGAACCTTGTTGACCAATGGCAAAACAATGGCTTTTGCACAGAATGAAGTAGGAAATTATTTTCAAGGCTTACGGTACATGAATAATATATCTAATGACTATTTTAAAAATAACACTCTGGCAAACATCTTGAGAATGGACTGGAGGAAAGCAAGGACAGAGCAGTTAATACAGTTAAATGTTATTACAGAAAACTGGGGATGATGTCAACTTGTAGGATCACGACGGCTGAGGTGGTAAGAAGTGGTCACATTCTGGGGCATAACAAAAGGCAATTCATGGCCATAGAATGTGGTCCATGACAGGAATTCCAAGGGGACTCTGACAAATCATTGGCTTGAACCACTGGAAATAGTTGTTATCAACCAACATAGTAAGAATGTGAATGAAGTAGGTAGAAGAAGGATGGGAGTTCAGGTAGAAAATTGATTGACTGATGATTGATTGATTGATTTGCTATGAGACAACAAAGTAGAGATGTTGAGAATGTAGCTGAATATATGGGCTTAGAATTTGGGAAACCTATGTGACTTGGAGTTATATACTGGGAATTGTCATCTATAAATTCTATTAAAAGCCATAAACCTACACAGATTTCCAAGAGAATTGGTGCAGAGAACAAGAGTTTGTGGAAATAAGCCTTGGAAGAGAAAGAAGAAGCCAGAAAAGAAAAGGGGAAAACACCAACAGGTAAAATAGTGGGAGAAATCAAGAGAATCTGGATACTGAAAAGTCAGTGAAGAAAGTGTTTTGAGAAGGAGAGTGACACGTCTTCGTCAAACGCTGCCTGTAGGATGAGAACCAGTAATTGCCCATTCTGCTTAGCAGGTGGAGATCACTGGCAACCCTTATAAGATAGTCTTAGGAGAAGAATGGGACTGAAGTCTAAGTGAGGTATGCCTAAGTGCTGTGTATATATATTTCTATCACTTGTTTTATTACGTTAGGATAACAACACAAGATTTTATCAATGAAACTAACAAGTAACCAGTAGCTTATATGGATGGTTTTCTTGTATTTTTAGCAGCAAAAATAAGCAATAGAGATACATTTCTATTTCAAACACATTTCGTAATATTATTTAAATAAAAAAGGAAAATGTTAAAAAATATTTTCTAGTTATGGATTTTGTATTTGCATTATGTGATGAAGAGTATAGGCCTCACCTTGGATCAAAGAGCTCCTTTATGAACTTAAAAGCTCCCCAAATCCGTGGCATTAATTCTATCCTCATACATGCTCCAAAACAGTATGCCCAGGCTTCAGCAAATTATTATTGAATGCAGTAGTAATCAATACAGTAAACTCAATATCCTCCATTATTACATCAATCTTGATTACTCTGTTCAGATAGTTAGTAGGAGCTGTGTGAAAACAATATAAAGAGAGACACAGAAACATAAGAGAGAAAAAGACAGGGATACTCCTGAATATGATCAAAGATATTTACAGTAATAGGTTTGATATACAAAACAAAAAAAATCATAGTTTGATTAAAATGTAGTAATTATCACATGAAATTTGTATAATACTAATTAAATCTTATCATGTACTATATATCTTGTGATTTGTCATCCCAGTATATGAGCTATAAATAACAAGTTATATTTCTCTATCTTAACTATATAAAAAGATAAAATAATTTTAGTATTTTTCAATATTGCATAAAAGCTCATAAAAATCAAACAAATAGAACTATTCCTTAGGATGGTGATCATATATATTTAATTCTCACTATAAATATTGAAATGAAGAATTAAGCATTGATATATTGAATAAAATCAACTCAGACACGCAAACACCACTTAAGTAGATGGTTTTTCTAAGTACTATTTCATACAGCAATAAGTGCTTATTACATAGTCCAGGACTAACTGATCTTTTTAAAAGTTCTTGAGAGAAAGTTGAATGTATTGAATGCACTATATTTTAAACTCAAGAACGTATTTGTCTGTGGCTTAAAAAAGCACTCCATTTTTATTTCACCTAAGTATATGTTTCCTAGTTTCATAAATATGTTTTTTCAACACTTTTAAAACATTACTTCATTAGAGACATACATGTATTTTAATGATGTCATCCTATTTCTAGATTTGTTATAATTTGACATTGAAAAATAGTATCTTTCCTATATTAATTTTTCTAAGATGATTTTATTTAGATATATTAGAGAAAACACTTCTAAAATAAAAATGTACCATTTTTTAAGTATTTTATTGTATACTTAATCAAAATCATACCTTTATGCTTCTCCCTGAAAATCTCTTTCTTTCTTTGCTTCACTGAATACCCTACACCTTGCCAATGGGAAAACAAATAAAGCCTCTAATAATGAATAATCTCCCAAGGCACATCTTGTCTTGATCTGGAACACTTTTAATGAAAGCAAGAATAATCAGTCACCACTGTGTGTATCAAAACTTTGGAAATTTTCACTACAATTTTTTTTCCTTTTAAACATATAAGTGATCGATTGCATAGGCTTCCTGTTCAAATTGGTAGTTTCTTTTAAAGTTTCTTTTAACTATTTGAATGATATGTTTTGACACAGAGTCTCAAAAGCCTTAATTTACAGGCAGGTTATGATCAATAATGGTTAAGATTTTGATGAGTGAAGGCTCACTGATGTCCTTCTTGCTTGTCACCCAGGGCTCTTATGAGTGTTTTCCTGTTTCTATCACACTTGTCTAGAGAGGATGTATTTTAACTCCTCTCTGTCCTTTTCTAATTTTTTAAAAGAGATGGTTGCAATATTGGATGTGTGTGAAAGTTTGGTTCATTTTATTTGCATTCATTAAGATGTGGTTTATTCACTTTACAAGGTTATTTGGACAGTTGGTGCAAATTTGGGGGGGATTTCATTTATACACACCAACACCCATATTTAAATAAATACAGTGGTATTTAAGATAACTCAGAAAACCAGCTTGGTATGGCCTGAATACTGTTTTAAACCCTTAAATTGTAGTGAAATTAGAATTAGGTATAGTGAAGAAGAAAATGTCTACTAAAGGGGAAAAATAAACAGAATTAATATCATTTCTATTAACTGATTTCCTTTATCTATCTTAAAATACTTGGAACACAGCTTCTTTCTTGAGAACATGAACTCTGTGGGTTACATAACATCATTTTGATTTGGGTTAGTATATGAATATATGATATAATTTTCTATGGAAATAAATTACTGAAGATGATTAAATGGGCATCTTCACAAAGATATTTCCTTATTCTTCTAGGTGTATACTCATTAATTTCCCTAATTTATGTATTAATATTTCCACAGATACTGAACCAATGAAAAGTGTGACTAAATAAAAATTATGCTTTATCACCTGAAAGTGGTTTTACTCTTCACCCATTTTTAATATTCAGGATCTTATTTTCTTAATGATTAGCCCCTTCAAAATGGCAAAAAAAAAAAAGTCTGTACTGTTACTAGCTGAATAATTAACGCTGTATGGGAAATTACATTTTTTATATATATATCTACATATATAGAGTTATATAGTAGATATAGTAGATATAGATGTAGATATAGTACATATAGTTATATAGTAGATATATATAGTTAATATATATATATATATTAGAAGAATTAATTTTCTTTTAGTGTGGCTACTAGAAAATTTTAAATGACATATATGGCTCATATGTGTAGTTCTCATTACATTACTGATGGATACATTGCTCTGGAGAATTGTTTACAATAAATGGCATTATTAATGCTAACAATGCTGAATGGAGAATCATAATGGAGCAATACACACATCCAATAAAATACACACATCCAATAAAAATACCTGTCAGCCTTTTAAGTTTCTTGTAAATGATAAGATCTCCTGAGGTTCCTGTTTCATTTTCCCTGGAACCCGGGGGAACCACACTCATTATATCTGTCATGTGCAGTGACAGGTATAGTTACAGCTGCAAAGCGATCTCCTTTTATATCTCTATTTCCTTGTTTTCAGAACGAAGACTATTTCACCTTTCATCTGCAAATTTGCCATTATTTTGCCTCAGGCCAAAAGCTTTATTTTATTTAACTTTTTAAAAGTTACCATGGGTGCAAAGATACACTTTTTTCCTTTACCAAATATCCTGAATAAGATTATTTTATCAACTCAACTGAAATATAAAATATATCAAATGGCCAACACGTTTTTCACAATGACATGCATGACGTTCATCTTACCGATCAACTCAGAAATATCTCCATTATTCAAAATCCAAAAAAGCATGCTATGAATTTGCATCAGAAATCTTAAGAAAGTTAATCAGGCACTCATTTTTATTTAAGAGGCTAGAGAAAGGTCACAATTTGACATAACTCTTTGTTTTGTGCTTCTGTTCGTGACTGAGTAGCTGCTAAGAGAAGCCAAGCTTAGAAACCATGTTTCAAGGTAAGCAGTAAAGGAAATTATTCTGCAACCTCCCTGCCTTGTACCGTTGTATCTTTGAAGCATGTCTAAGTGAAGTCTAGAAATCCTATTTCTTTTCCTGCAAAATGGGAAGTTCCTACTAGGTACTGGCTTGAGAAACCCATAGCAATCTTTTCTTCTTCTTCTTTTAAGATGATCGCTACAAGGTTTGTTTGGAGTTCACTGAGTTACCAATTCTTACTCTGAATAGAATGGACAAAGGCTCAGAAATTTCAGTAGTATTTTCTCCTGGTGTTTGGGGCATCACACATAGACAAGGGTGTAGCTTCAGTAAGAGAATTTAAGATTACTTAAGGATTATGACATTAGCCATATACAGGTTCCTGTACAAGCATTCATGTAGCATGTCTACTGAGTGTTTATTATGCACTTTCCCTGGGAAATACAAAGTTGAAAAACTGATAGTCACTTTCTAGTTCTAGAAGCATGGGAGCTAGCATACATTATAAAACTTTCCCAGTTGAAATTATTCAATTGTGGATAAAATGTAATAAAAAAACCTTTAAAAGCCATAATTCTGCTGACAAAATACAAAGGAACTTCAAGGACTAAAGCAAAGAGAAAATAATGCAATCCTGGGAGGTAGACAGTACCAAGGCTAATATTGGCCCTCAGGGTGTCTGTTCTCTCAGTAGGAAAGAACTGTACATTGATAATCTTGTTCCTAGGGTTTTTTTTCTTTTCCATTTTATCATAATGATGATAGACTACATTTGAAAAGCAAGAGGTTGTCATTTTGAAAATAGCATTTTTCAGTAAGAACATCTTAATATCAAACTGTCTACCAATGTAATCATCAGCCAGATGTAGGGTTTCCCTAAATACTCTTTTCGGCTTTATACAAGTTTTAAAATACTTACCAGCATTAATATAGCAACTTATAAATTCTGGTTCCATGGGGATAATGTCCATGAGCCTTCCAACATATAATTTAAAATCCACTGAGTCTCAGATGATATGGGGTCCTTCATGTCAATCAATCCTAAACAGATGACAATACTTAGAATTACATAAAAATTACATATGGACACTCTTGTATTCATACGTATGAGCAGTTATGGGAACAAGAAGGGCTCTATGGCACAGAGAAATTGAGTCAAGGTCCTGAAGATGAAGGGAGAAGGAAAGGTAGAGCTGACCTCTTCCACCTCCAGTCCGCCAATTTCTTGCTATAACTTCATTAAGTGAACCTGCCTGAAGACAGTCAGTAGACTTTCTGAAATTCTCTCTCTCTATTAGCAGAGGGACGACTGAACTATGAGAATGCATGATATATTTTGATCCTTCATTGAAGCAAATGCAATATTATAAACACTATTTATGTTCTTCGTTTTAAGATGGACAAGATCACTTAAGACTGGAGATCATGCTTTCTCCCCCTTAGTAAATCACAGCCTTTGTGTATTGACACGCAGTCTTCAGCAACACGGAGGATCAAGGACAGTCACAAATTAGCATTTTTCTGTGTAAATACTGTGCTACACTAAGTGAAGTGATGACTGTTTTTCTTTTATGTAAAATCCAAATCATAAAATTAGAAGGCCAAGAAAACAAATGTCCTATGCCAAACAAAATGATGCATTTCTTATTGTCTCTGATTATATATTAGATAAAGAATTTGTAGTGTTTCATCAGTAAAAATGTATACTGGAATGCATTAAAAAATTTACAAGGCACAGTAGGTATAATGAGGTTATAAAAATGAGTAAAATGTGGTCCCTTTTCTCACAAATTTTATGATGGGGAATAATACACATTCAATAATGCTAAGACATGATTTGTAAATGCTTAAAGAGATATAATCACACTATTGGTAAAAGTACATAGGAAGGTAATTTATTTTTGAATGGAAGCAGCCAGAGAGGCTGGGGGTGGGGTGAGGAGTAGGTCTCAGGTAAAGAATGGAGGATACAGTTAGGGAGATGCATTATTACATGGTGAGAGAATGGATGGGAAAAATAACCCAAGGATGGAGGCAAGTAACTCAGAAGAGGTACAAGAATTTTAATATTTTAATCGGAACATGTGGTACTTTTCTCCAGATAGAGGAGATAAAGCCAGAAATGGAAGTTGGGGTCATATTTTAATGGATTTGAACACTGTATTTAGAAGTTTACTATGAATAATGAAATTCTGTAAGGGTCTAACAAGGTAGCAGTGATATCAAAATGGTCAATTTATTAGAGCTTCCAATTTTAGATGGCTTTTATATTATTTTAATCTATACATTATGGTTTAATGAAAAGTGAGAAAAGTGTAAGATAAAGAAGCTTGAGTAGGGAAACAGTAGGTGTATAAGTATGAATTAGTCCCTTGTAATAATATATGTACAATAATGCCTGCAGCAAAAGGAACATATTCCAGTAAAATCTTCATTATATAAAACTTCATTACTAGAAGTTGAAATGATTTTGAAACAGTGGAATTATTCCAGAATGTGGAAACAGTCCCACATGTGCCTTGATAGATGTAAAGGAATTATTAAGCCCAGTGTCATTATTTATAAACTTGAAAACTGGAAATTAACAGGTAGTGATTTGCAAAGGAAAAAAAAAGGCACATAAACACGTTAATCATAAAATGAACATTAGCATAGGCAATGGCCAGGTTAAGAAAAATAACTGAATTAACACTTTAATGCTATTGCTTTTCAAACTTTAATGTGTATAGGGAGATTTTTTTTTTTTTAATATAACCCTGATTCAGTAGTCTGGGGCAGAGCCTGAAACACCGCCAAGATTCTGCAAATGAAGCTGATGTTGACAATAGAAATATCACTTTTTGGATAGCAATTCTTGAGACAGCCTCCTTTAACCTTCTCTTTTTTTATATCCCTTCTTCCCTCCCACTAGCATAGTGCTGACCTTGATTTTCCTTACATCTTTACACCTAAATATATCTCCCCCAAGCTGTGTATGTGCATATGGAGTATATTTTCCAGTTTTGAAAGATATATACATGAAATAGGAGATTTTTTTAAAGATTTTATTTATTTGAGAGAGAGAACGAGAGAGAAAGCATGAACTGTGGGAAAGGATAGAGGGAGAGGGAGAAGCTCCCTCTTGAACAAGGAGCCCGATGCTGGGCTTGATCCCAGGACCCTGAGATCATGACCTGAGCCAAAGGCAGACGCTTAACTGACTGAGCCTCCCAGGCACCCTGAAATATAAGATTATTAATCACTTAATATTGTGTCTTAAGGGCTAGTTAAAACTGCTTGTTTTATTACTCTGCTGTACATTTTTCTATTTTATGATTATATTATAATTTATGCTATAATTTATACTATTATTGCATCTCCTAATTGCCAGCAAACATATAAGCAGCAGTAGTAGTATTACTGTAAAAATTCTTACGCAGGTGTATATGTGCAAGAATTTCTCTAGGATATGGAGTGGAGAGGGAAATGATTACAAAGTAGTATAACATGGAGTCTGACTCCATTTCTGATGTTTGCTGGCAGACAGCTTTTAAGTCTCTTTTGCCCTCTTGCCCCACATCTGGGAAGGTTGATAAGAAAAGCCAAGTGCGGGGCGCCTGGGTGGCTCAGTGGGTTAAAGCCTCTGCCTTCGGCTCGGGTCATGATCCCAGGGTCCTGGGATCGAGCCCCATATCAGGCTCTCTGCTCAGTGGGAAGCCTGCTTCCTCCTCTCTCTCTGCCTGCCTCTCTGCCTACCTGTGATCTCTGTCTGTCAAATAAATAAATAAATAAATAAAATCTTAAAAAAAAAAAAAAAAAAGAAAGAAAGAAAACCCAAGTGCTTCTGCCTTTGGTGCTGTGGGACCTACAAATCCTCCCCCTAACTCTACCTCCTAACCTCCCTCAATACCTAGTCTCTTTCCTTGCTCCCTTGGTCATTGTGGAATCCCCCTGGAAAGGCTGATTTACTCTTCCTAAAATACCTCATTATGAGAGAAACAAAACCTTTTGTATCCTCTCCCTGAGTGTATGATATCATCCGTCTCAACATTTGAACCAGTTTTTGGAATAGATGCAGCTTATATCCTCAAGGTGGCCTTAACAACCCATTAGATACGTAAGAAATTTCAAACGTACCAGGTAATGCTAAGTCATTTTCTAAAGTGTAAAGAATTATCATTGCTATATTGTTAAAGTCTTTAATTTCAAGCCCATCTATGATGTCATCAGCTCTCAAACAATAAAATGGAATATTTTCAAAATATTCATTAGCCTTATATAATTATGTATTATCATTTGCAGTATTTTTTTAGCGACATTCCCCATACATTAGATATTACTGTCTATTGCTGGACATTATTAATGTTTTTTAAATATCAGTATTTATTTGGATTTATCCACATACTTATTAATTAATCTCTTTGCTCTTCCTATTTTACATCTCAAACCTCCCATCTAGGAGAAATTCCTGAGTTACATCCTTTAGGATTTCCGTTATTCATTGTCTGTTTTGCCTAAAAATTATTTTATCTCATATTATTTATTGCATTTTCAAAGGTCACAGAAATCTGCTGTGAAAGATGTTTTTTTCATGACATACATTAGAAGTTCTCTTTTGGGGTGCCCGGGTGTTCAGCTGGGTGAGCGTCTGACTCTTGGTTTCAGCTCAGGTCATCACCTCATGGGTCCTGGGATTGAGCCCTGTGTTGGGCTCCGCACTGGGCATGGAAGGAAGGAACAAGTATGGAAGGAAGCAAGGAGGAGGAGAAAAGGAAGAGCATATCTGAGCCACAAATCCTGAAATATGAACCATCTGACTACAGAAAACATTTGCCAACTCTAAATCTACTTAAATAATTTCTTTGGATTCATTTTCTAGTCCACGAATTTTATTTTCCATACTACCTAAAATGCAGTTTCAAGTGTCACTGTTATTTTCAATGCCACTGTGAAAGACATCATTTCCAAAACATACATTTGGGTTTTTTTTCATGTATAGTAGGTCTTTATTTATACTTCTTTAATTTCTTCCTCACTTTTTCAAAATTCTAAAAAAACTGATGAAGATTTTATTTTCTGAGGTTTTTTTTTTTTTTCCATAATCAGTGTCTTCTTTCCATAATTCTATCTTTGAGGAGAAGAGTACAATTGAATTTCTCCACAGGAATATTCCCAACCTGGAAAAATATGATAGTGAATGTTTTACTGAAGTTTAATGGGCCATACTAGTCGTATGAATTTGTAACAAAAATTTCATGAAGACTAACTTATGGTTATAAATTCTCAGGGCAAATCTATTCTCCTCCATTTAGTGCCAAATTCAAGATAGAAATTATCTCTTAATGTTTCCAATATTTTTTCATTTACTTTTCTCATTTATTTTAGCTCTTTTTGGTGCCAGGTTTGTGTAGTACTAGCTCTATGTGGGCATATACAAGTTTTATATTCTGATTTCCAAATTCTGTATAGCAATCAATGTTTGCAAGAAAACTAGACTGAAATCTTCAAAATCAAACTATCTCCTAGATGAAAATACCTGCTAGATCAATTGACTCATCTGTAATGAGTGCATTTCTTCAGGTATGGCTATATTTTGATGTTTCTTAGATCTTTATTCAGTACACATAATGATCCTCTTGCTTCCATATTTTAAAACCATGCCATTTCTTAATGATTTAAATTGTCATATATTTAAATCATTTTTAAATGTTCCTCCTTTTATTTCAAATTATTTTCTAGCTTATCCACCCCCCCTTTTTTGGGGGCTTTTTATGGTAAACTTTCTCTAAAATAACAGTGGTCTGACTTCATAGCTGAAAGCCTATAGGAATATCTCCAAATAAACTATTCTTGTTAATTTTTTTAAAAGGTTTTATTTATTTATTTATTTGACAGAGATCACAAGTAGGCATAGAGGCAGGCAGAGAGAGAGGAAGGGAAGCAGGATCCCTGCTGAGCAGAGAGCCCGATGCGGGACTCGATCCCAGGACCCTGAGATCATGACCTGAGCTGAAGGCAGAGGCTTTAACCCACTGAGCCACCCAGGCGCCCCTATTCTTGTTAATTTTACATGGTCTTTCATCAGAACTTGACATTGTTGACTACTCCTTTTTTCATGGCTACTAAGATACCCTCCTCTTTCTCTTTATTTTTATTTTCTTTCTTACTTTCTCTTTTTTTGTGGGTTTATGTAACCCTTTATCAATTACGTAATAGGTTTCTTACCAACTAGTTAATGTATAAGAATTGGTATGTTCCAGTGATCTACCTTCTGCTCTTCAGAATATAATTTTTGTCCCCAGAAATGTTTTTTTTTTCTATTTCTGTGGTTCCACATTTTATTGTTAACACCTTTCATAGTGGTGACTATTGCCTGAGCACTCATATCCAACTGGGCACTCATATCCAACTGTTGACTAGATTTTTCAAAGATCTCTCCTTCTGTTAATGCGCAATATCCCTTTTAAAATGCCCTATTTTCCCATCTAGATCATTTTTAAAGATTTATCTATTTAAGAGAGAGAGAGAGAGAGAGAGACTCTTGGACTCCTCACTCCTCCCTTGAGGAAGAATTTCAAAATGCCTTTATTTATTTTTATAATTACCTAGATGTATCTCTCATCAATACATATAATGCATAGTGCTAATTACAAATGTTTAAGATTTATTGGTATTTTGTCTTTTAAAAATATTATCTCTAAAGAACCATCTACCCCATCTTATTCATGTAAGACATGCACTATAACTATAAAAGATTAAAAAAATGCTGGAAGTTAGAAATAATTATGTAAAAGTGAGGGAGTTTGTGCTTAACTAACATACTGAAAATCCTTTCAGGATGGCTCTATTTTTATTGTTGCTGTTGTTTTGTTTTTAATAAGAAGAAACAGTTACAAGCCTAAAATGTCAAATAAAGTTAACTAGCATCATAAGATTGACTTCATTATAAGACTAGATAATGAAATAGAAATATGAAATTTTTTCAGGCAGGGAAGAAAGGCTTACTGTGGAATAAAAGAAATCTTCGGGGGCGCCTGGATGGCTCAGTGGGTTAAGCCTCTGCCTTCGGCTCAGATCATGATCCCAGGGTCCTGGGATCAAACCCCACATTGGGCTCTCTGCTCAGCAGGGAGCCTGCTTCCTCTTCTCTCTCTGCCTGTCTCTCTGCCTACTTATGATCTGCCTGTCAAATAAATAAATAAAATCTTTAAAAAAAAAAAAGAAAAGAAATCTTTGCATTTACAAAGGATATATAGATCAGAAAAAATTGGACTACCATATAATTCTTAAAAAATACCTCTTCAAGACTCTTAAAATTCCTTAAATCTGTCGATAATCATCATGGAAGTTTGAGATATTTACAAAATGAAATATGTATCAGTACACAATATATTGAGTTGCAAAGATCTTTATGAATGCTTGGGTGTACCTATAAACTTTAGATAATTATTATGTGAATAGACACATCCTGTCACATAAAATCCTTAGCCTTATTATCAAAAACAGAAGACTGTAATTTAAGTGTTGTATTTGTATTTCATTTTGCCAAATTTTATGAACTGTCATCATGTTACATTTCAGATGGGAACAGTTAGCAGCTAAAATAGTTAATTAATTCACGGTTCTGACAGGCAAAAGGTTTGTGGCTTAAGCTGTCCCATTGTCTTTACATAAACAGAAAGGAAAACAAAGAATAATCCTCCCAGACTTGAGTTTAATATATTCTCAATTCACTTACAAATAGGCTATTTGTGCCTGCATAAAACAAAGATATTCAAAATTATTTTTAAAAAATCTCCAGTAGATATAGTACCTTTATTCCAAACTTGCAGTTTAGCCATCATAAATGCCCTTAGATCCTAATCAACCTTATTTCTCTGGGCCATTTAGACCCATGGGCATGATAATATGAAAAAATGTTTATAAAGCTCTATCAACAACTGCTGCCTTATTTCCATTAACTCTTGCATAAGATTCTAAAATTAAAATACAAAGTAATTTTTTTCTCCCCCATCCTTAAAGAGATAAAATGTTTCAGGTTAAGTCCTATTGAAAAGAAATTGACCTTGGATTCAGAAAATCAAGATTCCAATACGCCAAATCATGTGAGCATTTTCTTCCTTCCTTTTTCTCTCTTCTTTCTTTCTCTTTCTTTCTTTCTTTCTTTCTTTCTTTCTTTCTTTCTTTCTCTCTCTCTTTCTTCCTTTCTTTCTTTCTTTTTCTCTTTCTCTCTCCGTCTTCCTTCCTTCCCTTTCTCCTTCTTTCCATCCTTTCTTTCTTTTCTCCTCCTCCTCCTCCTCCAACTCCTCCATCTTCTTTCCAAACTATTCTTGAGCTTCAGCTTGATGGAGGAATGAAACAGTTAATGCAAGGAAGATTTTATGCTGGAAGCGGACTCATTATGTTTCTTTTTTATTATTAAATTATACACTGAAGTAATATGTGGGCAATGTCATGGTGAACTGAAAATCTGTATTGTATACCTGATTTTTCTCAAGATTCAGAGTCTTCAAATTATGTAAATGTTATATTCTGACATATCATTGTTACTTTGTGTTTAAATATATATATATATATTTCAAATTTACAACATTGATACCTATTTTTTTAATTCAAAAATAGAACATTGAAAGGAAAACTTCTTACCACCACCTCTATATTTGCTGTGCATATGTGGAGATATAATTTTCCACTAAAGTGTGTGTGTGTGTGTGTGTGTGTGTGTGTAATACATAATAATCATAATTATAATACAATAATACTCTGTGATTTTCATGGTGATTTCTCAAGCCGAGTTTACACAGAGAATGTCTTTCTTTTTAATATATGCTCAATAGTCTCTTGCATGAGAGTATCACAAATTGTTTTATCCAATCATTTAAACATGACCCTTTGAGTTTCTTCAAACTTTTCATTGTTGTAAGCAAGGATTTAACAATATACATGAGTTAGTGCAGTTATTTTCTTGGGGGAGAATTTGGAGCTTAATATATTTCGTAGTTTTGGATGTTATTCCTAAATTATCTCTAAAAAGGTTTTGATGAATTATACTCCCACCAAAAATAAATGAGAATGTCTATTTCTGGCCAGAATTGAGTACTCTGCATCTTTTTATTCTTTTTGCAACCTGCTAGAAAATGACCAATAACCACTTTTGTTTAACTATCATTTAAAATATCTTACCAATTACATATCATGAGTTTGAGCTATATTTATCTATTTGCAGTTCCTCTTCTATGCAAGAGAATGACTGTATTTTGTAAGCAAAATTCCCTGGGAGTATTCAAGATTGAACCAATATTTCTATGAGTGTCATGGAGGTTAAGGAAAACCCCTGTATAAATTCACATTGCATTACAGGATTTCCAGAGTGAATGCCAGGTTTGAGAAGCAAGGGATGCAGTATTTTCATTGACTTTTGTTTTGTTTTGTTTTGTTTTTTGATATGGCAGTTTTAAGTAGGAGTTAATGTGAAGGAAAAGGAAGAATGGAGTAATGTTTTCTGTACTAAGCCTTTAGAAAGTTCATTTTTGCATCAGTTGTTTATATCTAGAGAATTAATAGAGTCAAGATTAAAAATACCTTTCATGTTGCCACATGAAATGCAGATTAAAGGAAGTTGTCTTAGTTTTCATATTAATAGTTTGGGGAAGAAGAAAAATTTTAAATTGCTACTTTTTAAAGAGATCTTAGGTTTCGCCTTGAAAGCGTTCAGACTTTACATTCCTCAGCCTGGATGACGTGTTTTTGCCCAAGGACATATGAATGTCACTCCCTCAGAAACCTGTCAGTGCCAGGTCTAAAATGGCCAGAGGAACTGCTGCAGGCAGGGCAGGCTGCGGTATCCACGGAGCTCTCGCCGCCTTCACAGCTCTGCAGGCTGAGGGACTTCCACCAACATCTGCATGTTGTTCAGTGATAGTCCCTCACCGGCTGAGTGTAGCTGCCCTGCAATAATTCAGAGGATGATAAAATATTCGCATGCCACTGCAGGATTTTAAAGCCCCATATACCCCGATCTATAAACCCCACAACATATAGCAATACATATGGGGCAAAATTATTTATTTTAATTGTAAAAGTGTAATGGGTGCATCACCCTAATGGCAATTACAGAGCTTAACTGTTTTCCCAATTTACTAGCTTTAATACTGATGCTTACATCTACACACTTTTTCAAAATATGTAAAAGTCAAGCGCTTATTTCAGACCAAAGCCTTTTCTGAGGCTGCCTCCTTTGATTTCCAAATGCCAAGTTACAGACTGCAGGGATGAGATAGTCATATTTAGATCCTAGAATATTTTCAAAAAGTAAATTATCTCAAGACCATGATGCACATACAAAAATTTTCCCAAATTATTAATTTTAAAAATAAATATTCTCTTCACAGTAGCAGCTGGGAAAGAATTTTTAATGAAACTGGGCAAGTAGAGTAGACCAGCCGATCTATTCACATGGGATATAGTGTGCCTTTTTGTTCTTAAAGATTTAAATAAAAAATTTTAAATAAAGTATAAAAATCAGTTTTAATGCTGTTGCCAACTTATTTACGATTATTATCAGAATTATCAGATACCTTGGAATGAAATGAAGATTGGTTTGAGTAATTGGATAGAACAAGAAAATTGGATAAGACAATAAGCTACCAAAAAAGGTAGGATGTCTGATATTATTTACTAGAAAATACTCCCATCACTCACCATTTGGTAAGTTTAAAATAATCTGGAGAATAACTCATAATATAATAGATAACTATTGTGTAGATTTCTGCAGTAAAATTGGAATCATGGTTGGAAACTGAAATCCTAATGATTTGCAAGTGAATCATTGACTTAGAGATATCTTGAGGGAGAAAAAGGAAGAAAGTCTAAAAATGAATTAATCTGGAATCAAGTTATAGTATTTGTTGAACTTATTTTTCCTGCCACCTAATACATTCCTGCTGGAGGTGTTAGTGTAGGGTTACACCAAACAGTTTTCTGGGGTAGGAGAGGGATTAAGAGATGCAGGTCCTGAGACTGGTAAAAGAAGCCACAAAGACAATCTCTCCGAAAATCTCTGGATCTGTCACGATTTCAAATTTAGCTATTCCTATGGCAAATTTACACGGCATTATTTTTTAAGAAAACTGTGACGACCTTGTCATGGTGACAGATGGTGTTCCAAAGTCATATTCTTTTCATCACTAATCTAACTACATGATTTCACTTTGGGCTCGGTTTTGTGAAGAATAAATACAACTTTTTTATGTAAAGGGTATTTTTTACTTTATGGGAATAGAATAATTTAATTTAATGAACAATAAAAAAACATTAACAAAGTGAGTCCATTATGGTTTATATAAATTCAATAATTTGTTTTATCTTCTCGTAAATACAGTGTTCTATTGTCCTGAGATTGATAACATGACACTTCAAAATTATTTATGCAATTCCTAACTTCTGGACTTGTAGGTAGGAGTCTATATATAACAGTTTGCTAATTAATAATAGCCATTATGTAGTTTCAATTCCCTGGTTCAAATCCTGCCTCTACCAACTTACTAGGTGCTGTTATTAGATTGTTACACTTACAGAAAAGTTTTTGATATATATTGAATTGAATTTTTTTTCTTTTTCTTTTTGCTTTTTTTTTCAATGTATATGCTGGATACTATTTTAACCTTTTAAATTATTTTAAGTGATCTCTTGTTTTGTTTCATGTTAACCTTTGTGGATGAGTTGAAATAATGTTAGAATGATATTCCTTAATAATTTTATTTGTCATAACAGATGTTGTCAAATCCTGGAATGTCCTGTTGTGACCACTGCTTATACTATAATCAAATGAGACTTGTATTTTCATTCACATTGAATGTTCTTCTATTGGTCTGTATATATGCTATTTTATGTTTAGTGTTTCATTACATATGCGTATATATACACATACATACGTATATATATACACATACATATATATATACATTTTATAGTGTTCCATTATATATATATACTATTTCATAATATGTATCTTAAAAAAGCAGTAACTTATTATACTATATAAAACCACGCATCTCAATATTACTGTATTATAAATAAAATAGCCCAATAACTACCGTGGGTACTACTATCACACCACTCTTAATCTTACTACTCTCACTCATACTCTGAACAGCCCACATTTGCTGAATATTTTCCATATGATCAGAACTATCCTAAGTGCTTTGTATTTATTAACTATTTTAATTTTTATAATAACACTATGAAACATTAGAGGTGCTGAACAGTAAGATAGCTTCCACAAATCTTGCATGTGTTAGAAGCAAAACGTGAAATCTGATGTGTCCTCTCCAGGCCAAAATCTGTTTATGCACTGCAAGGGCAAACCCTCTCTGACAGAAAAGCATTAAAAACAAGATGAGCAATCACAATTAATTCCGTTTGCTTTATTTTTTTTCTACCCTTTTCCTCCTTAATTTGAATATTTGCCACTTATTTTTCAAAAGTGTTTCATTTGATATTTTACTTCTACTTTGACCACATATTTAATTTTATTCTAGTTTGGAGCCTTATTTATTTATTTATTTAAAGATGTTTGTTTATTTGACAAAGAGTGTGTGAGGGAGAGAGAGAGAGACAGAGAGAGAAAGAGGGAGAAGGAGACTCCTCTGAGCAGGGAGCCTGATCGGGGCTCCATCCCAGGACCCTGGGATCATGACCTGAGCTGAAGGCAGCTGCTTAACCAACAGAGCCACCCAGGTGCCCCAGTAACCAAATACTTTTATATTTTCCCACTATATATATATATATATATATATATGTTATGTAGGAAATTACTTATATGTTGTATTTTTTTCATTTATTTTTAAATTTGAAATGGGACTGAAAAACATTTAATCCCACTTTCTCAAATTATTGTGAACATTAAAGCTAACTTCAAAACCTAGTCATCACTTTTTTTTTTTCCTTCCTCTTTTACTGAAAACACATAAAGCTAATTTTTGGAGACATCTGTTAATGTGTCTTTAAAATATTTTCAATTTCCCAGTCATTGCACAAGAGCAGAAAGTAGCTTTTGATACTAACTAAAACTGGTGATTTATGAAATGTCTTATATGAATTAGTTCCCATATGTTGCAAATGTTGAAAAATATACTGTGAGTTTTAAAGTCACCTACAGAACTTGAAGGACAGGAAAATACAACGAGTCATTTCTCTAACTTTCCTCTGGGCCACAGGCTAACCATTCCAGACAAACAAGAATCCATCCATGTCTAAAGGATCCTCCAGAGAAGATTTCTTAATATGCCCTGTAATGCTTTCACTCTTGCTTTTAGTAGACTCTCCTTACTGCTAACTTTATTGCTATTAGTTAAGCCTGCTTTTATTGCTCTCCTCTCTATGGAGATGAAGAACAGCTGGCCAATATCTTCTGTGTAAAGACATTTGAAATTCTAGAATACAGTAATAAAAATTCTTCTTTGCCTTTGACTAACATTTTCTATGATGTATTTGAGACTTTAATACATTTTCAGGGTGCGCATGTGTGTTCCGAGTTCTGGAATATTTTTTTATGAAGCTCATATTTTTCTGTATGAGATATTGCCTGAGTAGCTAAGAGAAATAAACAAATTGTTTTATATGATTCTAATATATCATTCTTTCATTTGTTTAAACATTGCTATCACAGACATGAACCCACCAAGTAGATCTCATATTTAAATTTCTTCTTCATGTCTGAAAATAAAGGGAAGTGAAACAAATCACCAAAAAGTATTACTTTCTGGCTCTAACAACTTCATTTAAAAAATAGTTTTGTTTGGGAACCTTATCAAATGCATCCCTGAGCCTGAAATACCTTGACAGATTATTTCTCTCAACAAACCATTTTCAGTAATTAACAGAGCCTCATAATCTATCAGCTTGGTTACAGCTACTATTTTTGCGTACAGGTGTTACTGGCCCTGGTTCTGACATAAACTGCAATTTTATCTTGAGTTTGTTTGGCAAGGGCTCACGAGACAACAGGTCTAAAAATAAAGGAGAAAAAATGGAAACAGAAGCATTTACACTCAGTACACTGTATCGTCCCATCAGGAGGATGAACTGATTTTTCTCTATACCTCAAACATAGTCAAAGTCAGGAGCCAGGACAAGTTTCTGTAAAAGGCCGAAATTCTCAAGAAGAGGATTAAACTGGAGGTCCACAAACTACACCTCTGTCCTGTGTTGGCATCTTGGGCACCTAGAGCAGGCATTTCCTCCTGAATCCTCATCCCAAATTCTATCTCCAGTGACTGGAGAGCCAAACGCTTCTCAAAAATTCCATTTCTCAGTTGCTCAGACTAAAAAAGACTCGTTTTTCATTCTTTTCCTACCACGCACAATTCATCAGAAAATTGTATCCACTATCCTTGAAAATACATGCACCCTACACCATCCCCAGGGTCCCTTCTGGTTTGGGCAACATCATTTCTTCTATGGATTATTAAATCTACCATATCACCCAGATCTATCTTTAATAGAGAAATTACATAATTAAAGCCTATGTTTGATCATATCAAAGTCCCACATGAGTCCTCATTTCAGGCAGAGTGAAAAAACAAGGCCCTTATACAGCTGGGTGGCTTGGTCAGTTAAGCATCTGCCTTTGGCTCAGGTCATGATCTCAGGGTCCTGGGATCGAACCCTGCATCAGGCTCCCTGCTCAGCGGGGAGTCTGCTTCTCCCTCACCATCTGCCCCTCCCCCTGCTTGTGCTCACTCTTGTTCACTCTCTCTCAAATAAATAAATAAAATCTTAAAACAAAAACAAGACCCTTACAATGCCATGCATGGTCCCAGTGCATATGATCTGTGCCATCTTCCCACTGCTATGCCTTCAACTTCTATCACTGTCACCTGCTCTTTGGAATACAGCCACACTAGCCTCTCTGCTATTTCTTTCTTTCTTTTTTTTTTTTTTTTAATTTATTTTTATTTGACAGAGACATAGAGAGAGCACTAGTAGGCAGAGTAGCAGTCAGAGGGAAAGGGAGAAGCAGGATCTCCGCGGAGCACAAAGCCCGATGTGGGGCTCGAGCCCAGGACTCCAAGATCATGACCTGAGCCGAAGGCAGTCGCCTAACCAACCAAGTCACCCAGGTGCCCCCTCTCTGCTATTTCTTGACCACACTAGGCACACTTCCACACTAGAGCATTTCCTAGACTTAATTATTCTGCATGGAATACCCCCCACACCCACTCTTCACTTAAGCAATGGGATCACCTCTTTCTCCTTTTTTAATATAATTCCACATTCTTTAAGTCCTGACATGGCCAATTACTTATTACTACAACCACTCCTACTATAACCAACTACTCCATCTCTCATAATAGCTCTTACCTGATCTTGCATTTTTCCCAAATATCAATCATCACCTTCCATCATATTATAAATTTAAATTTTTATACATTGTACTTCTCATTCTTTCTCTAGGTATTAATTTGCAGACTCCTGAGGGCATGAATTCAGTGTTTTCTTCCCAACCATCAAATACAGTGCAGGACCAGATCGGAGGTAAACCTCAAAAACGTGTTAGTAAGTAAAAGAAGCCAGACACAAAAGGTCACATGTTGCTTGATTCCAGTTATATGAAATATCTAGAAGAGGTAAATCAATAGAGACAGAAAGCAGATTGGTGGTTGCCAGGAGCAAGAGGAATTGGAAAATGACCACTTAATGATATGGAATTTCCTCACGAGGTGTTGAAAATGTTTTTCACCTGAACAGGGGTTGTAGCTGCTCGACACTGTAAAGATATTGAATGACACGGAAGAGTTTAAAATGGTTAACTTTGTGTTATATGAATTTCATGGCAATTAAAAATAAATAAATAAATAAATGTTTCTCTATAGTGCCTTCACCTATGGAGACCCTCATGTGAGAGGGTCATGTAAGAGCTCATGTGCTCCAGGAAGAGACATGAAGCAGCCTGAAGCCAGGGACTCCTAGAGAGACAGCATGAGGGCTGGATGACTGAGAGGGCTCACAGGCTCCAACTCAGCCTGCTGAGGACACTGGTTTCTGATTTCCCCCATACACTTAGCCCCAGTCATTTCTCTCCATCCACAAAGCATGATCTTTGAGCCTTAGGACAAATAATAACTATAATAAGTTGTGAAAGCAGGAGATGCTTATGACTATTATTCTTGTTTATCTTTCTTAAAAGGTCATTTATAAGCTTTACAGTTACACATTGCCCATATCTCTGTTGAACTAATCCCTTTGTGTGTATTTAGAAGGCAATAGTTCCCACCTACTACCTGAAAAATGTGCCCTCTGTAATAAATAAAACGTGTTGATTGGAAACCAGAAGACAGAGTGACATCAGAATTATTGCAAATGTACATCCAGGGGCAGCAGGATCTATCACAAACAAAATTTAAAACTTCTAAAATCTGCCGAGATCCATTCTGGACCTTGAGCTACAAACAGCAGAGGATGGTGCCTGCAGGGTTTAGTCTTACTGGTATCTCATGATACGGTGATTTCTATGGCCCTACTTTTTGTCCTACCCACTGAGATCTTCTTTCCCTTCTTCTGTCAATGGACACCTGCCTTACAGTTGCAAAATAGCTGTCTTACAGTTTGCATTTCAGCCCTCTGCCCTTAAGCGAACATCTAAAAAGCATAACATTTGTTTACCATTTTCTGGTAAATAATGGAAAATGTTCCATTTGACTGTGTATCAGTTAAGTAATCAGGGGGATCTAGTGTAGGGCTCAAAGGCATAGCAGCTTCCTGTTCAATCATTATGGGGACCCTCAGGGATGCCCTGACGCGTGTTATTGAATACACCATTTCTGTCGGGAGGAGGCATTTTCCTCCTTTTCAGGAAGTTGTTCCAACATAATCCATGACATGATGAGTTTTTCAGGTCTTAAAATATTTTTGTATCCTTCAGGAACAGAAACGATTTCAGTTGAAGTTCAACTCTGAGAATATACCTACTGGCAAACTAATCCAAAAACCTCATGGTCACCACTGGTTGGCAGTCATGGGCTTTTGCCCAGGGCTCCTATCTGTATATGTCACTGACAATTCCAATGTCATTTGAACATCAGAGTAGTGGGATCCCAAAAGAATCTGCTGGATGATAGCTTTTTGAAGCTCTCAGAGAGGCTGCATTTGTCCTGAGCACCACAGAAATCCATTTCTTTTCCTCATAGTGTTGTTACAGGGGTGCTACTAAAATTTCCAGGTGTGACAGGTGATGTCTCCATAAATCAAACAACCCATTCATATCTTATGCCTCTTGTTTTGATTTCAGAGCTGGCTGAGACAATAACCTATTTTTAATTATTTAAGGAATCTCTAATGGCTCTGGCCTCTGTTATTCTTCATAATTTGAACATTCATTTTGGGACCTGTACTTTAGCTCAATAGCCACTCCCTGGTGGTTGAATGATTAACTGGTACTTGAAATTCAGTTTCAGCTTAATGTTCAAGTTGAGATATCCACATTACATAATAACAATTTTCAATAGAATTTAAACTAGGTCTCATCATACCAGGTTGTGGACATTAGCAAGAAAACTTAAATATCTCTGCACAATAAACATTTATTAGAGTCTATCACATGAATTCAATCTGATTTCGATTTTCTTGCAAGACACAAATTGAAAAGAATGTATTTGCTCAGTTAATCATGGAATACCAATCTCCTCTAACTTGTTGATCAGCTTGGACTGTTAGTGCTGTAATTGAACATAGCTGATGCTTTTGGAGGCATGCATGTACTCAGTCCTCTGTAGTCTCTAGCTAAGCCTTAGGATCCATAAGTTTTTCTAACAGTCCTATTTTCTCCCAAGCCACCACAAAAGAGATTTGTGAGTACTAATACAATTGCATTTGACATGTTTTTAAATTTAAGACAAAAGTTCTTGTCCTCTAGGGCTCTAGTATAATTTCTTTCATGTAATTTTAAAATAAGCATAAGAATGCTTTTCTATAATTCTAAAGGCTCTACCAAGAATGACAAATTAAAAGAAGACAGCAGGTTTTCACACAAACACATTCCTATCACATTCCCTTTAGACATCATGCTTATTCTAGTAATACCTTCATGTATGGGTGACATAAATCCCACTATAACCTTAATTCATTAAGTACTACTTTTTCAAGAGACAGAGAGCAAGTACGGGGTTGGGGAGTAGGAGAGGGCAAGACTCTCAAGCAGACTCCATGCTCAGTGAGGAGCCCTACCTGGGACTCAGTTTCATCACCCTGAGGTAATGACCGGAGTCAAAATTAAGAGTCAGTTGCTTAACAGGCTGAGCCACCCAGCAGTCCTCATTAACTCCTACTCTGAACCATATTTTTACCTTTTATGCTTTCTAGTTATATCACTATATGTCCCTAACATATTACATTTGCCTTTTAATCAACAGATTTGTGGATAGTACTACACTGTACACCAGTATCCAGCAATCCCAATGAAATTCACCCACTGTACACTGTGGGACTTTTACCCATCATAGACAGTCTCAAGTCCTCTTCTGCCAATAGATGCTGAACAGCCTTTTACTCAGAATCATACTCTACCTTTTATCTCACACGGTATTAACTGGCACTGGTTATAGAGGATCTATAGATTCCTCTCTTGTATTCTTTTAAAATATTTTAAAATAGCCCACATGGTTAACAAAGAAGAGAAATTTATTTCTTATGGTTTGGGTGTTAGATGTCTGAGATCAGATTCTGGTGAGAACCTTCTTTCAGGCTGTAGACGGCAGAGTTTTTATTGTGTTCTTTCATATCAGAAAGAAAGCAAGAGCGTTCTCTTAGCTCTCTTTTATAAGGGCACAAATCCCATTCACAAATTCTCTCACTTTATTGAATTAATTATCTACCAACAACATCTTAATACCATACTTCAGGAGTAACTGAAACTAATATAAAACTGCATGTTAACTGACCAGAATTAAAATAAAAACTTAAAAAAATACCAAACCTTGTGAGGGTAAGGATTTCAGCATTTAACTTTTAGGGGTACAAAAACAGTTCATTGCTTTTTGCCCATGCCCCCTGGCAAATTCACATCCTTTTCACATGCAGAACATATTCATTCAATCCCAACAGCCCCCAAAAGCCTTAACTTGCTCCAGCATCAACTCTAAAGTCCAAAGTCTCATCTAATTACCACCTAATTTAGAGTGCCTCAGTGGCTCAGTTGGCTAAGGTCCAACTCTTGGTTTCAGCTCAGGTCACAGTCTCATGGGTTGGGAGATAAAGCCTCACATCAGGCTCTGTGCTCAGCAGGAGTCTCTCTCTCTCTCTTTCTCTCTCTCTTTCTGCCCCTCCCCCTACTCCCATTTTCTCTCATTCTTCTCTCTCTAAAATAAATAAGTAAATAAATATTAAAAAAATATATCATCTAGGGGCGCCTGCGTGGCTGAGTTGGTTAAGCATCACTTCAGCTCAGGTCACTATCCCAGGGTCCTGGGATTGAGCACCACGTAAGACTCACTGATCTGCAGAGAGCCTGCTTCTCCCTCTCCTTCTGCTGCTACTCTCCCGCTTGTGCCCCTCCCCTTCTCTCTGTCAAATAAATAAAATAAAATCTTAAAAATATATATCATCTAAATCCAATATGGGAGGGGCGCCTGGGTGGCTCAGTGAGTTAAAGCCTCTGCCTTCGGCTCAGGTCATGATCCCAGGGTCCTGGGATCGAGCCCCACATTGGGCTCTCTGCTCTGCAGGGAGCCTGCTTCCTCCTCTCTCTCTCTCTGCCTGCCTCTCTGCCTACTTGTGATCTCTGCCTGTCAAATAAATAAATAAAATCTTAAAAAAAAAATCCAATATGAGTGAGATTCTAGGCACATTTCATCCTGAAGCAAATTCCTTTCCAATTGTGAACCTGTGAAACCAACAGGTTATGTACTTCCAAAATACAGTGATGGAACAAGATAGGCAAAATTAGGTAGAAAAATAGGTAAGAAAAAAGGTAAATAAGTCAAAAACCTAACAAGGATAATGTTAATCAAAAAGGCCCCAAAATAATCCTCTTTGGCTTGATGCTCCACCCTCCATAAACCACAAAGATGGCGGTTGCACTTCCATGGCTCTCCCAGGCTAAGGTTGTGACCCTGCAACTCTGCATGGTCCTGCTCCCAAGGCTCCACTGTACACAACCAACACTATAGCTCTCTGTGGGCATTTCACCCCTGAGGCACTGAGAGGGAACATCTAAACTTGTCTGAACTAGTGAGGTGGCCCCACTCTTTGAAACTGCTATACTCCTTTGGCCCTTGTACTCTGGGCCTGTGGTGGCAATGACAGCTATAATGATCCCTAACTCACCTTCTTTGGTCATTCTTCCATTGTCTTGAAGAATAGATCCTGGCTTTCACTGTGAGTGCTGTTTACGTTTGTGGCAACTACCCACACTAATTTTTATCAAAGTGTCAGTGAGTACATCCTTTGTCTTCTCTTCCATACATACTTTCTCATTTTTTTGTAATATGGGAAGGCTGAAATTTTCTAAATCTTTAAGTTCTAGTTCCATTTTGCCTAAGGAGACTGTCTTCAAGTCATTTCTCTCTTCTCACATTTTACCATAAACAGTTAGGAGTAATCAAACTAGTCTTTTCATACTTTCTTCAGAAATCTCCTCAGTGGGTGCCTGGGTGACTCATTTGGTTAAGCGTCTGCCTTTGGGTCAAGTCATGATCCCAGGATCATAGGATCAAGAGTCCAGCTTTGGATCCCCTGCTCAGCAAAGTGCTTCACCCTCTCCTCCCCACTCATGCTCTCTGTCACTATCTCTGTCTGTCTCAAATAAATAAAATCTTAAAAAAAAAAAAAATCTCCTCAGCTAGTATCCAACTTCATCACTCACAAGTTGTATCTTCCACAAAGCACTAGAACATGAGCATAATTCAACCAAACTGTTTGCTTCTTTCTTACAAAGGTTACCTTTTCTCTATCATCCAATAATGTTCTTTAACTCCTTCTGAGATCTTACCAGAATGAACTTCACTGTCTATATTTATACCAACATTCTGTTTATGATGATTTAGATATTCTCTAAGAAGATGTAAGCTTTCCTTACAGTTATCCTTTTTTTGTTCTGATCCCTTATTAGAATTGCTTTTAAAATTCAGATCACAGAAATCGAAGCTTTTGATAATGTCCATCTCAAAATTCTTCCAGCCTCTACACATTACCCAGTTCTAAAGTTACTTCCACATTGTTAGGTGCGTGCTACAGCAGCACCACCACTTCTCATTACCAGTTTCTATTTTAGTCAATTCAGTCGCTATAGAAAAGTACTATTATATAACCATAGGGGTTATCAACCATAGAAATTTATCTCCTACAATTCTGGAGGTGGAAATCTAAAGTCACAGTGCCAGCATGATTGGGTGAAAGCTTTCTTCCAGGCTGCAGACAGCTGATTTCTCATTGTATCTTCACATGGTAGCAAGAGGGTAATCAAGCTCTATGGAGTCCTTCTTCTAATCTCACTATTCAGACCTTCACACTCATGACCTAGTTACCTCCTAAAATCTACCCTCTTAAAGCCATCTTATTGGAGGTTAGGATTTCAACATATCAATTTGGGGGAACCGTACATTCAGTCCAATGTACTCACCAATGCATAAATGCACTCGTATAAATGAAAAAAAAATCCATTTCAATAGTGGCTTACCTGGAAGCTACTGATTTTAGTCCACAAAGTGACTTAATTCTTTGACTCATTATCCCTGTGTTTTGTTGTTTGATTCTCTTCCTCTATGATCTACAAAGTCTTTAATGTAACTTTCAGTGAGACAAGATTGTTTTCTAACTAAAGGAAATACCCACTCAACTCCCTTTTGGCATCACATCTCTCATATATACATATATATCAAATATTTTCATTTTCACCAAAGTGGCAGAAAGCAATCAAGATACCAAAGGGTAGCCAGCCTCCAAGGTGGCCCACAGTAATGTCCACATCATTGTATTCACACTCTTACAGAATTGGTCTCTGCAAGGAATGACATATAGAAAACGTAATAATATGTCACTTCTGAGGCTAAGTTCTAGGAGTTTCTATCTTGGGTACTCTCTTCTTAGCTCATGGATTCTGTTAAATGACTTGGTAGGAGGAAAACAACCTGTCACTTTGTGAGCATTCTTATGGAGTAGTCCATACAGCAAGGAATTGAAACCTTAGACCAACATCCATTAAAGAACTAAAACCTAGCAAAAAGCAAATGAGTAAACTTGGAAAAAGATTCTCTAGTTCCAACTGGGCCTTGAGATGACTGCATCCCAAATTGACACCTAAACTGAAATGTTTTAAGAGATCTTGAGACAGAATCATTGAGCTGAACTGTTCCCAGATCCCTGACCCTGAGAAGCTGTAAGATAATTAATGTTAATTATTTAAGTTGCTAAGTTTTAATTGATTTGTTGTGAAGCAAGAATTAGCTAACAGAGTACCAGCTTCTTGGTTGACTTTGAATCTAACTGGAATTTTAAAAATTTAATTTGGAAATTAAAATAAAATTACAACATCAAAATTTATGAGATGCATTGAGCAGTGGTTAAAAGAAAATTTATAGAATTGAATGCAATTTAATAGGAAAGAAGAAGATCCAAAATCAGTACTAGAATTTTCCAATTTAGGATACTAGAATAAGAAGAGAAAAATAAATATAAATAAACAGAAAAAAGAAATAGTAAAAACTAGAGCAGAAATCAATATAATTGAAAATCAGACATCAATAAAGGAAATCAATGAAACAAAAAAATTGGTTCATTAAAAGAATAATAACTTTTGTCAACTATCCATCCAGGCTAAATCAAAAACAAACCAAACAAACAGACAAAAAACAAATTTAAAACAAAAGGAAGATGACATAATCTATTATTATAAGAAATGAAAGAGAAGCTGTCACTACTGATTTCATGAATATTAAGTGGTAAATGGATAGTAAAGAAATATTAGGAACAACTCTATGTCCACATATTGAGTAACTTACTGAAATGGAAAGTTCCTCAAGATAAGTAATCTACCAAAACTCACACAGGAAGAAACAGATAATCTTAATAGTGTATGGGCCTATTTAGAAACTGTCCCTGCTCCCCTTCCCCCAGGGGATTTACTTGGAGACAAGTCCCGGAAACCAGCTTCAGATAACAAAGCCCAGATACAAAGGTGGGTCAGGCCAGGTGGAGACCTCCGATCAGTGGGGGGATGCATACTGTCTCCCTGGTTACCAAGGAGTATGGGCCCCGCCCTTTGGGCGCCAATCCCAATCAAGGTGTAATAGGCTGGTTCAAATGTCTACTAGGGTAAATTGTAACTCAATTGGTCACCTAGCATCACTGTGGAGTTTCCTGTGTGTGTTACAATCTCATTGGCCACCTGTGCGTGGCCAGGCCCGACCGCATGGCCTTTGCCCTTAAAAGCTAGTCTGTGAAACAGAGAAGGGTCGCCCTCTCTTGTAAAGGTGCGTCCCGAACCTTCGGTTAGATTCTTGATGCTTGGCGTGAAATAAAGCTTTGCTTGACCTTCGCTTTGTATCAGTCTCGCTCCTTTAATCACGGACCCATTATTGGGGCATAACAAATAGATCTATATCTATTAAGGGAATTGAATCAATAGTTAACTTTCCACAACAGAAAGCACCAGACCCAGAATGTTTCACTGGTGAATTATACCAAATATTAAGGAAGTAAAGGTACTGGTTCTCTACAGTCTATTCCAGAAAATATAAGCAGAGGAAACACTCTCTAACTATGAGGCCAATATTGCCCTAATATCAAAATCATACAGCTATATTTAAGAAAAAAGAAAAAAAATACAGATGTATACTTGCTATGAACGTAAGTGCAAAAGTCCTCAATAAAATACTACTAGCAAATTAAATCCTTAAATACATAAAAATAATTATACACCATGACCAAGTAGAATTAATTAGATAAGTAAGGATGGTTCAACTTTTGAAAATCCGTTAATGTAATCTATCATTACAAAGAAGAAAACTGACCAAAGAAAAATCATGTAATTATGTCTATAAGTAAAGAAAAGTATTTAAGAAAACCCAATATTCATTCATGATAAAACTCTCAACAAACTATATATAGAGCAATTCTTCTGCAGTTTGATAGACAATATTTACAAAAATTTACAACTAATATCACACTTAGTGGTGAGAAACTAGATGCTTTCCTGCTAAGGAAAGAATGCTACAGGATGTTTTCCTGCTAGGAAAGCAACAATGCAACAATGTCCTGTTTTACTAATCTTATTCAACCTAATACTAGAATTCCTTTCTAATGCAAAAAGACAAGGGAAAAAAAAACAGTCTATGGATTAGAAAAGAAAAAATAAAACTGTGTTTGGTACAAACATCTATGTAGAAAATCTCAGCATCAAAAACAACCAAAAAAAAAAAACAAAACTCATAGAACTAATAAACAATTGTAGCACGTTTTCAGAATACAAGATTAATATACAAAAAACATTGGTTTCCTACATACCAGCAGTAAAATACTGGAATTTAAAATTGAAAACACCCACTATTACATTAGCAACAAACAAAAAACAACTTAGGTATAAATGTAAAAAAAATATGTGCATGAGGTACATGAGGGAAACTACAATACTCTGATAAAAGAAATTTTGAGAAGACCTCAGTAGAGATATATTCCACGTTCATGCATAGAAAGACTCAATATTAGTAAGATGTCATGCTTCCCAAATTGTTGTATGGATTCAGTGCAATACCAGGCAAAATCCCAATAAGTTACTTTTTGGATATTGATAAACTGATTCTGAAATTTTGAAGGCAAAATCCAGAATAACCAACACAATATTAAAAAGAACAGAGTTGAAGAACTGATATTACCTGAATTCAAGATTTACTATAAATCTACATTATTCAGGACAGAGTAGTATTCCTGAAAAAGTGAGACAGAGATTAACAGATTAGAATCGAAACCCCAGAAATAGACTAGCAAATACAATATAACAGAATATAGTGCCCAGAAATACTCTTAAATATAATCCGTTGATTTTCAACAAAGGTGATATATTTTGATAAATAATCTGTATGCAAAATACACAAAGAACTCTGAAAACTAAATAACAAGAAAATAAACATCCCAAATGGAATTTACAAATTAATGAGAATGACTTTATTATTCTTCCTCTTAAAACCTTGAGATTCCTTGATCCCTGAACAATACAGGAGTGCACTGCAATTGCATAAACATTCTTTCTAGGAGGTCAGACAGATCACATGGATAAAGACCTCCACAATATTGCTGAAGAGACTGATTTTATTTGGAACATTGCATGGATGACAAGAGAGAAAGGACAGAAAAGACTATTAAAAATAATTTGTTAAAATTTCACATATCTGATAGAAAACAGAAATCTGTATTAAGAATGCAACAAACGGGGCACCTGGTTGGCTCAGTGGGTTAAAGCCTCTGCCTTTGGCTCCGGTCATGATCCCAGGATCCTGGGATCGAGCCCCGTGTCGGGCTCTCTGCTCAGCGGGAAGCCTGCTTCTCTTCCTCTCTCTCTGCCTGCCTCTCTGCCTACTTGTGATCTCTGTCTGTTAAATAAATTAAAAAAAAAAATTAAAAAAAAAAGAATGCAACAAACTCCAAGTAGGATACATATAAAGAAATTCAACGCATTTTATTTATTTATTTTTTGAGGTCCAAACCATTTTAGTAAATGAAATTTTTTCTTTCACTTTGGTGAAAGTAAAAAGAAGAATAAATCTTTTCTTTTTTTTTTTCTTTCCTTTTTTTTTTTTAAATCAGAGAGAGAGAGAGACAGCATGCAAATTGGGCAGGTGGTAGGCAAAAGGAGAAGCAGTCTCCCTGCTGAGCAAGGAGTCTGATGCAGGACTCGATCCCAGGACCCTAGGATCATGACCTGAGCCAAAGACGGCCGCTTAACTGGCTGAGTCACCAGGTGTCCCAAAAAGAATAAATCTTGAAAGCAGAAAAATGACTCTGAGAACCCCAATATAAGCAACAGATGACCTTTTATCAGAAACAATGGAAGTCACAATGCAAGGGGATAACTTTTCAAAGTGTTCAAATTAAAAATAAAAACAAACACAAATGCCTTATAATGTTCTGTAATTCAAAATTATCTCTCAAAATTATGATGAAGTCTTTCACTGATAAATAAAAACTGAGGAAATTTGTTGCTGACAGACCTGCCTTACAATAAGTATGAAAGGGAGTTCTTCAGGATTGGGTGTGGGGGAGGATACAGAGACTAACTGGAATCCACATGAAAAAACAAATAGCACTAGTAATGCAATTATGTATAAAAATATAAAATACAGTATTATTACATCTTTCTCCTGTTGGTTAATAGATATATAAGCCAATTCCATAAAACAATATGTATATAATTGTATTGTTGGTCTTAAAACATATAGAAATGTATTATATTTTATAATTATGGCACAAAGAAATGGATGAGAAGAAAACAGTCTTGGAACGAGGACATGATAACAGATGGTAACTCGAATGTATAGCAGTTTTTATGTATAAATACTTTATCTTCTTTTTTTAATCTCACTTCTTCAGAAATACAAAATTATACCAAGTAATAATTATAACTACATACTATTGTGTTTAACATAAGTAGAGGTAATATGCATAACAGTAATACTACCAGAGATAGAGGAAATGAATGGAGCTACTCAGGAAGACAATTTCTCTATTACACTACAATTAAGACAAGTATGACTTGTATTTGAATGATTTAAGTGTGTATATAATAATCCTAGTGCAATCAAGAAAATATTCCCAAAATATAATTAACAGCTCTTAAATTAAAATTTTACACTAGAAAATAGCCACTTAATAAAATGATGGCAGTAAAGAAAGAAAAGAGAGGCAAAAAAGATATGATACAGACAGTTTAAGAAAAAGCAAAATAGTAGGTATAAATCCATTCTTTCCAATAATTACATTAAATGTAAAAGACTTGGAAATCTATTCAAAAGATAGAGATTCTCAACTGGGTATAAAAATGATGTACAAATGAGCTTTGTGAACTAAATGAACTATACAGTGTCCATACTTTTATACACCTTAGATTAAAAGATACAAACATGTTGAATGTTAAAGAATGGAAAAAATATATAGTACAATGGAAACCCCTACAATGAAAGGACAAGGCTAGCTATACCAGTATCTGAAAATATACATGTTAAAGCAAAACCAAAGTCATTAGAGATAAAGAGGAACTTTTAATAATAATAAAATGTCAATCTATCAAGAATATATAAAATGTAGAGACCCATAAAAAAAACTAATAACAAGGCCCAAATATACATGAAACAAAAACTGAGGGAAGTGAAGAAAAAAAATAGTTAACAAATATAGCTTGAGACATCAATATCTCACTGGTAATGGTTAGAACAACTAGGCAAAACATGAACAAGAAAATAAAGAGCTTGAAAACAGTATAAAACAATTATAGATGACAGATAATCTATCGAGCACTCCACAAAACCAATGCAAAAAATGCATTCTTCTTAAGAGCATATGGCACATTCCCTACTATGGACTGTATGTTAAATTATAAAACAAATCCTAAAAAGTGTACAAAGTTGAGATAAAACAAAAAAATATTTACAACTACAGTAGAAAATTCAATATAGACGAACACCACAAAGGATATTTATAAATACACTTTAAAAAGGAATGCAAAACTGGTACAACAAATCCAGAAAACACTATTGCAAGAATTTTAAAGATATAAATTGTACAACATTCACTGTTCACCTACAGATGGAAGAGGAGACAATGGATCTATGTGTAGCAACTTTCCTATATTTTACTGGAATGAATTTAGTATTGATTAGAAATAAATGATAATAATATAATTTATTAATACATTAATAATATAATAATCCCCAGAACAACAACTAAGAATAGTACTTAAGAATAATAAAAAATAACTAATATATTAAAATGATACATCAGAAAAAAAATTTCTAAGATTTTATGTATTTATTTAACAGAGACAGAGAGAGAGAGATCACAAGTAGGCAGAGAGGCAGGCAGAGAGAGGGGGGGAAGCAGGCTCCCTGCTGAGCAAAGAGCCTGATGTGGGGCTGGATCCCAGGACCCTGAGATCATGACCTGAGCCGAAGGCAGAGGCTTAACCCACTGAGCCACCCAGGTGCCCCCAGAAAAAAGTTTTAATTTGAGGTGATAAAGAAGCAGAGAAACCAAAAGATATAAAACATATAGATGGCAAAGAGCAAACTGACAGACATAGACCTAAATATATTAATAACATTAAATGCAAATAGGTTCTATACTCCATTTCAAAGATAGAGATTTCCAGAAGTGATTTTTATTTATTTATTTATTCTTAATTTTTTTTTTAAAGATTTATTTATTTATTTGAAGGAGAAAGAGAAAGCACATAAAGGAAGAGGGGGAAGCAGACTACCCATCAAGCAGGGAGCCTGACACAGGACTCAATCCCAGGACCCTGGGAACATGGCCTGAGCTGAAGGCAGATGCTTAAATGACTGAGCCACCTAGCCACCCCCAGAAGATATTTTTATAAAAAGAACAAAATCCAACTATATTTCATTGAAAAAATACATGTAAATAAAATACATAGCATAAAATATATATATTATCAGACAAAATAGATTTTAAGGGAAAAGTATCAGTAGACAAAAACTGTAATTTTATAATAATAATGAGGCCAGTGGGGGTGCCTGGGTGGCTCAACTCAAGTCATGATTCCATGGTCCTGGGATCAAGCCCCATGTCAGGCTCCCTGCTCAGTGGGGAACCTACTCTCCCCACTGCTCATGCTCTCTCTCTCGATCACTCAAATAAATAAATAAAATCTTTTAAAAAGGGGGCCAATCATTGGAAGTGTGTATGTATAAATATTTATATGCATATATATAACTTTATAAAAATAATATGTACATAATTTTATACATGCATAAACCCCTATATATGTATATGTATGTATGTATGTATGTATACTGAAAGAGAGAGTGCTTCAAAGTATCTAACATCAAAACCGACAAATTGAAGGACAACGTGAATAGTTCAACAATAATGAAGACTGTAATGCCTACACTCAATAATGAATAGAATTACCAAGACAGAAAATCAATGAGCTTATAGAACACTTGGAAAATACCAACCAATTGAACTAAATACTATCTTCAGAACAATTCATTCAACAACAGTAGAATTTATATTCTTTCAAAATGTACATGAGATATTCTCTAGAACAGAGCATTTAATAGATCATACTTTTAAAAAGTCAATAAACATACAGGGATTGAACTCTTTTAAAGGATGTTCCCTAACCACAGTGAAAACTACAAAATAATAGAAGAAATTTTTGAAAATCCAGCTATTTAGAAGTTAAATAGCATACTTCTAACTAACTCCTAGGGAAATATTTTAAATTTGGGGGGATTCAACAGAATTCTCCTACTTCTTAATTCAAGAGACTTAAGAAATATTTTGACTTGGATGAAAATGAAAAGACACCATAACAAAATTATTATATGCAGTTAAAACAATGTTAGAACAAAATTATACAGTAAAGTACATGTTAAAATAGAACAAATAACTTTATCTATAACAAAATTATCTCTTTATGAAACAAACAAAAAATAGT
This sequence comes from Lontra canadensis, assembly GCF_010015895.1. Taxonomy (NCBI): domain Eukaryota; kingdom Metazoa; phylum Chordata; class Mammalia; order Carnivora; family Mustelidae; genus Lontra; species Lontra canadensis. The sequence continues at coordinate 9,941,705 of NW_022631033.1, forward strand.
CAACTACACCTGCAGCCCATAGAAAAAAGGAAAAGGAAATAATTACAATTAGACAGAAATTTGATAAACTATTTTTAAATACTGAGTAATTAAAGCTGAAATTTGTTTGAAAAAATGAGCAAAATTGACAAATCTTTAGCTAGGTGAAAGAAAGAAAAGAAAGAAAGAGAAGAAGGAAGGAAGGAAGGAAGGAAAGGAAAAGAAGATAAAAGAAAGAGAGAGAGATAGAGAGATAAAGGAGACACACATTTCAAAATGAGGGATGAAAGATTAAAGAGGGGTATATTATTACTGACTTCAGAAGTTAAAAAATTATTAGGGAATATTACGAGCAACTTCATGGCAACAAATTGGGGATATTTAGTGAACTTGATTCCTAGGGAGACTCAATTACTAAGACTAATTCAATTTTTAACAGATCTATAAGAAGTAAAAGTACTGATTTAGTAATTAAAAATCTTCCCAGAAAGAAAAAGCTAAGGAACAGATGATTTTACACATAGATTAAACCAGAGTTTACAAATGAATCTATTATATTTCTATGCACCAGCAATGAGCAATCTGAAAATGAAATTAAGTAAATAATTCTCTGATACAAGAGTATCACAGAGAATAAAATTCTTAGAAGTAATTTTTTAAGCAGAAGAAATTAATACTGAAAACCATAAAAAAATCAAATCTTTAAAACATCTGTATAGAGGGAAATTTCACATTATTTAATTAGAAGATTTAAAGTTATTAAAGTAGCTATCGTCCCCAAATTGATCTACAGATGTTATGCAATTCCTATCAAATTTCCAGTAATAACCTCAAACACATTACACTATGTGGAAGAAGTCAGATGCAAAAGACCGCACATTGCATGAATCTATTTATATGAAATATCTAGAAAAGGTAAATGTGCAGAGACATAAAGTAGATTACAAGTTGTTCTGGAGGGTGGGGAATGAACGTCTTGAGTGCAAACTGGCATGAGGAATGTTTTTGAGCTAATGAAAATGTTCTAAAATTGGACTGCTTTGATAGTCACACATTCCATAAATCTTCTAAAAATTATTGAACTAAAGCCTTAAAACAGATGAATTTATTCTATACACATTATACCACAATAAAGCTTTTTAAAACTTGTGAATTTTCAGAGTTGAAAAGTTTAGTTCTGAAGGGAAATAAATATTTCATAAAGGATTTATTTTTTAAAACCCCACAAAATTGTAAATTTAAAAAGTGACAACTTATGAGCTAGTTTTATCTCACAGTAGAAATACATTTAATCAGCTGGGGAGGGAAAGAATTCTCAGAAAGCAACTGAGTTTATATTTTTGAGTGTCTATAAGCAGAGATTTCTTGCTGGGGAGTCTCCATGAAGAAAGACCTTGTTTGTCACTCTCCAGCATTCTGAGGGGAATCTTCTCAATCCGCAGGATGTCTGGATGGAAGAGAAGTAATGGCCCACTGAAGAGTCTTGTTGGATTGGCAAAATGCAGCCTCCTTAGGGAGAATGAGGTCATTTGTGCATTTTCTTCCTAGAGTAAACTGCTATGCTTTTAGGAAAGACTGAATTAACTGTCTAAGAACATGTATATCACCACACTTGTAACTTCCAAAAGACTAAAATAAAGCATAGGGACAATCTCAAAGAACAGTTGAGATGAAAGGACATCTGAATGAGGTGAAAACACCTTAGATTTTAAAGAAAGGAAACCGAATTCTAGTTTTAGCATTTTCCAAAAATTGTTTTAGACTTCCTATGAATTGTTTAGCCACTTCTCAAACGTTAAGAGAACCAGCCAGAATAAATGTCCTCTGATACCCTATCCGGGCTTATTCTAAAACTGTGAGGTCCAAGGTGTTGCTGAGCTCGTGGGTGAATTAACCAAAATGCAGAAGAAGGTGTGAGAGCCCAGATTCTGACACCCGGGAATAGCAGTAAACCTTACTCTTATTCGAGGTTGCCTCCACTGTGATCATTAATTCTCTTACACAACTATGGCAGCCAACAAATAGGCACTCCGATACTGTTTTGTTGACAGACTGACCTAAGGGATCACATTCATTTTGAACAAATATGTACTAAGTCTAACGTTTCAAGATGCTGTTTCATATCCTTATTTGTATGATTTTCTGATTGTATTTTTGGGGGTGTCAATTTTTTGAACCCAAATATTGGGTCAGGTCAACATTTTCTGGCTACCTCTAAACTCACTTTTTCATGATTTAGTCATTATGCAATTAACTTTAGGAAAGTATATATATATATATATATATATATGTGTGTGTGTGTGTGTGTGTGTGTGTGTGTGTATGTACACACACACATATATATATTTTAAAGATTTTATTTGAGAGAGACCACAAGTGGGGGGAGGGGCGGAAGGAGAGGGAAAAGCAGACTCACTGCTGAGCAGGAGCCCCCACATGGATCATGACCTAAGACAAAGACAGAAGCTTAACTCACTGAGCCACCCAGTCACCGCAGGAAATTATATATTTTTAAATGAACCAGTAAGTGACTCTGGATGAGCCCTCATGGCAACTGGGAAGTGGAAGAAAGACAAATCCTTGACTGTTTGGGGCAAAACAGCTTTTTGTGATTTTAGTGATTCATTTGAATGTTACTTTAAGCCATGTCCTATGATGGACAAAAGGAGAACAATTTCCCATCATGTGTAGTAACAGAATTATTTATACAGAGAAAATCAACAACCTGTTTTTAAGGCAGCATGATATGTTTGCTCAATCACATGCAGTCTGAAATCAAGGAAACAACATTTTTATCTCCAAATATAATATGTCTTTCAATTTATCGGGAGTTAGAATGTGCACAGGATCCATATGTATAATACGGCATTAATGAAAAGCTGGTTGTGACTCTTCAAATGAGTGCCCAAAACCTGCCTACTTAAAATAAAGTAGCAAAATTCTACTCTAAAACCTTGCTAAAATTGGCTCGGTAATAAAATCACTTAACAAAAAGCAGCAAATATCTTCATTATCATCTATCATTTTACTGTAACAATATGACCTAAGTATAAAAGTACATACTCATTGCTAACTTTTTCCCTTATAAAGAATGTACTCTTTTCTTAGGAAATATTCCACTGAATGTATATTCTGAGGCATTCTTGATCATACAAATTCTCTCTTAATCTTCAACTGCTAGTTGGGATGTACAGAGGAGAAATATGACAGTAGTATCTGCCCTTTGAGAATTTACTAGGGGAAGCTGTCTTGTGAGAAGCACATGATATTCCCGGAATAAAAAATACCTATCTTTTAGTTAATCTCCCTCTTGGCCTTAGGTGTGTGAGTAGTATAATGTACAGTCACTTTTCAAATCAATATTTAAGTGAAGAATAAGAATGGAAACCCTACAAATATTATGCTCCTCACAAATATTAACTAAAACATCATACAATCCAGATTTGTCCCAAATATATACCAATTTTAAGCATTCAACCAATAAATGATTGGACATACAAATTTAAAAACTGCCATTACTTAAATTGTGCAAATTTTCAGCAAATACCTTATACTCACATACCTTCATTATTTTATTGGGTGATACCTACTGAAGAATTATGCAAGGTCCTACAAATAATGCATGGAATGAGATAGAATTGATTCATGATCTCTCAGACCTTGCAACCTTACATTTAAAGATAACAGAAGTTTAACTAAAAAACTTCAAATGCAATGATTGTAATTTAAAACATAGTATTCTATGGTAATTTATAGTAGAGCGTTATAATATGTTAAGAGAGACATAAAGAAAGCCTTTTTTTTAAATTTTTTTTTAAATTTTATTTTTTATATAAACATATATTTTTTCCCCAGGGGTACAGGTCTGTGAATCGCCAGGTTTACACACTTCACAGCACTCACCATAGCACATACCCTCCCCAATGTCCATAACCCCACCCCCCCAACCCCCCTCCCCCCAGCAACCCTCAGTTTGTTTTGTGAGATGAAGAGTCACTTATGGTTTATCTCCCTCCCAATCCATCTTGCTTCATTTACTCTTCTCCTACCTCCTTAACCCCCCATGTTGCATCTCCTCTCCCTCATATCAGGGAGATCATATGATAGTTGTCTTTCTCCGATTGACTCATGCTTAGCGAAATAAGAAAGCCTTTTTAAGATTAAATTATATTAGACTGAGGCATAAAATTTGTTCAAAGAGTTAGTAATACGGATGAAGCCTTGAGGAAGCAAAAAAGGTTCTAAATTGAAGTAAATAAGATAATTCTGATGTATTTGAATAAGAAATCATAAAGAAGGCATGTGTCAGCAGAAGTGGCAGAGAAAGAACGTCTGGAAAATTTCTCCATACTAGCAATGAGAGAACTGGTGGAAAAAAAAAGTCAAAATCAAAGGTTTCATAAATCTAGAAATTCAGCAGTGAACTGCACCTATCTAATGAATGCTTATTCTAGAAAAAAGCAGATGAATTATGTAAAGAAAAGGATAACAGTGAGCTTTGTTGTTTTTTAACTTGTGCTACTGCCATTATACACCCGTCTCTATGACTTGATTATCAACTGTATTACAGAAGCTGGGAAGGAAAGAAAGAGGTGGAAATTCATTTAAAACCACATTCCAAAATTTCTCTCATTATCTGACATGTCTGAAAGTTCCCTAGAAAATCTCACTTGCAAGACTTGTCTTTAATTGACTTCTTTAAAGTTCATTGTTTAACACTGTAGATGCTTGAGGTAGCAATGATAGTTGAAATAAACAGAAAAATGACAAAAACCCCAAAAAGGAAAACTGAGGAATCAGATCACCATGGGGAACTTTGAGAAGACCGAAATATTTTGGGATATGCACCAGGTTACAGGGATATATAGGGCTATTTGCATGTCAGGAGAGTCTGCATGCCTAGAAATAATTGAGATGGCTTTAGCATTCACCTTTTTGTTGTTGTTTATTAACATTTAATGTATTATTTGTTTCAGGGGTACAGGTCTGTGAATCATCAGTCTTACACAATTCACAGCACTCACCATAGCACAAACCCTCCCCAGTGTCCATCACCCAGCCACCCTATCCCTCCCTGCCAAGCCCCCAGCAACCCTCAGTTTGTTTCTTGAGATTAAGAATGTCTTGTGGTTTGTCTCCCTCGCTGGTCCCATCTTAAAAAAAAAAAAAAAAAAAAAAAAAAAATCACCTTTGTGTTGTGATTCTGTGCAAACAGGAGTTGACAAGCAGGGCATAAACAGCCTGCCTGAGCATTGAATGAATGCTCCTAAACATGGAGACTGGTGACAAAAGCTGGAGGATTTATTGGCTCCAACATGTAAAAATATCTTTGACCAATTATTAGCTGATAACTAAGCTACAATGTATAGGGATTCTATCAACCACCCAGAATGTTTACTCAACACAGAATATGTACTCTAAAGAATTAGTTCTGTGAACTGCTAAAACAAAACAAAAAACAAATAAATAAACAAACAAAAAGCACTAGGAGCAAATGCTTGGAAGGACAGAAATCCAGTATCTAGAATTGCCACATTATATTACTTAAAACACTTAACTAGCAGTTAAGAAAAAAATTATACGCCATGTAAACAATATATGGGCCAAACACAGGGGAAAAAAACAGTAGGTAGAAATCGAGGATGAGGGATCCCAGGTGTTGCATTTAATAGAGAAATACTTTAATGTGCTCAAATAATTAATATCTAAAAAGTAGTGGAAACGTCTTTCTAAATAGAGAATAGAAATTATAAAACAAATGAAAATCCTGGGGTTAAAACACAATAAGTAAAACAGTGGTACACTGCTTCATGTATTTTAAGGGCCAAACAACCGAATGGACTGGGAGAATAAAGAAGAAAGAAACAATGAATTTGGACATAGGTCTATCGAGATTATCAAATCTGAAGAATAGAAAAAAAGAAAAAAATATAGCAGGGCCTCAAAGATCTGTGGGACACCTTCAATTGTGCCCTCGTATATATGGGAGGAGAGGCGGAAAGGGGCAGAAAGAGTATTTGAATAAATACCGGTCAGAAAATTTCTGAATGTGATGGAAATCTCAATTACACATCTGAGAAGCTTGATGAATTCTGAATAGAACTTGAAGAGATCCCGACCGCATCAAACTGCTGAATGTCAAAGACAAAGAGAAAATTATGAAAGAAGCAAGAAAGAAATAATACGTCAAGGACAAGGGATCCACAATAAGCAGAAAATATGATTTCTCATAAAACACCATGGAGGCCAGAAGCACTGGGATGCTTTAGATATACTGAAGGAAAGACTGCCAATCAAGAATTCTGTATCAATAAAATATTAGTAAAACTGAAGTAAAACTTAAGACCCCTCCAAATAAGAACTGAGAGAATAATCACTAGCAAGCCTGAAACACAATAGACACTTAATGTGAGTCCTTCAGCTTATGATAAAAAGACACTAAGGATAATTATAGTGATACTGAAAACAAAACTAACTATAGTGAAGGCAAAACTAAAAATCATTTTGAAATTGACTATAAGTGTATTTGTGTGTAACTCTTTTTTCCCTCAGCTCATTTAAAAGACAAAAAAAATTAACAATTATAAATCTGTGTTGAGTAGTATTTAATGTGTAAAGTTGGAGTTTGGAGTTTGCACAGGATAATGCCACAGAGTACGTAGGAAATAGAGCTACGTAGAAATTTGTTTACACTATTGAAATTAAATTGGAATTAATCCAAACTGAATTTTATTGTTGAGATATTAATTTTAATTCCCACAGCAACTATTAAGAAAGTAATTACTATAATAACAGAAACAACAAAATAATTAAAATAATACAATAGAAAATACCAGTTTAACAAAAGAGAGGCAGTAATAGAGGAACAGAGAAACAAAGGAAGACTTAATACATATGGAACAAGAAAAAAATGGCTTTTGTTTGTATTGATACCTTATCAGTAACTGCAAGAAATATAAATCAGTAAACACCCCAAACAAGGCAAGAATTGAAAGGATAGTTTTAAAAATAACATATTCCAACTGTACACAGTCTATAATAAATAGTTAAGATTTAAAGACAAAAGAGGTTGAAAGCAAAAGGAAGGAAAAAGATATACCATATAAATACCAGTAGAGAGCTGGAATTACTATACTAACATCAGGCAAAATAGATTTTTAGTTAATTTTAATATATTTAAAAAACAAATTTCTGTTGTTTATAAGATAAGGTCTATGATATTTCATTATAACAGCCTGAAGGAACTAAGGCATTCGTACTATATTGTGTTCACCAGTCATTCTTCATTCGGTTGTTTTGAAGTAACAGACAACTCTAAATCTCTACAAATAACAACAAAGATTTATTTCTCCCTCACACTGGCAGATTGATCTTACTATGGTCACTTGAATATCCAACTTGAAGACGGTTCCACTATCTTAATATGCCATTATCTCAAAATGTCTTCCAACTTGGCAGTGGAAGAGAAAAAGAACAAATAACTGTAAGCCAGATCTTTAATTCTTCTGTTCATATATCACTTACCAAAACAATTCACATGATCATACCCACTTCAAGGAACCAGGGAATGATAATCTTTCAGTGTGCATGGATAATAGAGATAGTTAAAAAAAAATATATGGAGCAGTAGTAAGATCTTCAATACTGTGTAATCACAATTTTGTTATTTCTTGTTATTTGAAGTGTGTTTTTCATGAACTGCTTAGTGTTAGGCATTGGAGGCCATGACATCTGGTTGCCATACAACTTCAAACCTAATTTTAATAAAGAATATTTATAAGGCTCTTTCAATTTTTGATATTTTCTTGCATTAATTATGCTGACACATTAATGACAATTTTGCTAGGTAAGGAAATTTGGTTTAAATATTTTCCCACAAATGTTTTCTTGATACATACTAATTTTGTTTGTTTATATAAAAAAATATGGTCTTGCCTGGATATTTGTAATATTCTTTGTTCTTGAATTACAGTTATTTGAGTAGACCCATTTTATTTTATATTGATATGGAATAATTTTTCCTGATACACTCTGATCCTTTTAAATTCAGACTGAATTCTCCATTTCATTATATACATTTTTTTCAACATTTCTGCCTCATTTTGTTGACTGCTACAGCCATCCCAAAACTAGGTATCATGCCAATCATGGCTTAAAATGTTCCAGGTTAAGCTGATAGATACACTAAGTATATTGTTTGAGTTGAAAATATTACCATCTTTACCCACACATAATTAAAGAAATTCTTGAATTTCTTCAAGAAATTCTTCAAGAATTTTTCAAGAAATAATTCTTGAATGATTAATTTTGATGTAGTGCCAATGTTTCATTCTTAATTTTCTTATCTGAGGCAAAATGAGGGAAAAAGTCAGATAAAATTTGTTAACCACAAACTGTATCTTGAGTAAAATTTTAAAAATCTGATCTCTTACACTGGTCACTATGCCCTGGTTATTGTTTTATGGGTTTTTTCTCTATCTTTTTAAACTATATTTTTTGATGACTTGTTTCAAAGTTAAACATTGGTCAGATTTAGCATCTTCTGGCTCAGGTTGAATAATCTTATTGCATTCTGTGTTTTTCTCTGATTAGAGCCAAAAAATGTGAACAAACTATAAAAACAAAACAAAAAATAGCCAATTACCAGAAGACACTGAAGAGTAAAGACTAGTACATGAATTGGGGAAGCAAAACAAAACTAGAAAAAAAAATGACTGATATGGCAACAATATAATAATAAAGAGAAAATTCTTATTAGAGAAATACAGACTACACCAAATGAAAATTACAGAGCTTAAAAATATAATCTCTGAAATTATTAAATAATGTAAAGGGTGGGCTCAGTAGCAGGAGAGTGATGCAGAAAAAGAGAAAGTAAGCTTAAAAAGAGATACATAAAAATTATACAATCTGAAGAACAGAGAAATAAGAAATAAAATTACATGATGAGAGCCTTGGAAACTGCCAGGAAAATATCAAAGTCATGACATTTTTCTTACTGAACTTTTTTTTTTTTTAAGATTTTATTTATTTATTTGACAGAGAGAGAGAGAGAGATCACAGGTAGGCAGAGAGGCAGGCAGAGAGAGGGGAAAGCAGGCTTCCTGCTGAGCAGAGAGCCCCATGCAGGGCTCTATCCCAGGACCCTGAGATCATGACCCAAGCTGAAGGCAGAGGCTTAAACCACTGAGCCAACCAGGCGCCCCCTTACTGAACTTTTTGAAGGAGAGGAAAAAGACACAGGTATGGAAGAAGAAATTATAGCTGAAAGCTTCCTGAATTTATTTACAGATTAAAAATATACAGCAATCCCTAAAGAAGATAGACTCAAAGAAAACCATGTCCAGATACAGCAAATGCCAATGGAGAAAAAAAACAAAAAGGAGTTTAATACAAGGGCAATACCATTCTGCTAAGTCCATATTTCTCATGATGAAATGAAGAAGATGGAAGGTGGGCAATGCCTTTCAAGGGACAAGAGAAAAGGTGAAATGTCTTTCAGGAATGGAGGCCAAGTAAGTCATTCTCAGATGATGAGAAGCCAAGAAGATCCATCTCAAGTGCTACTCTAAAGGAAATACTGAAGTTCTACAAAAATGTGAGATCAAAGGGAAAATCTAAACTTTAGAAATGATGAAAGAGTTTCAGAAATGGCAAATGTTTAGATGGGTAGAATAGAATATTATCTCTGCTTGATTCTTGAAAAAAGGGTAATTATTGGGTTGCCTGGGTGGATCAGTCTATTGAGTGACTGTTGGTCTCAGCTCAGGTCATGATCTCAGGGTCCGGGGATAGAGCCCTGCTTAAGGCTCAGCAGGGAGTCTGCTTGAGATTCTCTCTGTCCTTACACTCCTCTCCTTCCTGCTCTCACTCTCTTTCTCCAAATAAATAAACAAATCTTAGGGTGATTATTGAAAGCAATATTATAATATTTGGTAGGGAGTTGTTCAACATATGTACTACATGCGGCAACTATAAAATGCACTGGGGGAAAGAGGGGTTTACATGGTGTAAGCATCCCATGTCTTACTTTAAGTGGTAAAACACTAACTCTGAATAGTTATGGACATTAGGTAGCAACTGAAAGCAATGTAAATATATAGAATAAAAAATAGAGACATTAAAATAAAATTATAAAAAAAATTTCAATGTACTAAATGAAGTCAAGAAAGAGTGAGGGCAGAGTAAAAAAATGAAAAAAAAAAGAGATAAAGGAACAGGTAAAACCTACATGAATCATTTCAGTAATTATATTTAATGTAAATAGTTTAGATATATTGACTAAAAGATAGACATAAACTTGATAAAAAAAAAACAAAACCCAGGATGCCTGGGTGGCTCAGTGGGTTAAGCCGCTGCCTTTGGCTCGGGTCATGATCCCAGGGTCCTGGGATCAAGTTCCGCATTGGACTCCTTGCTCAGTGGGGACCCTCTTTCTCTCTCTGCCTCTGCCTGCCACTCTGCCTGCTGTGCTCGCTCTCTCTCTCTCTCTCTGACAAATAAATAAACAAATAAAATCTTTAAAAAAACAAACAAAAACCCAAATAAATTCTGCCTATTAGGAATTCATCTTAAACATATTGATAAAGATGGTTTAAGGGAAACGTATACCATGCAAACATAAAACTAAATGAAGGTAACGTGTCTCTAATAATATCAGACAAAGTCGAATAGAGGGTATTTCCAACAATAACTTTTGATTCCTCTAAATCCTAACAGTCTTTGGTTGACCAGAAGCTTCTCAATAACATAAATAGCCAATTAATGTGTACTTTGTATTATATATATATATATATATGTATATATATATATGTATATATATATTTATATATATATATAAAATATATAAATAAAGTAAACTAAAGAAAATTTTATGAAGAGAATCATAAAGAGAATATACATTTCCAGGACTGTACAGTAAAAAATCTGTGTGTAAGTGGACTTATGCAGTTCAAAGTTGTATTGTTCAAGGGCCAATTGTATATTAAAAATAAGTAAATAAATATTAATGAACTACTGTTGTTTCCTTATGCATTGGTTGTTTTGGCCCTTTAACAGCTTTTGAATATCCTTCCAATGTCTGATAAAAATAGCTTTTAAAAATTATACAAGTCTGAATTTGACATGAGCAAATTATTTTGCACCTGGTGTGTCATTTCTTACATAAGAAAACAACAAATTCATGAGAAAGAGGCCATGGTGAATGGGCTAGCTGGTAGTACTCTGCATCTCTCCTCTGGGGGTTTCATTCATATATACTGTGCACTAATAGCTCTTCCTGTTCCTTCCTTGTCCTACCATCAGAATGGACATTGAAGGAATGTTGTATTTAAATGATTTCAACCTAGTTTCAGAAATGATTCAGATTGTATAAACTTGAAGTCACTTTTTCAATTCTTATATTTTCTGTTTGTAAAAGAAAGTGTTAATCTGCTTTTCAGCCTTTAAATTAAAAAAAATATATAAGCTTTTCTTTTAATTTTGTACCCCTATACCCATGCTTTAAAATAATTTCTGAGTTTCTGGTTGTCTTATTCAAAATAGGTCTCTCTAGTTCTATTTATAAGAATTCTATAGCCAGATAATAATGACATTCAGTGCCGTTCCCTTTTATATTCAAAGTCAGTTCTGGTGGTATCCAGAAACGATAGGGCCCTTTTTCAATACTCATATGTATTCTCAAAGAACTTTCCATCTTCCAAGAGTTCAATTCTAGGTATATGTGTTTTTGCTTTATCATATAAATGTGTATTTATTTATGTGTAGATAATTCAGAGAGAACTCTGGCCATATGACAATAAAAATGTCCAGAAAATTTAATATTTGCTCAACAATGGATCATGCTTTTATGCTAATCACAGGCATATGAAAAATGCTTGTAAAATTTAGTCAATTTATACCTAAAGTCAACTGAAAAAGTTCCTCAAGTATATCAGCAAGGATGAGATATTTCATATTCCAACTTGGTATACCAATAGGATATAAATGCAAGAAATATAAGGAGGTCAAAAAAGGCCTGCATTTATATTTGATATCCATTTAATGTCTTTTCACAAAGATGGGTATTTAATCCTTAACTTGAAAATTACTCTTCCAAGAAGTTGGGTCCAAATTGTTAGACTGATATGTCTTTTTTTTTTTTTTTTTTTTAAGATTTTCTTTATTTGAGAGAGGGGAGAGAGCATGAGCGGGGAGAGCGGCAGAGCTAGAAGAAGAAGTAGGCTCCCCATTGAGCAGGGCGCTGGATGTGGGGCTGGATCTTAGGACCCTGAGATCGTGACCTGAGCCGAAGGCTGGTGCTTTAACCAATGGAGCCACCCAGGTGCCCCTAGACTGATATGTCACATTTTAATACAAAATGATTTGAATGGTAACATTTATTTTGATAGGAAACATAATACATTGTGACTGGTCAACTCTGCTTTAGTTACATAGTTCTGCATGTGCAGAACATACAGCACATGTTAAGTATTTTAAATTATATAGCTGTATTTCAAAATAATTTAAGTTATCTGGATCTCAGTTTGTTCAGTCTTTCAAATAAAACACTTCTGATATGATCACTACTTCACTCATATTTTTCTGTTTAATATGTTTTGGTTGAGGATACTTTTAAATTATTTTTGGGGATCCATGATTATACATTCAGCGAAAAATTAGCATACAATACTTAATCTATTTCCTGTATTTGTACTCTTGTAAATTGTTCCTTCGGGCTACTAAAGGAAGAATGAAAGATGGTTTTCCTCTGTGTCTCTATTCATATGCCTTTTTTCAATCTATAGAAAGTACATTATCATCTTTGCTTGACACTTAATTAGCAGGAGGAGACGTGGTTCATTTCTGATGTCCTTTATTGGTGAAGATTGTTGTGTTACCTGTCACTAAATGCATAGGGCTCGTCTGGAGTTGTCTCAATGGCATGAGGCTGTGTGGGATTCCACTGCAGACAATAAGGCTAGTGTTGGGGCTGCTTGCTAAAAAATCTCCTTGCTGCATTGCTCCTGGTGAGGACAAGGAGGAGAATTTCATTTTGACCTTAGGTCCAAAGCAGATCCAAAAATCTAAATCTTCCAACAATAAAATTGTTATTTTGTTCCCTAAATGACATCTTTTCATAGTACTCCACAATATTTAGACCTTGAAAGTAAAGTCAGCCTTTGGACTTCCAGATGTATACTTTCCTCCTGGTAACTCGTGAACCCCCTCTCTGCTCCAGGAGAAACCTAGGAGAGCAGAAAGGGTATAACCCTCTAATGCATCTAAACACTGGTAGTTCAGGAATTAAATCACTCTTGAATTTTGGTTCAGTTTCAAATTCACCCCCTTTAGCATTTCACTTTTTAAAAAGATCTTATTTATTTATTTATTTATTTATGGCGAGACGGAGAGAGAGCGCACGCACGCACCCATATGCACACAAGTGAGGGTTGGAGGAAGAAGTAGACCCTCAAGCTGAGTGTGGAGCCCGACACGGGGCTTGATCCTTGGACCCTGACATCAACTGAGCTGAAGTCAGATACTTAACTAACCAAGCCATGCAGGCACCCCACATCCTTTAACATTTTCAAGCTTTGAAAGCCTAATGAACCATGCTACCTCTTGTAGTTTCTATCAAACCAAATTTTGTGCAAGGACTAGGCTCATTAGCATTAAGAGGAAGCAGACCATTCAGCTCTTGCAATAGCTTCTTGCAATGTTTTTACCATTATCATTGTATTTGGTTGATAAAATATAGCCATCTCAACTGTTACTTTATTTTTCTTATTGTCATCCATGTAAAATTCTCTTTATCCTAGGAATTAAACACCACTACTTCCCAATGACAAAAACACTTTTTCTTTTAATATGTCTGAAATATATTCATTTTTCAACAAAAAAAATTGGAAAATTCTATGATATGGAATTACATTTGGGGGATAGTAGGTCCTAGATCTTTTTTAAAAAGATTATTTATTTATTTATTTGACAGAGATCACAAGTAGGCAGAGAGGCAGAGAGAGAGAGAGAGGAGGAAGCAGTCTCCCTGCAGAGCAGAGAGCCCAATGCAGGACTCGATCTCAAGACCCTGAGATCATGACCTGAGCCGAAGGCAGAAGCATAACCCACTGAGCCACCCAGGCGCCCCAGTAGGTCCTAGGTCTTGCTTTGGTCTTAGGTTCTAAGCTGTATCCACCTTAGAAAAATAAGCGCCTACATGGTAAAACCCTATATTCTAGTGATATTTATTTTAGGAAGATCAACATGCAAAATCATAATAAAAAGATTTATTATCTCCTTTACTTACTTCTCTCTTTCAGAGACTTCTTGGGGTTGAAGAGTGTGTTTGCCAAGGTAAACTTCTATCGCTCCTGAACTTTGTAACTAAAATGTCTTCTTAATTCAGATAAATTGAGAAAGAAAGGTACTTTCTCAATTTAGATATTGAACTGAGAAAGTACCTAATCTCAATTCTTCTGCTCAGTGAGTCAAAAGAAATGTTCAGAATCACAGCTTTTAGAAATCTAATTCTGAACACTAAAAGTGAATTGATTGATGAATATACTATGATAAAATTAGAAGAAAATGATACAATGATTTCAGAGTACAGTTTAGGGCACTAATGATATCATGAAAAGCTAAAAAGGTGTGGTAACATATGAACTCAACTTTGAGTATTAATAACAGTTCACTAAGTAAAACTTGTAGAAGTTTAATAGTTGGAAGCACATCGAGTATTTAATTATTGCTAGAATTTATAGTTTTAAAGTTAATTTCCAGGGGCTAAAAATACCAAAAAGATAAGTAATTTAAGGGAAGTTAATGACAATGCAATGACATGTATATATGCATGTATATATACTTACCTACATATTATTACTTTTAAGATACGTATATATAAATATATACCTACATATCTATCTTAAAAGTAATAACATCTCCTTTACTATACAAGATATATTCTTACTTTTCATGATACTTTTGTGGAAAAATAGAGGGAGAGACTGATAATCATTACTAAATATTTTCAAACAGTGATAACCATGATAACATCTTCTGTGATCTTAATATGTGTCAGATAGTCTGCAATATTATGCATGATTTCTTGGTGTCCTAAAAAGGCTCTTTTTGGTGATAGTTCACTTTGAGACAACTTGGCTGGACAAGGAGGTACCCAAGATATCTGATCAAACATTATTCTGGATGTTCCCATTAGGATGTTGTAGATGAAATAGACATTTAAATCCATGAATGAAGAAATGCAGACTTCCCTCCATAACATGCATGGACCTTAGCCAATAAGATGAACCTGAATAGAGCAAGAAGACCAGCTTTCCCTGAATGAGAGATAATTCTCCAGAGATGGCTTCAGACATCATCTGTAAGATTCATTCTCCTGACTCCTGGGTTTCCAGCTTTCTAGGCCACCCCCAGATTTTTAACTTGCCAACTTTCATAATCGCATGAACCAATACCTTAAAAATAACTCTCTTTAAGTATGTGTGTATATATACATATATGCAAGTTAATTTGAAATCAGAACCTATAATCTAAGTTTCAACTAGGGTTAGATTCAATGGGAACCAATATAAAGCTTGATAGTAGTAGTAAGAATCAATAGCATTAAATGAGAGATGGAACAAGTGGGGTTAATAAAAAATGTATAAAATTTTTTTCTACCAGTTCTGTGAAAGCCTATATAAGATTATGAATTTGCCTGTTCAGTGGGGAGCTTGCTTCTCCTTCTCTCCCTATCCCTCTCCTCACCCCACTTGTGCGCTCTCTCTCTCTCTAATAAATAAAATAATTAAAAAAAAAAAGCAGCATTTTTCGCAGAGCTAGAACAAACAATCCTAAAATTTTATGGAACCGTGAAAGACTCCAAAGAGCCAAAACAATCTTGTAAAAGAAAAGCAAAGCTGGAGGCATCACAATTCCAGATTTCAAACTCTATTACAAAGTTATAGTCATCAAAACAGTATGGTACTGGCACACAAAAAAAAAAAACCCCACAAACATAGATCAATGGAATAGAATAAAAAACCTAGAAACAAGGTCATAACCATATGGTTAGCTAAACTTTAACAAAGCAAGAAAGAATATTCAATGGAAAAAAGAGAGTCATTCAACACATGGTTTTAGGAAAACTGGACAGCAACATCCAAAAGAATGAAACTGGCCTGCTTTCTTACACTATGTGCAAAAATAAAGATGAACGACCTAAATGTGAGGCAGGAAACCATCAAACTCCTAGAGGAAAACACAGACAGTAATCTCTTTAATGCTGGCTATAGCAACTTCTCACTAGATATATCCCCTGAGGCAAGGGAAACAAAAGCAAAAATAAGTTATCGAAACTACATCAAGATACAAAGCTTCTGCATAACAAAGGACACAATCAACAAAACTAAAAGGCAACTTTCACGTAGAAGAAGATATTTGCAAATTACATGTCTGATAAAGGGTTAGTATCCAAAGTCTATAAAGAACTGATCAAACTCAACCCAAAAAATAATTAATTCAGTTAAAAAAATGGGCAGAAGACAAAATAGACATTTTTCCAAAGAAGACATACAGATGGCCAATGGACACATGAAACAATGCTCAACATCACTCATCATTAGGGAAATACAAGTAGAAACTACAATGAAAGATCACCTCACACCTGTCAGAACGGCTAATAATAACACAGGAAACAACAGCTATTGAGGAACATGCAAAGAAAGGGGAACTGAACTCACTTATACTGTTGGCAGGAATGCAAGCTGGCAGTCACCATGGAACACAGTGTGGAGGTTCCTCGAAAAGTTAAAAATAGAACTACCTTATGGCCCAGCAATTGCACTACTAGCTAGGTATTTACCCAAAGGATAAAAAGATACAGATTCAAAAGGGAATATGCACCCCGATATTTATGGCAGCATACACACACACACTCCACATTTTTATCCATTTTATCCATCCATCAGTCAATGAACATTTGGGCTCTTTCCCTAATTTGACTATGGTTGAAAATGCTCTCGTATATATACAATGAAATAATACTCATCCATAATATAGAATGAAATCTTGGGATTTGCAAAGACATGGATGGAGCTAGACAGTGTTATGCCAAGAAAAACAAATTAGTCACAGAAAGACAAATACCATATAATTTCATTCATATGTGCAACTTAAGAAACAAAACATAAACACATAAAAAAAAAAGGAAAGGAAAGAGAGAGAGGCAAACCAGGAAATAGACTGTTAACTATAGAGAACAAACTTAAGAGTTACTGGAGGGGAGATGAGTGGGCAGGGGATGGGCTAGATGGGAGATGAGGACTAAGGATGCACTTGTCAGGATGAGCACTGGGTGTGGCATATAAGTAATGAATCAGTAATAAGTAATGAATTCATAAGTAATGAATCAGTAAATTCTATACCTGAAACTAATATTACTCTGTATGTTACCCACCCTTAATTTAAACAGAAACTTAGAGAAAAAAAAAAAAACTGCCAAAAACTAAATGAGAATCCTTATCAACAGAATAGGAATGCTAATCTAAAAATCTTACAGAAGGGAAAGCTGCTTTCTGATGGGTTAAGCCCCGACTATGTGACTGAGGACATGGAGAAGAGTTTGGCGGGGAAACCATATTTGAACGAGTAGGTTTGTTCCCACGTCTTTCCTTAAAATTATTAAGATCTTTCCTTCCCTCCTTTCTCTGTTCTGCACCTAGTTAACTTCTTTAAATACATCATCCCCAGAAAAACTTCCTAACTCAGCCTCTGTGTTTTAATATGTGTGTTATCTGTTCTTCTACTGTAACTCGAGCATCTTATTTCACAGCAATAACATTATACTGTAATTATCCTTTTACAAGTTATTTCTCCTTATAGATCTGTGAGATCAAGCACCAAACTTATTTTACAGTTGCTTAAAGGAAAAAAAGAAAGAAAAAGAGAAAAACATTTATATAATGTTAAAGTAGGAGGCAATATCAAAGGGCAAATGCCCAGGAGGTAATAGACATATGAGATAATTTTTCAATTTTAGGCTGTTAAAAAAAATTTCAAAGTAATAAATATGGTATACATTTATAACAATTCCTTTGCCAGATTGACAAACTAGAAGACTATGTTGCGATAGATTCAAGTAATGGTTAACATTTTATGTACATTTCATTTTAAGGATTCAGTTTGAAATACACAAGATTTCCTCCCACAATTTTCCAGCATTACATTCATTTTAACTTTTGCATAGAAAATAACATTCAATGTAATATAATTCAGAGTGACTAATTACTTAAAAAATATCACTGTACTTGAGAACAATACACTTGCTGACATAATAAAGCAAAGGGCCATGAGACTGAGGTTCTAATGCTTTGGTGGTCTATGCAAGTAAACAGAAACCGAAGTCAGAGTCAATGCACTCAAATCTGAGAAAATTAAATTTAAGAACACCTAATCACAAACAGGTAACCAGGCTTCCACAGAGAAGACAAACGATTAAGCTACAGCCAATCTAATCTAATTGCTTTGCTTTGCTTCCTGCCTTCTCTTTAAAAGCCTTTTTCCTGCTCCAGTCAGTGGAGTGTTTCTATTTTCAGTGTGTCAGATGTCTTATTGTGTTTGCTCAAATAAAATCTTCAAAATATTAACGCACCTCAGTTTATCTTTTTAAAGTTCTGATTTCAGAAGCGAGGTTGGAAGGGAGTAGTGAGCAGTGGAGTGAAGGCACATGTCCAGTTGCTCATGTTTACAGATATCTCGTTGCCCCAGGAAGTGGGGTGTGGGTCAGGGCGGGGTGAATCCCTCTCAGATCTGAGTCCCACTGTTTCTTAATAGGAACTTTCTATTTGAGCATTTCTTTTTCAGGACTGGATGTGGAGATGGACTGGTTCTGTTCTAAACTGGATGGCGTCCAGCATGAGGGCTGCAGAGAGCATCATGGAGTCTCTCCTGCCCCCAGGAGCCCGTGACAAGCAATGACCAAGCACTTAAAGGTAAAGCAGCTAGGGCGTATCACGGGGACCAGCATCCGAGGGCACCCCAGAACTGGTAACAAGCAGGAGCAGAGGAGGTCGCAGCACCTGAGACCAGATCTGGTCTCAGCACCTGAGACCAGATCCGGAGACAAGACCCAGGCTGTGTCTCAGCTGTGTGCCCACAGACCGACTGCATGTTTGGTTCCTTAACTCCCTACACTCTCCTGTCCTCTCGTGTTGTGCGGATTTTCTTCTGTCCTGCTCTGTGTGCTGGGTAAGAAGCCAGCTTCAGTCACGTGGTGACATGTCCTTGAGTTTGGAATCCTGAACCTGCTTAATAATGGTGATTAACTTGGCTTTATGGTTGACTAGAGCTGACACTGTGGAAAGACACAAGTCATGTGTGCGCCTTCATAGTGTGCTCATGACAAGGCCTCAGGTAGTTAAAGTTGCTTTTATGACAACAAAAAAGAAAATGGGTTCCTTTGAGTCCAAAGGGTCTGAGACTCTACACTCGCTTACTATATGTGTAAAAATTATGGGCAGAAAGCTATGTTTTTCTGAACAAGTGGACAAAACTTATCAGAGATGATCTTGAATTACAGTGGTCACTACTGGAAACTTTTAACCTTGTTTATCCATTTATGAGTTTTTAACCTTGTGTATCCATTTATGAGGAGCTCTAGAGAAAAAGTGGTCCTAATTCTCTCCAAATTTAATGAGACACATTTTGTATTGATATGTAGAAGTTTCTAAGAGACTAAATTAATTAAAAATTGTCTTCCAAAAGGCAAATTTAAACATTGAAAAAGTCTTTTCACAAATATTAATAGAAAACTTCAGCCCTCTAAATGGGTAATCTGAACTAATTCCAAATGCCAGAAACACTATTTGATCCAAGTGTTCTTTTATAAAGTAGTAAGCTTTGTATTATCTTGTATATACTTGCATGTATTTGTCTCATGGTTAAAATCTTTAAACATCTGTTTGTGTGTTTAAGTACATCTATGTATTATTTTTCTACCTCTGGATGGTATTACCAATATTAATTGGAAAAAGAGCTATTTTTTAATTGTCTTAAAGAAATTAAGCCTTAATATAAAATTCAGTTTTCTCTCAAAAATACAGAAACTAAACCAAATGTTTCCTAAGTTCATGTGATCTTGGATGATCTTTGGTAAATAAAAGCCATTCCAGGTCTGCTGGCTTAATTAACACAGGCATATCTTCAGAGTTATTGACACTAAATATAATACAAAGATATACAACTTTCATTCTATCTAGGTTTACTAATCAAATAAGCTCATATTATCTGTTACAAAATTAATTAGGAAGAAAAATAACAATATAATTGCTACTTGTTTAATACCTTGTGAAATTTTGATGAGTAATCTATACATAATAATTAAGAATGAGTAAATTAAATAGATCTAAAAACGTTTTTGGTAACTTGAAGGCTTAAAGTTATACTAAGTTAAATGATGTATATTATCCTCAAACAAGGTAAAATACTAAAGCAGTAACTACTAAGTAGAGGTTTATCTTTTAGCTTATTACAGAGGAACTAAAGAAGTCTGGACCTGTTAACAAACATGTCTTGTGACACAATGAAAAAATTAATACAAGGAAGAATATGCTTCCAAAAATTATGAAATGAATTCATTTGCCAATCTACAGAATATTGATGCAAGAGTCCACACTTGCTTACCTCTTAGTTTTCATTAGAAATTAAAGTTTCTAAAGGTTAAGAATTCCATTCGATATTTGTAATTAAAACTAAGAAAAATAATAAGGGAGACAATTCTGTATATAAGGAAAATAAGATGCATTTTTTGATGAGAAAAAGTATAAGGTATGGAGATGCATTTTTTAAGAGAAAGTAATTTTTCCTTAAAGGAGAATCATTATTTATTTTAAGAATGGGAAAGAGAATAAAAAACAAAACCTAAATGAGTATAGGGAGTTGGGAGAGAGAGAAAGAAAAAGAAAAAGAAAGGGAAAGAGGAGGGAGTAATGAATCTTACCTGGTCAGGCTGACTAAAATTGGATGAATTTATTGTAAGAGTTTTAAAAAAAAAAAACTTTAATATCAATAGTGTGTCTATGTAAAACTAAATTTTAATTTTATTTCATATGTTAAAAGGATAAACTTTCTTGGACTATTGGTCTGCTCTTGATAAAATTCTAAAAGGTTTATCTTTAACTTTTGGGTAATGTATCTGAAAGGCCAAGGTTTTCTGTTTTACCAAAATAATTTCCTGTGCTTCATGTTGTCTTTATTAGGTCTTTGATTACTTGGGAGAAGTGTGTTTTTCTATTAGATGAGCAGAAGGAGTTTTTGTTTGTTTGTTTGTTTGTTTGTTTTGTTTTGTTTTTAACAACTATGTAACTTTCTGTGTTGCCTTTTAAGTCTCTTCTTGCCGCTTTGGTCAAACTAAGTATTGCATAACAGTGGTACTGATCCTATTTAATCCATTGTTTTAAACTTCTTGATATTGAAGGGGCACCTGGGTGGCTCAGTGGGTTAAAGCCTCTGCCTTCAGCTCAGGTCGTGATCTTGGAGTTCTGGGATCGAGTCCCGCATCGGGCTCTCTGCTTGGCAGGGAACCTGCTTCCTACTCTCTTTCTCTCTCCCTGCCTACTTGTGATCTCTCTCTGTCAAATAAATAAAATCTTTAAAAAAAAAAAAAAAAAAAAAAAAAAAAAAAAAAAAAAAAAAAAAAAACTTCTTGATATTGTTGACAAACTTCCCAAATCAATATTCTAAAGATGGAAGCTTTTTAGCCTCAAAATAGCTTTGAGATTTTCCAGGGGATCCCTGAAAAAAATCTCAAAAGCATGTGTCCTCTTTCCTTATAAGAGAAGTGATGATGTAGCATAATTAGGTTTATTTGATAAGCTAAATTTTGTGAGAAGCATTGCCAAATTAAAAAACAAACCAAAAGTAATGCTAAATATTCGTTAAGTTTATTTGCATGGGTACATGTTATTAATATTGTAATTATATGAAATTACTAGCATGGATACATATTATTAATATTGTAATTGTATGAAATTACTAGCATGGATACATATTATTAATATTGAAATTGTATGAAATTACTAGAAATCTGATATGTCCTAGTATGATGTTATTAGTTATAATTACAATTGTTATTCTAAAAAAAATCACATGTCACAGAAATAACGAAGCTGCTCTGTCAATTGTGTTATAATGAACTCTCATCAAATCTTTGACCACGGCCACTTTTAAGTCTTTTGTCATTTACAGACAGTTTCTGTTTTACCCTGACGTCTTTGCAAAAGTGTTCCATCTTCAGAGAGATTCACGGAAAGGACTGACAAAGATTTCTGATAACTTTAAGGTCAAACCATTGAAATGGGCAAGAAGTTACTAATAAGAAACTGATGGATTCATAAAACTGTTAAACTAAGACCAAGCACAGCAAAAATAATAATTACATGGGACTGGATAAACTAAAGTTAGTTATAATTTCAACAACTCTCTTGGAAATATTGCTAGTTCTTCAATGTTTTGTTTTCCAGATTTAAAGAAATACTTTCTCCTTTCTTTGAAGCTATCTGTAACTTAAGCAATCTGGTAAAGTATATTTTTGGAGACAAAAATGGAATATTTATCTTTTTTTTTTCTCTACCTAATCCCTCCAGAATTCAGGAACTCTTATTGAGTATTTTCATTTTTTCCTGGTAATGTAAGTATTTGCCTAAATTCAATAGGATACAATTGGACAAATCCTTGCTTGGCATATCTTCTTTTTTGTTGTTGTTGTTGTTGTTTCCTATAAATAATCTCTATTTTTTTATTAACATATAATGTATTACTTGTTTCAGGCATACAGGTCTCTGAATCATCAGTCTTGCACAATTCACAGCACTCACCATAGCACATACCCTCCCCAGTGTCCATCACCCAGCCACCCCATCTCTCTCACCCCCCTCCATTCCAGCAACCCTCCGTTTGGTTCCTGAGATTAAGAGTCTCTTATGGTTTGTCTCCCTCCTGATCCCATCTTGTTTCATTTTTTCCGTCCCTGCTCCCCACAAACCCCTGCCCTGCCTCTCAAATTCCTCAATCAGAGAAAGACAATTGTCAAATGATCTCTCTGATATGAGGAACTTGTGAGGCTTGGCATGTCTTCTTAACCCAAAGAGGTTTTAAAAAATTTAATCTGAGATTCCTTATTACCAGACATTTAAAAAACTAAGACTGACTTAATGGAGTCATAAAGCCCCTTAGACATCAACACGGACACTTTGTCTAGAATACCATATTTAAGAATATACATAAAATTACTATTCTTAAACTGGATCCTGAATTTTTCTGGTTCCTCCAATACCTGGATACAACTCTCCAAACTAGTATTCCCAATTTTTTTTCACCCTTCTGGCTTGAAATAACCACGAACAAAAACTGCCCTTTTCCGGAAGCTCTGCAAACTGAAGCTGGCTGACTTGACATAAGCTTCAGAGAAATCACTAAAACAACTCATATATGGACAACCTTTTTGCCTGTCACTTGTGGGCCACTCAGAAAGATCACCAGAACACTGGAAGACATTTATACTACAAAAGATGCTTCCAGTCCAACATCTAGAAGCCCATCATATGGTAATCTGAACTGGTGGCCCTTTGGACTCAAGAAATGATTTATAGTCTGTTCTGCCCTTTGTTTTTCTTCTGTTTTCATAGAAATACCTTTTATTAAAACTTGATTGCACCCACTATATGGGTTTCTAGCTTTGGGAGCCTGCTTGCAACCCCATTTCCTGAAAGAAGAAAACTAAATGAATTGACCTATTTTTAGGACTAAGAGACTGGTTCATTGAGATGGAGCAGTCTACCAACTGAACTTCTGGACTGTGTGGACTGTGAAATGTGGGGAAGTTTCAAGAGCAGGGAATGAAGGGTAGCAGAATATGTCATCTAAAAATATGCCTCTTTAGCATCAATTTATTTATTTAAATAATAGTATCACTTTATATTACTTGTTGGCTAAATAAGAAGTTTATACCCTAGCCAATGCCTCCTACTGTGCAATTATAGAAACTCAAATACAAGAAATTAAGACACCATTTGTTTAATTGGGTTGATGGCTCTTTGGATACATTCTTTGACTTATTTGTTACTAGTGCATTTGTTTTTTGTGGGCTCTGGCTAAGGAGCATACTTTAGTCTCTTGGCATTTCCTTCCTAACTGTCACTGCTATAGTCTCTCTGGTGACACTGTGTTCTCCCAAGAGTGTTAGATGTTTGTATCCATCAGCAGTATATCCAGTGTTCTTACTAAGGTTGGAGTAACAGAAAAAAGATGATCAATGAGATGAACAGCAAAAAAATGCTTCCACAGACACGGCATGATAAACTATACATTTCACATTTAGACAAAAACAGCTTAACCCTGATGGTCTACCAAATATTTGCTCTATATCGCATGTAGGAGAGGTGACCAAAAGAGGGGAATTGCTAAAATAATTAAGTAAGAAGGACATTAGATTAAGTTAGCTCTAGTGCCTTGGTGACCTATGCAAGCAAATAAAAATGTAAACCAGAGTCAATGCGCTCAAATCCACATACACAAAATTTAAGAACTAATCATAAACAGTCAACTAGGCTTTCTCAAAGTGGCAACTGCTTAAGCTAGAGCAATTAAATCATTCCTTCACTTTACTTTCGTGTCTTTTCTATAAAACCTTTCCTTAGCACCTGCAGTAGAGTGTTCCTAACCATTTTTGGTTTCATCCTACCTAATTCAAACCTACGTTTACTCAAATAAACCCTTCTAAATTTTTTAATATACCTCAGTTTATCTTTGAGCCACTAAAAAATAAAAGTTATTTTTACTATGAGGAAATGTGCCGTGATATAATACAATGTGTATTTAGATAGACAAATGTTAAATGCATGTCTTGTTGTCTTTTTGCTCATGGTGGGAATTTTCTTTCTTGTGAAGTTCCCTGAAAGACATTATCTTGTTTTCTCAGAATAGAAAATAACAGTTGGCTAATGTGCGTAACAGAACAATTTTATCCATGTGGTATAAAAGAACCAATCTTTTTAGTATGTAGATCTCACAAATTGCTAGGGGGAAACTCAGCAATCTTCATACTTTCTACTTTTTTTCTAATCTATTAAAATTCTTCCAGATTTCCTATTGCAACTACAGCTGTGAGCCTGTGATTATCACTAAACCAAAATGTAAATAGACTTTACAATTGAAAATATACATGGGGAATAAGTAAAGATTCATTCCCACCTTGCCCACAACAGTACACAGACATAATAATTCCATCTGATTATACTAAGGCTAATGGGAAATGTCTAAATGTCAAGCTAATTTCTATCAATATGTACTAAACAAGTGCTTTTAGAATTAAGATTAGGGTTGCTACTAAAGAAAAAAGTTATTGAAATCTTGATACAATACATTTTTAATATTTTGATTAATGAGTATTCTTAAACCATGTATGCATATAAAAATAACACCTTTATTAAAATGTTAATATCTAACCTGAGGTTTTATTTTATATGTTACTTTTTATAAATATTGACATGATTTGAAATAAAATGTGGCCATGTATCTTGATAATGTTCAGTAGACTCTCTGATATATTGAATATTAATAATACTAGTAATAATTAATGTGTTTTAAAATTAACATTAATAGAAGAGAAACTCAAGTACAATCTAGAAAAATAAGCTAAGAAATTTTGTTTTCATATGATTTCTACCTCATTTCCCACATTGCTGCCAAAAGTATAATTGAAGGAAAAAGTCAGTTTTAATAAGAACATAATTTTATGAATTTTGAAGTCATATTTTTAAAATACAGATTAAATATACAGACCATGGTAATTAAATGAATTCAGTTGGAGTTTTGTCACTAAGCCCATGTAATACCACCTAATATTTGAGTGGTGCTTTATAATTTAAAATAATTTTTTCAGACCTTATTTTATTTTCCCAAGAAATACATGAGGATACTGGTCAAACATTATTAATCTCATTTTACAGAATAGGGAACTAAATTAGAATTAGTTAAGTCATAAATGGCACGCATAAAACTATGGACCTGGGTTTTTCTATTAAATGCCAATTTAATGTTTCTTCCATGATACCTCACAGCATCTGGAAGATAATATTTTCAATGGTAAATCTGTAATTGTCCTATAATGGAGTCATGGAGCTTTCTGATGATTAGTGGTGTTATATTTTAAAATATATCACTTGGAAAAATGCATAACAGTATTTAGATATTCTAGTTCTCCCAAGATTATTATGTTTCTAGTAATTTTTTTTAAGAAGCTTTGTAAAAATGTAAGCAAAACCATGGACAGCTTAAGATGGAACAAATTTTTGATAAAATATGTATGTTAAGAACTGAAAGCTCACTTTATATTTAGAGAAGTGGTATTTAATACACTACTTCTATAGCTGTTACAAAATATATTATTTAATTTTAAACTAATACAAAATTACATGGGTCATTTTTATTTAAGAAAGGTGATTTTGAAAACTGTTCTTCCAATGCATCTGGGTGTACAAATAACTTCTCCATAAGTAATTTTGTCTGTGGATCTCAGAATTTATAAAGATGTCATGTGTCCTAATTTAATATACTTTGAAGTTGATAAATTGCATTATGTTTCTGCTAAGATAATTACTTTACATTTCACATCCAGAATCTACCCAAAGGCTTGCTACTTATTACTAGTAAAGACATCATCAAAATTTGATTGGTAGTTTTAGTAGAAAAGTATTACTGTCTTTTATGCTTTTGATTAAACAGAAGGACTTCCAAATATGTAATGCCATTATGTCTGAAAAAACTGGGAAGAAAGAATGGGATACCTGGCAAGTTATCTAGTTCATTTAACTATTTCATTCAATTGCTTATAAAATACAAGGTTATCAACAGATCTCAAACAGTAAGCAGGTAACATAAAGCAAATGACTGATTTTTTAATTATAAAATGTGGATTTTAATCACTTAATCTGTGTTTGAATTAAAAGTAAAATATAACCAGGGACTAACTACTTTGAAAACATTAAAAAAATATAAAGAAAATTAAAATATCATTCTTGTTTCTAAAATTAGATAAATGGTATTAAGGAAGTAACAAATGTAATTTAATACAATGGCATTTACAATGCACAATGAGAAAGGAATACAAATATTTCTGAACCAAAGAGCACAGCCTTTTACTCATAATGCCTACATGACAGAGAAAAAAGATAAAGGAGTTAATAGAATCATCAGAAATAAGAATCTTTATCTTTTGCCATATTAAGTAAAACTAAAGTATAGAAAATATAAAAAAAATATTTTGATCTAACAGATATAAGCTGATTCTTCTAATGGGAAAAGAGGTTATAAGAGGAGAATTGTGTTTGACTATGAAAACACCCCCAAATTCTAAAATTATTTGATAATATTTTTTTTAAAGATTTATTTATTTTACAGAAATCACAAGTAGGTAGAGAGGCAGGCAGAGAGAGAGGGGGAAGCAGGCTCCCTGCTGAGCAGAGAGCCTGATGTAGGGCCTGATCCCAGGACCCTGAGATCATGACCTGAGCCGAAGGCAGAGGCTTAACCCACTGAGCCACCCAGGCACCCCAAATTATTTAATAATATTAAAGATAAAACATCATTAAGATTGCACTACTAATTACATAACTACATGATTCCATTTACGCAGATAAAACAGGTAAAAACAAGTAAATCTAATTCACATTGTCAAAAATCAGGATATATCTATCACTGGAGGAAAGCACTTTTAGAAGGGGCCAAATAGATGCTTCCAGAGATCCACTACGTTCCTAAGTCCTGATCAGAGGAGCCATGACATGCACATGTTCACTACATGGTAAGTTACCAGTTATTGCAATCATTATTGCAATCCTGTCTATATCAATGATACATTTCCATAAAATTCTACTAACATATATAATTAGGCAATCTCACTTACAAATAAGACTGCAAATTTTAAAGTTAAAACTCAGTGAATAAAACTCTACAGTACTGTTAAAAACGATATGTGAATAATAGTTCAATATGATGCAAATAATAATATTCACCATATTTATGGGTTGAGACAATAATCACAGGATCATCTACAAATATGTCAAAAAATCTGTTTCATTTGATCAGCTATTTCTATTTGAGGAAAATCTGTGTGTGTGTATGTGTGTGTATTAAAATACATATGTATAATATAATTATATATTAATATAGCTAATATATGTCATATATTACTGATAATAACATGTAAGTAATAATAAAATAGTTACACTAGGGGTACCTGAGTGGTTCAGTCAGTTAATGTCCAACTCTTGATCTCTGCTCAAGTCTTGATCTCAGGGTTGCGAGTTCAAGTCCCACTGGCTCTACACTAGGCTTGAAGCCTATTTAAAAAAAGAAATAGTTACCCTAAAAAGTTTATATAGGAGTTATATCATTAAAAAGGAAACATAAGAGTTTTCTACCATCTTTCCATCAAATAATACTGATTTCAGCAATCACTCACAGGTAAGAATGCCTTTGTGGAAGTCTAGGAGTCCAGTGGAGAAGCTCTAGGCACACCTTTGAAATAAAAATAATTTGAGATTGGATGAAGAGAGCAAAAGGCACAGTCTCACCACACATGTCACTCCTCTCCAAGGAGCCATAACTCAGTGACAAGAGAATACCTCTTGGCCAGGGACTTCTCCCACATGGGGAAAGTGAGAGTGTGTGAGTAAGCACCTGGTTTCCTGGCAGTAAAAGATGCTGCTAAGGAGACCCACTTTTTTCTCTCCTAGAATAGAAAAATTCTGAGCCTCAGCCCACAACTGATGAGAGGTATTTCTGTCTTAAAACCAGTCAGTAAGACTAAAGGAGGTGACTCCTTCTTCAAATGGAAAGTGAGCAAAACAAGACTTCAAAGAACATGAAAAATCAAGGCCACAGGACACCACCAAAGGAATACAATAATTTTCCAGTAATCAACTCTAAAGAAATGGAGATAGCAATGTGTCCATTTAAGAATTCAAAATTGTTTTCAGGAAGCTCATGGAAGTACAAGAAAGAAGAGAAGGACAATTCAATGAAATCAGAAAACAACACATGAACAAAGAAAGTTTAACAGAGAGAGAAATCATAACAAAGAACGATACAGAAATTCTGGAGCTGAAGAATACAATAAGTGAAAAGAAAACTACAAAAGAAAGCATAAATAACAGACTAAATCAAGCAAAATCAAGAATTTGTGAAGTAAAAGACAGGAAATTAGAAATTATCCAGTTAGAGGAAAACAACGAAGAATGAAAAGAGTTTCAGAGTGCCTACATGTACTATGGAATACCATTAAAAAAACACCTGTACAATATTGCAGTCTCAGATAAGATGGAGAAAAGGGTAGAAAACTTATTTAAAGAAATAATGGCTAAGAACTTCCAAAATGTAGGAAGATCTCTGGATATCCAAGTTCATGAAACTCAGAAGTTCTACATTTTAACCCAAAACAATCTTCTCCAAAAGACACAATTTGAGACAGCAATCCCATTCCCCCCCCCCTTTTTTTTAAGATTTTATTTATGAGAGAGAGAGAGAGAACATAAGCAGGGGAGCAGCAGGCAGAAGGCAAGCAGGCTCCACACTGAACAAGGAACCCAATGCAGGACTAAATCCCAGGTTCCTGGGATCATGACCTGAGCCGAAGGCAGATGCTTAACCAGCTGAGCCACCCAGGCATCCCTCATTTAGATATTTACCAAAAAACCCAAAACAAAACAAAATCAGTATCTTGAAAAGATATTTTCATTCCCATGTTCACTTCAGCATTATTCAAAATAGCAAAGAAATGACTTAAGAGTGCCCATCAGTAGATGAATGGATAAATACAATGTGAGAATAATTATAACGGAATGTTACTTAGCACAGAAAAAAAGGATATCATGGTGGATTTTGAGGGCATTATAGTAACTGATGTAAAGTTAGACCAGGAGACATCAGTACTGCATGATATCACTAACATGTGGAATCTAAAATGTCAAACTCATAGAAACAGAGATAAGAATGGTAATTTTCAGGCCTGAAGGGTTGGAGCAATGAGATGTTGGTCAGAAAATATGAACTTCCGTTTATAGGATGGATATGTTCTGAGATGTACTGTACAGGACAGCAACTAGAGTGAACAGGACTGTATTATTTACTTGAGCATTGCTAAAGGAGTAGATATAAATATTCTCAGCACATAGAGGGGAAAAAAAGGTAATTATGTAAGGTGACATGCATTAACTATCCTTATTGTCGTTATCCTGCTGCAGTATATATGTACCAAAACATAACAGTGTGCATTTTAAACTTCCATAATGCCATCAATTATATGTCAATAAAGCTGGAAAAATATTTACACATACATATAAGAATTTGGATCTACATACATGTATGAATATATACCAATATATAAAAACAGATTTATTAAGTGCTTAATTTAGAATTAAACATTACATGTAATTTCTCTTTTATTCAACACAGAAGTCCTATAAATTAGGAATTTTTAATGCTCCCTTAGCAGATAAAGACATTGAAGTAGAACAAAGCAGAGAGTATTACAGGTCCTGACTTTAAACTATACTACAAAGCTATATGAATCAAAACAGTATGGCTCTGGTGCAAAAACAAACACATAGATCGATAGAACAGAATAGGAAGCCCAGAAATAAACCCACACTTACATGGTCAATTATCTGTATCAAAAAAAAAAAAAAAAAAAGCAAGAATATACAATGGGAAAGAGATTGTCTCTTCAATGAATGGTTTTGTGAAAAACAGACAACTATATGCAAAAGAATGAAACTAGAGCACTTTTTTACACCATACACTAAAATAAACTCAAAATGTATATGAAAGAATTAAATGTGAGACCCGAAATCATAAAGCTGAAAAGAGACATAGGCAATAAAGACTTGAACTTTGGATTTAGGAATAATTTTGAGGTTCTGTTTCCTCAGGCAAAGGTAATATAAGTAAAAATAAACAAAGGGTAATATATCGAACTAAAAAGCTTTTGCACAGCAAAGGAAATCATTAACAAAATGAAAAGGCAATCTACGGGAGGGGAGAAGATATTTGCAAATGGCATATCTAATAAGGAGTCAATAAGGAGAACTCCGGCAGCTCAACACTGAAAAATAAACAAACAAACAAAAAACAATTAAAAAAATGATCAGAAGTACCTGAACACTTTTCCAAGAAGACACAGAGATAGCCAATAGACCTAAGAAAAGATGCTTAACAGCACTCATCCCCAGGGAATGCAAGTCACAATGTCAGTGATTTATCACGACACACGTATCAGGATGGCTAGCATCAAAAAGAGAAGAAATAACAAATATTAGCCAGATGTAAAGAAAACAAAGATGATGTCAGTTTGCTTTATTTCTTGGCTATATATATAATATACACATACGTGTAATGGATAATATATAAAATATAATAAAATATTAATATATGTGTAATATATAACATATAAAATATAACTATAAACATATTAATATGTTTTTATTTTAATGGCTGTGCATTTAAGTAAGAAATGTACTTTATCTCTCGTTTTAGTTTCCATTTGTTTTCATATTTGGAGCATTGTGTGAAGTTGACCTCCTTGCCTATGCTTGTAATTGTTTTAGATTTCTTCATAGGTCAATTATTTGTTCTCCTTTTAATTATAGATTTGTGAAAATACTTTGTGTGAGATTTAAAGCAATTTCTAGCTGTATGTAGTATACCTACTCTGTTCTTTAATTCACTTTTGTTATTGTTTTTTTTCCCTACAATTGGTCCTTCTGTTTTAGAATTAAGAATGTAACCAGAGCTTAAGGATGTCCAAACAATCTAAAATGATGTTCCATAACCCACAAACATTCTGGGTCCCTACTCAGTAGGTACGTTGCAGTGATGAGATATACTTTTATAATTTCAACGCACTTAAGTTGTAAATTGAAGCTTGGTATAAGGCGGTGAAGCACGCCATGAAGTAATTATGTTTGATTCAGAGGTAAAGAATGAGACTGATGCCAGTATTGCCAAATAGTATCAAAAATCTCTGTTTCACAGGACGCCTGTGTGGCTCACTCAGTGAAGCATCTGGCTTCAGCTCAGGTCATGATCCCAGGGTCCTGGGATCTAGGAGGGAGCCTGCTTCTCCCTCTCCCTGTACTATCCCTGTGCTTGTGCTCTGTCACTCACTCGCTCTCTCTCTCAAATAAAATCTTAAATAAAATAAAGGAAAAAAATAAAAGTCACTGCTTCACTGCACATATAGGGAACTTTTTTAATGAAATAACTGGAGTACCCAAGAAGAGAGCCCAATCCTCGGTATCTGCTTAGCAGATGCCATTACAACAGTTCCTGAATGCAGCCATTGCTGTGCTGTTTTGTTTCAAATATGTAACATCCGGATTGCAGATTACTGAATACCTTTATTGTTGGTATTGTTGCAATTCAGAGGTGAAAGTATATATTTGGAAAACTATGTTGACAGTACCTTTGATATTTTAAATCACTGAAAGGTTTTAAGCACTACTCAATATTAGCAAAGGTTTTTGCCATTTGCTGAATGGGATTACAATCATCCTGTCTCAACATATTACACACATACAAACACCACACCCGCCCATCCACACACACACATGCATGCATGTGCACACACACACACATATAATCTTAAAGGTTATAGCAGCTAACAACAATGATGACCATAGTGCAGTAATCCTCTTTATATACTTGAACTGTCAATTTTATTTAGCTAAGATTTTTAGGCAAATTACATTATTATCCATTATTCATGTTTTACTCCCATGGGGAATTGTTTATTTACTGGAAAAGTACTCTTTATCAACCCTGTCATATTTTTATAACGTACTTATTTTGAACACTTTCCATATGTTTCCTGAAAATGAAGACATATGGTTTATATAGCATTACCATATGCTTGCAATGATAAACTTGCATTACAACAAACATACACTTTATAATTTATGAAGTAATTCAGTTTCAAAACTGTTTTCCTTCATGTCACACTAACTTAAATATTTTAACTGCACTTAAAAATAAATTCTCCAACTAATCATTATAATATGTTGAATATTGTAATGAAAAGAAAATAAATTATGATACATTAGAAAGATAACTCTTGAGGTTACATATACCACTATCATAGGTTAAAAAGAATTTCAGATATATAGCTAATAATAGGTTCTAAGAGTATAATATAAACAAAATCAGGAAGGAACATGAAAACAAGAAATATTCACTAAAGGACATAAATAAATTATACTTATTGTACTTTACTGCATTAAATATAGATCCAAGCTAAAATTTGGTAAACAAAACCATATTTTGATTCCAGTTGTCTTGTTAACAATATTGAGGGAAAAAAGGAAATGAAAACAGTTATTTTACATTTTTTCCTTCCTTTTTTTCCCCCTATTCATGTTATTTTGCTGTGGATAAGTAAGAAGTTTCAATGGAGTGGAATGGATTATCTCACATTTCAGTTTGGAATTCAGCTCAGGTCAAGAAATTCAGCTCTAGTTCAAGAAATCGCAATGATGCCTTAGAGTTGAAATGAGTCTACAAATCCTTTGTTTTTTGTGACATATTATAGGTTCCAATAAGTTAAAAAATACTTCTAAGTTTTATGTCTTCTGATAAATTATTAATAGTTGATTGCATAATATAACTTATCCAGGTTCAAAAAAATACTGCCTAGTCATCATTTTCCTGAATGAGATATAATGTAATTGACAAGGCAAATGGATGGTTTTCACTGTTCTTAAAAGATAAAGATTTAATTTAATTCCTTAATATTTGAATAAACATAATACAGGACTTTTACATATACACTGATGGTGAAAAGCACATGTGAGAAAACATACTATTTTAAAATTCTAGCACTATTGATCTAGTGAAACTGAATACAATCTATAAAATTACAAAGAAATCTTCAAAGGCAAGGCTTAATATACAAATACCTATTCAACATTAGCTTTTTCTCATAATTATGAAATCATCATTGCACAATTTTGTCATTGGAATTTTTTAATGGATCATGTCTAGCTGGAAATTTACATCGTTGTAATTTTTCAAGATGTGCCTCCACAACCAGTTTATTTTGTTCTCCCTGAGAGTACCTAGGGACTCTCTAAGTATCTAAACCAGCTCATGCTTAAAAGAAGTTATTGAATTGAACTAACCTAAAGTAAACTGGTTAAATACTTTACCACTTTTGTTTCTTTGGCATTTAGCCTATTGCTTTGAACAGAAAAATATTCAATACATGTTTCACTTTAAACTGAAATAAGTAAAGTAAGAATTGGCCAGTCTTGTGGTACACAGGGCTCATAATTACTTTATTATCCTTGTCATCATAGGAAAAATCTTATTTTGATTGTTTCTTTTATTTGATTTTGATTATCTTTTTAATAGTATAAAATTTAGGGTTTTTATTTGACCTATAAAATGTGAAATGTGATTTGAGATTAAATAATCTGCACTCAACTACTAGTAATTAATTTATTTCACAACACTGGGAGGTGGGAGTAGGTGAATTTTTGATATAAATATTTTTCATTGTGAATGTTTTATAATCAGATTGCTGAATGATAAGACATTTAATGCATCATCAATCTAGTGTTTTTAATTATGCTGTCATTTATAATCGTATTTTATATCAACTCATAGCACTGGTTGAACAAAATGGTAACATACTCATTTAAAGAGATCAAATGAATCAGGGAAGTATAAAAATTAGTTATTAATATTATAGGCCACATGCCATTTTGGGTTATAATGTGATTCAGTTTTTATATCAGGATTACATCATTTTAAGAAATGTACCAATAAGACATATTTACTTTCAAGTATTAGAAAGTTGAGCAAACTTAGGTTGATTTTTGTTATCTTAAATGTTCAGGCTAGTGGATTTTCTTTTAAAAAGAATTCAACTTGACAGGAACATATTGTGACACTGGAAGAAGTGATTAATCCTCATATTCATGGATTAGAAAAATGACAATGTGAGAACTTGTCATAAATACCAAGCTTAGCCTGGTAAATTTTCCTTCCACCATAGATACAGGGAAAAGCTATCTTAGAAATTAGTACCCAGCTTGGGTATGTGTGAATATGTGTATTTCTCATTCCTTTTGAGCTCTTAATTCAATTTGTGTTCTAGAAAAAAGAAAATTCTCTCAAATAAGTATAAATTTCACTTTCCTTTTTCTCCATAGATTTAAGTCTCAAAGCAAAACTTTTAGACAATATACATGTATCTAGTAGTATTGCTCTGTGTATCATTTTTGGTCACAATTATTTGTGCTATAATGTGTCAAGTGTATTTATTCTTACGTCATTGTTCTTAAATATTAATAAACCCCAAATGATAGAAAGTCTTTTCAGTAATCATGTCATTTACATTAATGGAATAGCCATTTAATTTATATTATAATAAATATTTTTCTATGAGTGTTTTATATTTTCCTTGAGAACATCTTTCCCCCCACCAAGGATTTATTTATTTGTTTTAGAGAGAGAGTGGGGGGAGGTGCAGAGGGAGAAGGAAAGAGAGAATCTCAAGTAGACTGCATGGACCCAGAGCACTATTCAATCCCACAGCCCTGCAACAATAACCCGAGCGAAAATGGGGAGTGGGGCATTTAACCAACTGAGCCACCCAGGTGCCTTCCCCTCTTTTTTTTTTTTTTTTAAGATTTTATTTATTTATTTGACAGAGAGATAGAGAGCACAATTAGGCAGAACAGCTGGCAGAGAAAGAGGGAGAAGCAGGCTTCCCGCTGAGCAGGGAGCCTGATGCAGGACTGGAACCCAGGACCATGGGATCATGACCTGAATCAAAGTCAGATGCTTAACCAACTGAGTCACCCAGGTGCCCCTCCCAGGTGCCTCTTGAGAACTTATTTTCTATGTAAATATGAATTTAATATATGCTATGGTACTACAATTTAAAATAAGCATTTAAATATTTATCATTATGTTATGATAAAAATAATGAGCAGTTCAAACTACAGAGGAGGTGAGGAAATGTGAATTATTAAAATATGATAGA
Organism: Lontra canadensis; assembly: GCF_010015895.1. Classification (NCBI taxonomy): domain Eukaryota; kingdom Metazoa; phylum Chordata; class Mammalia; order Carnivora; family Mustelidae; genus Lontra; species Lontra canadensis. The sequence continues at coordinate 9,977,763 of NW_022631033.1, forward strand.
TTATCCAAATAAAGTAAACTTGTGTAAAAATTAATGTGGGACTTTACATGATATTTAAAATATAACAAAGATGAATACCTCCTAATATATATGTAAGAATGGGGCAAAATGAGTTCTTAGTAACGTGTAGGCTGCTATAATTCAAAGTTTTACACATGTCAAAAAGAAAGATTTTATATTCAAATTGTGTTAGGTTGAACCATGCAAAATTGCCATTTTATAGATTAAAAATCATGAAATCACTCCCATAATTCAGCATAATAGTTCACAAAAGCATCGCATTAAAATGTATCTCTCTGGTCTCTTTCCTGATCCTGATTCACCCCTATAAGAAAAGGATATTTTAGGCATTTAAATCATTTTGAAAGATAGCAGTTTAGTAACTTTACATATCACAGTAACAACGTATAGCAGCTTATCATTACCAAAAACAGCCAAATTAAGGACAGAGTCCCAATGTCTATTGACTGATGAATGGATAAAGAGGATGTGGTACATATATACAATGGAATATTACTCAGCCATCAAAAGAATGAAATCTTGACTTTTGCAATTGATGTGAATGGAACTAGAACATATTATGCTAAGTGAAATAAGTCAGTAAGAAAAAGACAAATACCATACGATTTCACTCATACGTGGAATTTAAGAAACAGAGGAGATGAACGTAGAGGGAGGAAAAAAGACAGAGGTTAAACCATGAAACAGACTCTTAACTCTGATGGAGGGAGATGGTGGGGGATGGACTAGATGCATGATGCGTATTAAGGAGGGCACTTGTGGTGAGCACTAGACGTTGATGTAAGTGATGAATCACTAAATTCTACATCTGAAACTAATATTACATTGTATGTTAACTCTGTGGAACTTAAATAAAAACATGAAAAAATAATGGTAGCTGAGTATCATAGTGATGCATTTCTGCTCTTGGATAGTTTAGTCCATACATTATTTCAAATAATTGAGATTTATGAATTCATTATATTTTTTACCTGGAAAGGATAATGTAAATAATCTATCTTTCAAATAAGAAATACAACACTTAGAGAAGTCATTCCAAACTGTTCAAGCTTACAAAGCCAGCTAAAACTAACAATAGAACCCATATCTTCAAGTTTCTAATCTTAATGTAGATTTTCAAATGAGAATCAAGAACAAATTGTTATTTGGCTTTTGAATTGAAAACCAGAGGGAGGGATGCGATAGCAGAGCCTATTAGAAGAAATAATCAAAGAAAAAAAAAATTCCAGAGGGAAGTTGGAGCCTAAAGAGGAGAGGCACAACTGTCTATTTCTAATGGGCAATTCCAGGCAATTTCAGTGAAACATAGTGACCCAAGGAGAATCCGGTCTGAGGTCTTTGGAAGTGGGACGCTGTGAGTATCAGAGGCAAAATATGACATTCTCAGAAAGTCAGGAAAGATAAAAGGTTTTAAAAAAATGGCAAAAATAAAGTTCTAGATTTGGACCAAAGAGAAACAACAATAACTGAGTGGATGGAAAATTCCACTCTCTGAAAAAAAGTTTATCAGCCAAAAATTGTGAGATTCAGAGTTCAGAGTTTTGATTTGAGAACCTTCCTCCAGAGTGACTATAAAAGGTGAAAGCCCACTGGCTAAAGGTAGGAGTGATGAATATTTTCTTGTTAGGCTGGGAGAAATGTAAAATATATAACTGTGGCTAAATATCTTGAGATTGTCTAGATTTATAACAAAACGAGTTGAAGCTTACCATAAAATCAGTATTCTTTCAAGATCATTTTTAAAGAGGGGAAAAATAATTTAATAAGAATTCCAAAACTATATTTTGCATTTTTTTGCAAGCCAAGGTGGTAACATTTAATATCTCTGTTTTCTGCTCCCCATGATAGCCTGATTTTGAATCTCCAATATACTATGTATTCCCTTCTCCTCCACATTGGGTTCATGTTCTTCATGTTGCCTTCACTGCTAATTTCTTTAGGGTGTTCTGGTATGTCCCACGGCAATCGCGTGGTGTTTTACATTCAATAAATGTGTGTTAACATATTTGTTAAAATGTGACAAATAATATCTGTACCTATGTCAAAGTTATTGTGTTGAATAATGTAAGTTAAACTACTTTAAAAATAATAATATTTGAGGAACACTTGGGTGGCTCATTTGATTAAGTGTCTGCCTCGGGCTCAGGTCTTGGTCTTTGCTCAGTGGGGAGCTTGCTACTCCCTCTGCCTGCCACTCCCCCTGCTTGTGATCTCTCTATTTCTCTCTCTCTCTCTGAAAAAGAAATAAGTAAAATATTTAAAAATATATTGTTACTTAAAATGGAAATAAATTTATAAAACCCTACCTTGAGACAGGATCTGTTCTAAATGTTTTACATTGACTAACCCACTAAATTCCCTCAACAATCTTTGCGGATAAGTGCATTTTGTTCCCATTTGCCACCTGAGAAAAATGAAGCATGGAGACATCAAACTTCTCAGAAAGTAATGGGTATTTATATTGATATAAATATGCCAGAGGAGTGTTGTCATTTGCAATGACATTGTATAACCATGTAGCATTGATAGAATCTTACCTATTGTTTATAGCTCAACAGATTTTATATAAAGGTTAGAATTATGTAATATATAGATCTTACAGTTTTAATATTCTCCAAGTGAGTTTCCTATAGATCTTGTGATACTGTAAAACAATACAAAAACAAAAACAAAAATCAAACCAACAAAAAAAATAAGATATAGATTCAAAATGACAAAATATGAAATCCTAAAGGGCAAGTACTGGAAATCATCCCTTTATGCTCTGCTTACTTGTGACTTTTACAGACAATGGCAGATCTTACCTGCCATCTTCCTCTATTGTCTGAATGTCTGCCCGTTCTTGAGTAAGAAGGCAACCTCAATCAAGAATGAGACTCACCATTCTTTCTACAACTGGGCTGGTGGGAGATGAACTTAACTCTCTAGCCAAACCAAGAATGGCCAAGCTGCAGCAACCTTAACATATCCCTACAGAGAAAGAATAGAGCACATTACTATAGAAATAATTTTCTTAGAGTTATCCTTATTAATGAAAGTAATCTTTCAACGGTCAACCTCTGATTAGGTACATTTGAAGAAGAAGGAATGACTCAGATCAGAGAAAACTGTAATTTCAATAGTAGAGTACCTGATAAGAGTCAGATGACAACAAACTTTGTGGACACTGTTTTACATCTTTTCTGTTCAATATTATTATTTATTTATAGAGATGGCCATTGAATGCTTACTCATATTTTTACCAATGAAAAGGTGCTAAAAGGAAAGCTGACCCATTTAAATGGGGGTGGGGACTGATGATGAAGCTAAGATTTAATATGATTACCCTCAAAATTAAAGAAACTAAACTGCATAAACCTCAAGTTTAGAAGCCCTGAAAAGGGCATTCCTGAAACCTATAAGACATTAGCTTCCTTTTTAAAAAATATGTTTAAAAGATTTTAGTGTTTTTAAAGAGAGAAGGGATGAGAGTTCAAGCAGGGGAGAGATGGGGGGAAAGGAGAGGGTGAGAGAGAATCTTTTAAGCAGACTCCCCACTGAGTGCAGAGTCCAAGGTGGGGCTCAATTCCAAGACCCTGAGATCATGACCTGAGCCAAAGTCAGACACTTAACTGACTGATCCCCCCAAGTGCCCCAAGACATTAGCTTTCTTAAAAATATATATTATTAATCATATTCCTACATTAAAATTTAGAGTTTATGTTTAATTTTGAAAACAAATGTTAAGTCCTATGGTTCTGTTGGGAATGCTACTCGAATTGTTACCAGCATATATGAGAGATAATGGCTCCTTGGGAAAATTATAAGTCATGTGAACATTAGCAAACATATATATATAGAAAAAACAGGAATAATTTCAGTGTAGTCCTTTAGTATACTTTAGAAGACACATAACTCCCATCTTGTTTGTTGAATATTCTGTTGAATACCACATGGCATTTTGTCTGTTAACTTGTCTTCGGTTTACAGCCATATATATCTGTGCCTTAGAGTCCCTGGCTCACGGCTTTCTCTGGTTAAGGTTGATTTTTTAAAAATAATCCCAGTTGCAAGAGACCTCCAAAGATATGCCCTCACTTTACAACATGGCCCCTATTCCCATATGAAGAAGATAGGTTAGAATCATCAGAGGCAACTTTTCCTTACTAGGTGCAGAATGTTGTATACATCTCATTGTAACTTTAGTAAATCTCGTTAAATGCTTAAGAGCACCAGTTTGCAAGAAAAAACATAGCTAAACTAATTTTCATGTGTGCTTTCTAGAACTACTCCAGTGGTAATATTTATGTTGCCCAGCAAACTATGTTAATTATTAAAGAACAACCCACAGGCAAATAATGTTCAAAATTATAATAAATATTAACAGCTTGACAGAATTTGACATAAATCCTGTTCTGGAATTTCCACTTACACTGTGGTTTGTATTTAATTGGGTTATAGCAGCTTTTTAGTGTTACTAAAAAATATACACATTCATGTTTCTTTGCTAATTCACCATACGTGTATAATTCCTTAGTTTTCTTCAACAATCCTTTCCTTCTCCTTTAGTGATGTGTAATCGTGACTGTCAGTTACAAGAAATGAGAATGACTATAACTCAAAAGCACAAGGATAATTAATGTTACCTCTGTTTGAAGGCAGCAGTATAACCCTGGTCATCACAGCCTTCAACCAACTTAAGTAGTTTATTATTTATATTGAGTCAATTGTAATCTCAGCCCTTTTACCCTCATGTATGAAAGCATTACTGCGATCTGTGTGAGTATTAAATTACTATGGGAATAATAGTGAAGGTAATTTTTTTCCAAAAGTAAGATTATTTGAAACTCATCTCACTAATACTCACTAAAACTAACAACACTGCAGTTAAGACCTGATACCCTTGGTAGACATCTTGTAAGTTCTATGAATTTTATTCACCAAAAGTGAGCTAAATATGAACCACCATCTCCTTCATTGCATTTTAGTTATTTTTTTTTACTGCCATCTGAGTTGGAATTATTTTTAAAAAAATAGCTGTAACAACTTTAAAAAGTGGTTGAACCTGTCAGTTCATAAAATTACTTTCCCCAGAACACATTAAGTAAATTACTTTATGATTATTTAGAAATTCTAATAGCATAAAGTACACTTAGAAGGAGAATATGGTAAAGCAAGTCTTAAGTATGATAGACACAGACACTGTGTTTTATGTTCAATGTATGGAAGAACCAAGTTTGAATGATTTAGAAAATGAAAAAAAGAGTAGGATACCATGATAATGCATGTTGATAGAAATACATCACTAAGAAAAAGAACTCATAAGAAGTTACCTCTATATTATTATGAGTTAGAACGTGGCCTATCATATTTCAGTGTTCTAACTTAAAAAAAAAAAGAAACAAGCAAAACAAAACAAAACAGAACAGAGGGGTTGTTGTCAGGGGAAAAGGAGATTGGGATAGAGGATCAGGGGAACAAAAGGAATGAAGGGAATCGAGAGATACAAACTTCTAGTTATAAAATAAATAAGTCATTACAATATAAGGTATAGTATGGGGAACATAGTAAATAAAGTATTAACTTTGTATTCATGGTATATACACAGAGGCTAACTAGACTTACCGTGATTAGTTCACAATGTATACAAATGCTGACTAACTATGCTGTACATATGAAACTAATATGGTATGACAGTCATACTTAAGTCCAAAAAACAGGGATGCCTGGATGGCACAGACGGTTAAGCATCTGCCTTTGGCTCAGGTCCTGATCTCCATGTCCTGTGATGAAGCCCCACATCGGGCTCCCAGCTCAGCTGGGAGTCTGTTTCTCCCTCTGCCTCTTCTCTGTGTTCTCTCTGTCTCTCTCTTTCTCTCAAATGAATAAATAAAATCTTTTAAAAAATTATCTATTCTATATGTACATTGAGGACAATCATGTTTATATTCCTTTAGTAATTAATACTAAGAAGAATTAATTTGAGAATAATAAAAGCCAAACCTATATATTGGAACTAAAGTAAGAATCAGAAAACAACCCTGAAAGAAGGTACATGACAAAGAAAATGAAGAGACATAGGAAATATATGAATTATAAATTGTGTGGGTGTACATATATATATAAGCTTTAGTGAGGGATTCCTGAAAAATGAAGTTTAATAATAAGTTACATATAATTTCTATAAATCCTCATAAAGCTTTATTAAAGGAAGGCATTAACATATGTTCTTAAAATTATTTATAAAGACTCATAATATGATTTAACATTTATTTTATTTATAACTTAAAGAATTAAGGTGATTTTTCTTATAGAACAAAGATTAGAGACTAATGAAAAATCTAAATGCAATGGTAAGCTATCTCTTTATCTGTCAAAATTTCCAAGACTTTACTGATACTTCTATAGCAAACTAGAATAGTGACATTGATTGCTCAGTATTTAGCTACAGAAAAATACGTGCCTCAATTAAATCTCCATGCTGCCTCTCCATGTGAGGATTAAATGAGATAACATATATGTGGGGAATGTCTGGCAATGAACATGTATTACATGAGCAACTAGCACAATTATACAATTGTTATCATCATCCACCCAACCCCTCATTAATCTCACCCAAATTCCTTAACCCACTTATACAAAAATTATTTCCTTAAAACTCTTTCATATGATTCTTCCAATGAATATTGGTTAAAATTAATATTGACATAGGTATTTGTGTGACTTGGCAGAAAAATTCACAGCCCTAAGTCAAATGATCAATTTTATGATCATTTAAAAGTAAATTCCCTGGAAATGTAATTATTATTTTATTATTTAATTTATTAATTTCAGTGTTACCTGAGAGCAGATTTTAGTCTATACTTAGAGGAAGAGATAAAATTGACATAATTGGAATTGCTTAATTTAATCTCATAAAAAGGACAAGGGCATGTGCACCTAAATTAACCTGAAAATTGTAAAGGGAGACCTAATTAACAGTATCCTTGAAAATATTAGTCTTAAAATGAGAATTATTGGAAAATTAATGCCTATTAACTTTTTTCAAAGTAGATCTCATAAATTTAGGAAAATTTCCATCATTACTCATTACAAAAATATTTGTTTTATCCATGCCCTTCTACTTTGAGAACTATAGTTATATAACATTATAACATATAATATATAACATTTTCTTTTATAAAAATATTACATAATACATATTATAATAATATTATATTATGTTGTATATGACATTATATATAATAATGTAATAATTACATACATTATATAAATTTCATTTAAGGTCATTGCATAGTCTGCAGACGCTCTTTTCATATTTTGTATTCTATTTTTTCTCTTTCTGAATTGTTACTATTATTGAATTTTCAACTTCAAAGTTTTGCAAAGTCTTATAAATAATTAAATGTATCCAGTGAATTTTCCATCTCAAATTCTGAAGTTTTCATTTTTAGAATTTTACCTTTCTATAACTCAGTATCTCCACTCAACATTATGCAGTTTTCATTGTCTAGTTCAACATTTGGAACATACACAATGTAGTAAAAATAATTAATATCTCTGTCTTATAATTCTAATATCTGTGTAACACTAGCTTTATTTTGATTGAATTTCTCATCGTCTTGGGACTTATTTTCCTGTTTCTCACCATGGCTGATAATTTTTATTAGATTTTAGAGATTATTATTTTATTGGGTGGTGCTAGATAGATAGCTAGATATTCTTCACAAGAGTCTTATTTTAGGACAAATTTAAGTTACTTCAAAAACCACTGGATTCTTTCTATAATACTTTCAGGATTTGTTATGGATAGATGGAACACACTGAGTCTGGAGCTAATTATATGTCCTTATTGAGCCAATGTCCTGTGTATCATGAGGATTTACGGTCCAAGTGGAGGAAAAGAGTACTATTCACAAATGTCTATGTCACCAGACACTGGGACCTCTACTCAAATCAAGTGTATTTCCCCCCCTTTGAGTAGTTTTCTTTGCAGATGGACGGTGATCGTTATACTCAATTTTTGATGGAGATCTTCTTTGAAAGTATGATCATCTCATTCTCTGCATTTTTCTCCTCCCTGGCCCTCTATCCAAGGAACTCAAATCTTCTTGGTCTCCCTAGACTCTCAACTCCTACTACTCTACCTGGAGCAGCCCACTGGGGCTCCAAATGAGTCCCCAACCCCACTTGGAGACTCCCTAGGTCAGTAAGCTGAGCAAACAGAGGACTTCACTTCAACTTGTTTTTGTCTCTGAGGAATCACTGGCTTTCATTTACTGATGTGCAGTGTCATGAAAAAGCGATGTTTAAAATATTTTTCCCAGGTTTTGGGTGTGTCATGAAGGAGACTAATTGTGTTCCTGGTTACTCCATATGGAACAGAAGCAAATATGTTCATTACTAGGTTTTAATTGATAAATTGTCAAATCATATGCTAAAATTAAAATTTAGGGCTTACTTTGACAATTTTAAATTAGGACAAATTTATTTAAAACTTTATAGCTTTGTTATGATAAAGCAAAATTACACTTAAACTCTGAAATACACAGTTATGTGTTTTAACAAAAAAATCTTGGTTTATGGAAACTTTGGGATAATCATTCCTTTCCTCATGAAACACATAGCTGCACTTTAACAATTTTATGATGAATAGCCTGCATTTCTGTAATCTTGTTTTCAAAGAGAATTTTGACATTATATCTGTAACACATATATTTTTATTTTTAATATTTGGGGGAAATTTTAGAAAACTATGTTATGAATCTGTTAAAGCCAATGTGTACTAATTGCCAGTACTTTAACAGGTGCACTGATGTATAATAATTAAGTGACTGAATTCCCCAGACACAATGTTTTTTTTTCATATCAAAATCATCTTATTTGGGATTTCTAAGCACAAACTTGGAAATTATAAATATTATAGAATTATGTATTCTGAATTCTTTTCTGCTTATTATCTTCTTAAAATATGCATATAAACATATCAAAATATATGTGATATATGTGTATGCACAAATGTACATATAGATACAGACAGTCTGAATGTAACACATGTTATATTTTAAACTGTGTTTTTTTTTTGTTCCCCAAATCTTGCACTGATAGTAAATATTGGTTTAATTCTCAAGGTAGTTGTTTTTTTTTTTTTTTTTTTAATGTGCCTGGAGAATTATACTACCTGATCTTTTGTAAGTAATTTAACCAATTAAATGAATGTGGCTTTGTTACAAACATTTCCAATATTGAGAGCATCAGAAATCCCAGGACAGAATGTATCCATCCATCTAGTATTTGGCAAGTTACAATTTCCATTTATTCTTGTTTCCCTTTTGAGACATATATAGGAAATGAGCTTTTTACTTTGAATGAAACAGACTATTTTCTTGGTTGTATGTCTATTATGTTAATGAAATGTTTCATTAGTATATCCCTAGGGACTAAATGTGGCAATTAGTAGCAACAACAATGTGGGTGTGAGAGTAAATAAATAAATAAATGTAAAAATTTTAATGTTATTTTCTTCAATAAAAAATGACAGCATCCAGAGTCCCAAACCTCTCAGGATATAGCAGCTTGTTTATTATTATGATGGTATTTTAACAATACCTTTTCTAAAATAACCTGCGAACTTTTCTCTTAATGAAGCTCTTGTTCTCTGAAAGGTGCCCTCAGATTAAGTGAGCTGAAAATATTTTAAGTTCTTCCTTGGAAGGAGGAAATATCTTCCTCATAAATCATCAGCATACTGAAGTAAAAACATTTACCACAAAATGAAGATAATTCAGCAACTTACGTTCTCCCGAGAGTGAGAACAACGTTGACATGTGATAAGCTAGACATTTTGAAGGAAGTAATACTGGTCTTGAATTAACCAGAATACAGCAGGGTCAACTTCAGTGTTCAACCTCACTGAAACACCATCTATCTATCAAGAAACACAGTGGGCAGAGTTCACTGGGTCTCATTTATGGAAGAGAATATGAAGACTAAGGGGACAGTGGTCGTTAGAAGGTACAGGACAGAGACTGTTCTGTGTCACTCAGTAGGTACAGTATGAGATTTATGAGATAAGGTAATAACAGGAAAACATTTGCAGGACTAAACATCAATATTTTCTTCAACTATGTGAAACAAAGAGAAATCTTGAAGAAAGATTCATATAAAACCAACTTTGAACATTAAAGGAACTAATGGTAACAGCAATGTTTTTAATAATTCTATAAAAGATATGTTTCATTTTTTTCCCTCCCTTCCCCCCACAAACCCCCATCCTGCCTCTCAAATTCCTCATATCAGAGAGATCACGTGAAACAAGATGGAACAGGGGAGGGAGATAAACCATAAGAGATTCTTAATCTCAGGAAACAAACTGAGGGTTGCTGGAATGGAGGTGAGTGGTGGGGATGGTGTGTCTGGGTGATGGACATTGGGGACGGTATGTGCTATGGTGAGTGCTGTGAATTGTGTCAGACTGATGACTCACAGACCTGTACCCCTGGGGCAAATAATACATTGTATGTTTAAAAAAAAAAAAAAAGATGTTTCAGATGAAAGACAGGCCAAGGGAATGTTTCACACACTCTATCTCTGTAATCAAATGATTTATTTTTCTTCCCCCAAATACTTATAAAAGGTTATAAATATACATCAGTTTAGTAAAGAAGGGAGTGGCCATTCACAGAACAAATCTTTAGGTAGGTCTTGTTGGAAGACACTTTCTGTGATAAAAATGTACTGACAATAGCTTTGACATACAAAACGGAGGGCTGTTCTCATTCTGCTAACATTCCATTATTACTGCTGTTTTGATAGATATGTAATTCTCTTGAATTATGAAACAAATTTTATGTCATGCAAAATAATATCTGCTAGGAATAACCTAGTCATATTTTTAAAACTGTTACTGTAACATGGGCAATGAGATGCTTACCCACAGTAACTCTACTAAGTGACATAAGCAGCTCAGCAGGGTTTGGCCAAGAGGTTTCATGGCCTTCACGGGCCCCATCCCTTGATGTCATATTTCCTCTCATTCGAGAGAGCTGTGGACAGAGACAGAAAAATAAAGGGAACTAGAGCAAACTAAACTTATATCCTCCAGACTGCCTAATAGCATAGGATTTGGGTTTGGTTTTGTTTTCAGCTTTGGCACAAATTGCAGAGATGAATAAGGAAAAAAAAATACTTGCTACCGTTACATTATGCTTCTCCATTTTAGCTTCATTTCAAAGTTGCATGGTCTTAATACAACAGAGAAGAGTCACAGCGTGATTTCTCTGAACTACTCACCTTTTTCCTTATCATAAAAGCACTGTAAGGAGATTCAGAGCCAGATTATTCCTAATAATAATGTGCAATTAAAAATAATTCTTCTATTGCTACAGTTTGCATTAACAGATAATCAGATTTAAACAAAAGCTTTTTATTTAGTTTTTAGTATTTTTTTATATTTTAATGTGTTATATAATAAAAACAAGAATTTAATATGTAGGTATATGTTAAAATACTTTGTCAAATCTAATTTTCTGACAATATATCAGCAAATACAAACAAACACATATCTAACCCTCCCATTAAATCTTTACTTACATTTCTCAGTGTCACTAAACCAGTATGTTTCATAATTTGCTTATAAGGGGCACATGGTTGGCTCAGTGGGTAGAGTATGTTTAACTCTTGGTCTCAGAGTTCTGAGTTCAAGCCCCATATTGAGCATAGAGCCTACTTAAAATAAAATAAAATAAAAATTCCCTATGAGACAGGCATTAAAATTATCACTTTATAACCTCAAAGTACTTACTTGAAAACCTCAAGTCGCCCAGTTCCTCAAAGGCTGACATTAAAGGATTCATGATATGTAATGTAATAGAGGGTTGAGAACATGTAAACAGCACATAACATATGTGTCCTGGGAAATTAAAGTAATCCAATATAGTCTGATAATGGGGTGATAATGAGATTGAGGCAGCAGAGGTGGGAGATAAAGTTTCTACAAAAAAATATGGTAAAATATTACATAAAGGCTGTTTATGCCATGCCATGTGAGCAGGGGAAAAGTTGACTTGTAGCTCAGAGGGGCTTCAACACGGCATTCAGAGTGAAAGGACAAAGTCCTTGCCCTGGCCAACTCCTGGATGGTGATCTGGGAACGTGGAATATTCTGTGTTTTTGTTTTTGTTTCTGTTTTTGTTTTTTTTTTGTAAGCCTGCAGCCTTGGGCCATGGTCTACCAGAGTGATCAGATAGATGTATCCTCACTATGTGATTTAAGGTGAATATTTTTGCCAGGAGGATGAGTAGTTATCCAAGTGGCTTGTATCAGTCACGGGAGACTTGCATACCTATATCACTGACGGCAATAAAGCTCTGGACAGCAAGGCTCTGGTGAACGTTGCTGGCTGGCTGCACTTCTGTGTTGTCACATAGCAGTGTTGGGAGAATTAAGTGTATCCTTATACTTTCTCTTGGGCTTCACCCTTGTCCATTCGCCCTTGTGACTGTAATCTGCAGCTTCCACTACAGTAACCATAATTGTGAGCATACCAGCTTTTCTGAGTTCTTCCAGTGAATTCCTGAGCCTAAGCATGGTTTTGGAGATCTCCAGATCCACAGCACATTATGGAATTCAGATTTTTATCCTCTACACAACTGAAAATTACAACAGTCTTTAAAGCAATGGAAGTTTTGTCATTCATTCAAAAACTACTACGGAGTACTTTCAATGCATCAGACTTATTTTTAGGCTACGGGAATTCTACAATGCAGACAATAAATAAAATTTCTGCTTTTGACATCCCCCTGAGGCACATAATAAACACATCAATGTCATATTCCAATATGATACCTATTTTACCAAAATAAGGGGACTGTAGCTACGTCCAGACAAGGTGGGACTGAGGATGTTAGTTGGTAAAAAAGGGCAGTCCCTTGTATTAGGCAAGAGTGTTTTGCTTGGTGTTTTGTGGGGTGCATGGTGTCGTTTTCATCTGTGCTTGGACAAAATTATAAAGTGGTCATTGTTGTTGTGTCACCCCATCATGGTTACAGAGTGACCTTTCTGGTGTGGGTGTTAGGTCCTTTGGGAGAGCAGCACAGGCCAGCTGGGAGCATCAGGCCTGTTTGTAACAACCCTAAGGCCTCCCCAGGAGTGCAGAGCGGCTTCATGTATCTGCACTGCTTTTTCTTCTCAAGGAAAACTATGAAATAGCCAGGTGTTACTTCCAAAGTGTTGGGACAGGAAAACTAGGACGTGGCATTCCAAACTCTGTGAAACTCTCTCTCAAAATGGAAGCAAACTGAAAATTTCAGAAACACAGTAACGTGGAAGAACTGTCTCCAGTGGGTCTACACTAAAATAAAATAAGAAGAACCCCATTCAGCCTGAATAAAAACGATTCAAATTGGAAGCTGAAGACAAAGAATTAAAGGTAATACAAAGCATAAACATATAGATAAATCTAAATACAACTATAAAACAGGAATGTTAATATATTGTGGTGAGATATGCATTTGTATATATGTAAATATATACACACAAATTACGGGTGGCAATAGATAATAAAATTAAAGTTTCTAAGATTATTTTCTTTTCTGAAAAGAGGTGAAAAATTTAATATATGTCAAAATGAAACTAAGGTAGGCTATATTTTAAATTATATCACACTAAAATAAGCTAAGGTACATGTTATCAAATTTATTGAAATAATAAAGGAATAGTAGGAGTCTTACTAGTACACTAATAAAGTTCAGGAATAAATAATAAACAAAAAAATTGTTCAGGGGTGCCTGGGTGGCTCAGTTGTTAAGTGTCTGCTTTCAGCTCAGGTCATGATCCTGAGGTTCTGGGATCGAGCCCCTTATTGGGCTCCCTGCTCAGCGGGAAGCCCGCTTCTCCCTCTTCCTGCTGCTCGTCCTGCTTATGTTTCCCTCTCTCTGTCATAAATAAATACAATCTTTTAAAAAATAAAAAATAATTGATCAAAAGAAGGCAAGGAAGTAGAGAAAAGGTAATATAAAAAATGGGACCAGTAGAAAACAAAGAGAAAGATGAGTTAATTATAATATTAAGTACAAACAGACCAAATATTCCCCAACTAAAGGACAAAGATTCATACACACAGAGACATGCACACACACACCAGCCGTTTGCATAATGCTTTTGAAATAAAGATGATGTTAGTGAAAAGTACATTAAAAAGGTATGCATGCATCACTAACCTAAGGAGACTAGTGTCATTATACTAAAATAAAATAAAGTATACATGAAGCCAGAAAGCATATCTAGAGCTAATGAAGGACACCTCATAATGATGAGTCAGTCCACTGTGGGAATATAACAACTTCATACTTATATGCACACAACATACTCTCAAACTGTGTCCATGAACTCTTGAAGGAATATAAGTAACTAACATAAAACAGTATGAAAAGCAAATAAAAATTCGATAAGGATATAGGAAATTGGAATTGCATTGAGAAATGTAACCAAAACCATGATATAAATAGTATACAGAATATTGCAGCATTCACATGTTTGTCAAGTGCACACAGAACACGTAGGAAAACTTTATGGTCTACAGCAGGCCATAAAGCTAGTTCTAATAATGGTGAAGAATGAAATTGTAACGAGTATGTTCTCTTACCATTGTAGAACTGAGCCAGAAATTAAGAACAAAGCAATAATTTAAAAATCCCCAAAGTGTCTGGTAATTAGCAATGCTTTTAAACATAACACATGTCTCAAAGAAAGAATCACAAAGGCAGTCATGACACATATTGAATCGAAGTATAAAAAGCGTAAGTATCTAAAGATGTGAGATTCATTAAAAGCTTTGTATAGGAGAAAATTCTTAGACATTATTGTATAATGGAAGAAAGGCTGAAAATCTATGATTCAAAGAGTTTTTCTCAAGGTTAAAATATGAGAAATAATTTTAAAGAAAATAAAAGTTTAATAAAATAGAAAAATATATACAAGATAAATCAAAATTTAGCTTTTTGAAAAGATTAATAGTCATATAATATAAAAAAATCAATAAAAACAAAACAAAAAAATAAACACCATCCCCCCTCAAAGAAAGAAGTGCAGAAAGCATAATTTGCAAGTACCATGAATAAGAAGAGAACATTACTATAAATTTATAGCCATCAAAAGGCTAGTAAGAGGATTATATGAATACATTTATGCCAAAAATAGTTGGAAGAGATGCTCAAAAAAAAAAGAAAAAGAAAGAAAAAAACCCTAAACAAAATAATAGGTTGTATCTTAACAACATCAATTCAATGACAGAAACATCAAAGCAGCGACAGAAACAATAAAATGTTATATCATACGCAAGCTGGGATTACTCCAGAAATGCGGGATGGATTTAATATCCATATATCAATTTTAATTTGCCATACTAATAGAAGTAAAAAAAGAGCAGAATGAAAGTTAATACAAACAGAAAAAATGCATTATATTTTCAGTAGAGGTAGAAAAAAGCCTTTTTCATAAAATCCAACATACATTTCACAAAATTTCTTGTCCACTGAACAACAGGAGAAAATTTCTCCACCAAAAATCCTATAGTACACATGAGATTAAAAACTTTCTTTCTGAGGTCGGAAATGACACACTGATACCCAGTATTGCCACTTCTACTCTTCTATTATGTATTAAATATAACCATATTATGATATGATAATAATTTTATTTCAATATATTTATAAATTTCTAAATTGTTTCTAAATAATAATTCTTTCTAAATAATTAAGAAAGTTTAAAAAAACCCATAACTACTATTGTAATAGCATCAAAAACACCACATTCTAAGTATAAGCTTAATGAAACTGCTACAAGACCCTTATACCAAAAATAACAGAAAGAGAAAAGAAGTCTCAAATAAATGGAAAGATATACTAAGCTCATTACTTAAAAAACCAGTATTAGAAAGAACACAATTTTATCCATGTTGATCTTTCTATAACATGACATCCCAGTGACTATCCCAGCACATTTGGATATATATATGGAGACTAAGTATCAGAAGACCTAAGAATATTTTAAAGAAGGACCAGTATGGAGAATCTTGACTTCCAGACAACAAAACTTATTAGAAAGGTCAGTATTATGTAGGATAATAATAATTATATATATAATGGGTAATTATATATATAATGGATTAATATATATCCATTATATATGTATATATATCCATATATAATATGGCAAAAACATATATATATTTTATACATATAAATTTATATATAGGATATATAAATATATAAAATAATATATAATATATAAATACATAAAATATAATATATATATTTATGTGTATGTGTGTGTATGGTTCGGTTTTTTTTTTTTTAAGACAGAACTGCCCAGAGGCACCTGGGTGGCTCAGTGGGTTAAAGCCTCTGCCTTCAGCTCAGGACATGGTCTCAGGGTCCTGGGATTGAGCCCCGCATCAGGATCTCTGCTCAGCAGGGAGCCTGCTTCCTCCCTCTATCTCTGCCTCTCTGCCTGCTTGTGATCTTGGTCTACAAATAAATAAATAAAATCTTAAAAAAAAACTGCCCAATTTTAGGTGGAGATACGAAGTAATAAGAGCTTTTATACGCTGCTGATGGGAGTATAAATTTTGAAAATTCTTTTGATAGTGTTTAATAAAACTGAAGACACAGATATCCTGCCATTGCATAATGAGCTTTATTGGACCTACTGATTTCATCATGATGGCCCACCTTGACTTATCCACACTGCCCATGCCCGTGGACCCACACATTTCCTTCCTCTCCTTCGCTTCCTATTGATACTTAACTAACTCTTACTTATTTCTTTTCAATACTGTTCTGTTAGCCTTTGCTTAACTATTTAAGACATGTCTGAAACATTTCCCGTAGATTATCAACACCTTAATCTAAATAAAGCAAATTAGGAAGAAAAAATATCTTACTTTAATGCCTGAGATTTAACAGAAGAATTATGTTAGTTAAGATAGTGAAGCAGCATGCAAATGAGTTAAAAGAAGCATCAGTGACAGGGCCCTCGGGGGACAAATCCTGATTCTAATATGTTATGCTTAAGTGAATGTGGGAAAATTATTTACTCTATCAGTGGGGCCTTCACTGGTACCTACATGAAAGTCTGGAGCAAACTGGTAAGGGTAGGTGATCCTACAAAAAAAGTTTTATTTTTGGATGTGAGTGACATAGGTGTGTTCAAACTGTGAAATACATCCATCTGTACAATTATAATTAGTGTCCTTTCTAATAAGAAAAGTTTATTTAAAAATTAAAAAATAGGGGCACCTTGGTAGCTCAGTTGTTAAGCATCTGCTTTCTGCTCAGGTCTGGCATAGAGCCCTGCATCGGGCTCCCTGCTCAGTGGGAAGCCTGGTTCTCCCTCTCCTACTCTCCCTACTTGTGTTCCTCTCTGGCGGTCTCTGCCTGTCAAATAAATAAAAATCTTAAAAAAACAAACAAACAAACAAACAAAAAACCCAGCTATGTTTCTCAGCATAAGGAGCTCATACATTTTCATCATGTTCACTGCACTAAACTCCAGCTCTGTGGCACCTTCCTGTGCTTCAGTTCAAGTTTAAAAATCTAGGAATGAGAATCTGATCAGTTGCTCACACTTTGGAACAATTCCATTTCCAACTCTTATTTCCCAGCAGGAGGGGAAGAGGTAAGGTGATTAGCAGCACTAACAGAATCTTCTAACTGCTTCATGATAGATCAGTTCCTCTATGTTGTCTGTAGTGAGAATTTCACCAAGAGTAAACGGTAAACATGCCAGCTGGTCGAATAATGAGAAAGGTTCTCGATCCTCAATGCTTATCAACAGACAGTGGTTAAATTAGTTACTTTATATCTATTCTATGTTATTACAGCTAAAGAGTGGGGAAGAAACAAACTAGAATCTGGGAGAGATGGACATAAATTTCATGGGACTATTCACAGATAGAAGGGACAACATGACCCACAGCTCTCCTACCATCTGTGCACTGCCTTCAGAGTGGTGTATCAGAAACCCCATGGAAAGTGCTCCAAGGGAATGACCTAGCCTCCCCATCACTATATAAATTTACAGGGAACTTGGAAAAGGGCCATAGAACACCCAACTGAGTAGTTGGTTATATAACAAAAGTCCATGCCTGACCAGAGATACAGACTTGTTAACCCAGAATTTATTCTACTGAATTGAACAAATTTACTAAATTTGACAACAGGAAAGAAAATTAGCCCATTAACACCCAGATTCATTTCTCCTTAGACCAACTTCTGTCCCTTGAGGGTTTATTGGGTATACTTACACATTCTGATTGATGTCAGGTTGTATCAATTTCTACAACATTGCATGTAAGTGAAGAAAGCAGTAAGTTTTCTTGCAGTTCTGTTCAGTTAGTAACTAACTGACATATAAACATGACCATCATTTCTCTGATAAGCTACCCTCCTTTGTAAGTAACCATCTCTAAACTCTCTTTTTCAACTTTTTGCTTACCCTTGGGGATATACATTTTATACATTTTTATTTAGTCATAAATTTCTCTTTATCATTTTATGTTAATTTCATTTTAATAGCAAACTTATAGAATGTTTTATACACTATATGATCTATCTTACACACTGTGCTAAAAAGTGGAAGTTTTTGTCCTTTCTCAAGTAGCTTTAGCTTGTACTAAAAAAAGGGTGTTGTAATTTTTTTGAAGAATTTTTTAGATTTTTGGTACTGAATGTAATTAAAACATTATATATATATATATATATATGTACACACACAGGCACAATATACATACATAAATATATACACTATATATGTATATATATATATATTTTCTTTTTTTTTTTTAATTTTGGATTAGGGTGCCTGGCTGGCTCATACAGGCGAGCATGAATCTCTTGACTTCAGGGCTATGAGTTTGAGCCCTACATGGGCATAGAGATTACTTTAAAAAAATAAAATAAGATAAAATAAAATTTTAAATTATTTAAAACTTCATGGGGTCCTATATGTATGTGATGAACAGATGTGACATTTGAAATAACTCTATTTAAAATGCTTGAACCATTTATAATATAATTTTAAGATATATTATAGAATTTCTGCCACAGTATAATATAATTGTAACTAATAACAAAATAATAATATAATGACAACAATAAATGTTTACCAATTTTTGTTTTTCAGGATTCCTATAGGATGAATATTCCTATAGTCTTCCCCAAATTCGTATGTTGAAACCTAGCCCACCAGAGTGATTGTACTTGGAGTTGGAGCATTTGGGCAGTGATCAGGCTATGAGGATAAAGCCTTCATGAATGAGATTAGTGCCCTTATAAATGAGAGCCCAGGGAGGTCCTTCACCCCCTCTGCCTGTCAAGCCCTGCAACAAGGTAGTTATCTATGAGGCAGAAAGTGGGCTCTCCCCAGACTCCAAGTCTCCTGGTGCCATAATCTTGGACTGCCAGTCTCCAGAAGTGTGAGAAATATAATTCTTAATTTTTTTTATGGAAGCCTGAACACATGAAGACAAGGCCTAGTTTTAAAGATTTCATCTTCAAAATATGTATCTGAGCATTATTATTATGACCATTTAGTGAATAAGTGTGCTAAGAACTAGGACCCACTGATGAATTTGTTCAAGTTCACTTAATCAAAATACATTAAAACTAGAATTTGACCACAAGATGCCTGAGTCCGATGCCTCTTCCCTTAATAGTATATATGCTATCTTCTTAACTATCTTAATTAGCCATTTTTGTGCCTAAGGGAAATAAACAAGACTTCATTAAGTATTACAAATAGGGGGACAAGGACAGGAACGTGTGGTTTCAAGGGTATCATCGGTATAGACAAACCCAGCTGGGCTATCACCATAAAACCAATAGATCCAATAAAGTCAAAGAGAATCAGGAAAATGAATCCTAGAAGTTTGTGGGCTGTCATCTTCCCCTGTTTCAAAAATATCCTCTGGGCTGGTCTGATTTTCAAGTCAATTAGAAAAAGAAAGATTAGCAGAGAAGAGAATGGTTTTTAACAACGAAAACAATGAACGAGAGAAACATTATATTTTAGCAGGAATGAAATGGAGAGAGTTAAAGAAAACTAGGACAAAGAAAATGCAAACTCTAAGAATTGAAATGCTTAACTGCCAGAAGGGAAATGGTGTCCTAGGAGACAAATAGGCAGAGTATAAGGCAAAGAAAGGAAGAGAGAACCCCGGGGGCAGAGGAAGGAGCTTGTGTATCTTTGTAGAACAGAGAGTGTAGGAAAGACAGAGAAATTAGTACCTGATGTGAATCAAAAAAGAAAGCAAAGGAAAAGGGAAAATGATGTAACTGGAATTCTAAAACATGACAATGAGAGAAGGTGATATATTTGAAGATCCAAATGAAAGCTTATTTCAATATTGCAAAAAGATTTATAAGTAATTTGCTTATAAAATCTAAAATAATTTTACTAGCTAATCTAACTTTTTTTAGACAGAAGGTGATGAAACATATGCTAGCTAATAAAGGCAAATTCACTGTAGATAAGCATCTATATCATGTTGAAACATGCCATGTGAACGAAACTATTCAATAAAAGCTTAATTTTCAAATAATAAACTATATTTTTAACTGTAGAAAAATATACATGACATAAAAGTGCTATCTTGCCATTTTTAAGTATACAGTTCTCTTGCATAAAGTGCATTCACATTGTCGACCAACTATCATCACCGTCGATCTCCGCAATTTTTTCATGCTATAAAAATAAGAACTAAGTTTAATTTTTAAAAACTTTTGTGCATAGGCACACCTATGTTATCTGAGGACTGTAACAAAGATCCCAGTCCTTCCTTAACTGGGCCTAATCCTTCAGATTCCTTCTATCTCCCACATAACTAATACTGTTGTAATTCCCTTCAGATGCTAATTTTTGTTTACAATAAATATTTCAATAAACAGAACTTAAAGTAAAAAAAAATAGATATTCAGGTTTTAGAGAAATAAAAAATTCATTTTTATTTAAAACTAATATTGCCCAATTGAAGAGCTATGGTTAAAAAAAAAAAAAAGTCGATATGCTATGGTAAAAATCTATTCTGGGTATATCCAGTCCTGATACAGTTGTCCACATGCCTTTGTCAAATTCTAACAAATTCTTTGGAACGGCTAAAAAAGAGCAGCGTCAATAAAACTGCTGAAACATTTGACCTGAACAAGTTTTTTTTTTTAAGAAAAGGCAACACCATGGACTTTAAATGAAATCATATGACTAGCATGTTGATTTCCTCTATAAATGGAGCTTTTCTAAATGGGGCTTTTCTGTATATCATAAGAATTGGTTCTTCCACATCTTCCCTTCAGCAAGGCTCAGTTTAGCTCAGGACTGTCTAAATATACCTATCATTTTGGATGAGATTTATCCAATTTTAGCACTGAATGTGTTTTTTTTTTTTTTTTTCTTTTCAGGCTAAAGTCTATAAATTTATCTCCACGAACAGAATTTTGTTGATATTTTAACAAACATCTGACTTGGAAAATTTTAATTATTGCTTCTTATTTGGTATAAATACTGTTTATGTAAGACATTTTACATTATTGTAAAACAGCAAATACAACCAGTAGATATGATCTTCATTATTCTTCACTGTGATTTCTATGTTAAAAAAGAACAGGTAAGAGTCATCATCCTACACTCCACTCCCAAGAATCTTGAATTTGTAATTTTAAGGAACTGCTTTAGTTTAACACTTGTATTTATTAAAATCTTATTCACAAAATATTTACATCTCTTGGGAAACAAAGCATTATGAGGAATTAACCAGTTACGTCAATTTTAGATATAAAAATACAATCATTTTAAGAACTTCTACTTTATACTGAATATTATGTTAATATCAACATTGATGTATTGTGTCAAAAATATATTTCACTGCTAACTTAGCAACCTACAAAAAGAAAGCAGAAAACATTTTTACAAAAGATAATATGGAAAGCTATTTTCCACTTGAATGAATTATAAATAACAGGGCTAATCTGTTACTAATACAATAAAGAAATAGATTCTACATTAGCATTAAGGGATCACTGTATCAAGTTATGAAGGATTTGCAGAGTGCCAAATTGTGCATGAATTAATCATAGCTATTCTTTCTAAGATTTATAAGTTGTGCTTGAAAAATTAAATCTAAAAATGCATTAAAAAGAAATATGTGGAAAATTTTCTGAGTCACATTATATTAACTACTAGACTTAAAGAAATTAGACTTTGGTCTTCCAGCTAGTTATATATGATTCTACAAAGAAAAGAATCAAAATGCACACAAATGTTTCAACTGTATGTTCCTAAGTAGTGAGAGACTTTAACTCCACACATAATGGGCATTTTACAAAAATACAACAGAAAAGTGCATATGCACATGGATATACTAATAATTATCTGGCACTTCAAAATAACAAAATTCCCATGTTTAATAAGGAGTTATGAAATCTGCTATTACATACTCTGGATATATGGATCCTCTGTAAAAAATAATGTATTTTCATGAAATAGTTATCTAAATGTAAAATAAATGCTGATATGTGTAAATTTTAAAAACTAGTATTTCTTAAATACCTCAATACGAATTAGTTTACTGAGTATAACCTGTACACAAAGAGCTAAGATTTTAATTTTTTTCCATGCAGGCTTTATGTTGATTCTGCTATGTAGGCAGACATGGGTAAGAGACCTTGGTGTGTGTGGGTCTGTGTGTGTGTGGTTGGCAAGAGTCTTTCAGTTTTCGTTGCTTTTTGAAATTTATTTTATTGAGTTTCGCAGCTGTCAAGACACCTGTATTCTCCAGCTGATATTCTGGATTTATAGTTCTGCAGTTACAGAATTTCATTTTTATTTTAAATGCCATCATCGTCATTAATATGCCTGTAAGAAGATACTCAATTCATTTTTTTTCCAAGACAACATATGTCCTCATACATATTTTCAAAAAACAACTACTTATTGAACTTCAGCTTTTGTTTCCCTAAAAAAATTGCTATCTGAAGTTCTTATCATTATGCTGGAAAATCTTTTGTGGAATACAGCTGCTCATATGACAACTGCATATTGACAAGTATTGTAATTTCTATAAAGTGGGGAACAATCCACATTTGGTTAACATTGTAATATGAGACTATTTGCAAGAAACAATAGAAAAAAAATTAATATTTGTAGAAATTATATTTTTAATTCATTTAAATATACTAACTTGCCATTTTAACATAATAAAAAATAGATAATGGAAAGTTTTCTTTCTCATTAATTACTTACTTCCCTTTCTCACTTTAATTACAAATGAAGGTCATAAGAAAAATGCAAAATCTTAATTGAGGTATTATCTGCCTATAACGTACCAACTCTTTATGTGGAATATACTAGTATATATTTTCTATCTATTGAAATATTCCATTGTGTAATAATTCAAAATGAGTTATAGCAAAAATAAAATATTCTGCATAGTAACTATAACTGATGGAATCAGGCCATAATTATGTTTTAATAAAATAATATATTTAAATTTGTCATACAATTAATATAGTTTATATTTAAGGATTAGTGTCTTAGATTAATTTTCAAGCTCATTGTCCTTGAATAATAACACTGATATTACCTGAATATTAACTATTACCATCCACCACTAGTTCTGCAGTAGAACAAGTATTATAATAATGTTAAATTCAAACATTCTACCAATTGTAAGGATACACTATAACAACTTAATGTTTATATATAAACACACAGAAAACATAGTATAAATGAGAGTAGTTTTAATTTGTCATGAAATCCTCAATCTTTGAATATAAGTAATCCATTCATTACATACATAGAACCTTCCAATTAATTCTTATTTATCATAGGGTTCAGTAATTTTAACTGTTTTGCTTATAACTCACTACAGTTAAACCCTGTTGACAATGAAAGACAATGAATTGTGTATAGAAAATTAAATGTATATAATCTTTATCATTTATTCCTTTCTGTACACCATCCATCTTTATTATGTTAACTTTTTCATTATACTGGTAGCTAATATCTTCTGATAAATTCCACACATCTTAATAAAAAAGGCTTAGTAAATGACCCATTAACTACAATGAATAGCAAAGGAATAAAATTGGTATTAATTGAATAACTACTATATCCTTAATGTAATATTGGATGATTTATTCCTATTGTATAAATTAATATTTAAAATAATCTAGAGATTTTTGTATTACTGTACTAGAAAACTGATATTCATAAGGCTGTTGTGACTTGCTCAAGGCTTCCAAATACCATTATACTATAATGTCTGGACACACAGGGTGAACAATAATATCTCATTTTTTAAAAAGCCTTAAAGGGTGGATATGCTACACATATAGAGAGATATAGTTGGGATAAGAATAGATATCAAGAATATTTTATAGTCAGCTGAAGTAAATAAATTTTAACGTAATGCCTTGAGCAATGAGACCAAACACAGGTTAAGAGAAGAGTAAGTGGTCTATGCCATTGTTTGTGTATGTGGTCATGAGAAATACGTTTTCCCATTTGTGCAAAGGCTTAGGATGAAACATGAGCCTTGGGGCAAAATTAAAAGTAAAGAGATGGGAGCACTAATTTGCTGATCTTTATATATAAAGAACTGATATGATTTTACATACTATTTTGGTATTTCTAGAAAAGTATGAAAATATTTATTTATAAGCACATGGGTAGTCATCTGTATAGAATTCCAGTTAGAAAAAAAAACCTATACATATGTCTCTATATAAAATTCTAGACAATGAAGAAATGATCAGAGTCACTTGAGTATTGCTGGATTTCTTTTCTAGTTGGATGATAAATGAAGTTTAGTAAATTGATGTGTTCACTAAATTATCATTTAAAACAATGGAAAGCAGAGTTACCAAATTGCAGCTTTAGCACATTTCTTAATGAGAAAGAATTAGAGTAAGAAAAAACACAAAGGATAATAAGATAGATTTACTATTAAGGGAAATGAATCTATGACAATCTTTTTTTTTTCCCAGTCTGGAGTGAGATACATAAAATTGTGTATAGGTTAAAATATGATCAGTAAAAATGTTGATGAACAGTTGTTTATTATTTTTAATTTTGCAAAAGAACACTTTAAGGATCATGGTACTTGAAAGACAAATTACTTTTAAGATTTGTTATCACAAATTTTATTATACTATAAATGTAGAATATAAGAATTAGGGTATTCTATTTATCTCAGGTGTCCCTTAAAATATCACTCTAAAATTTATACTCTAAAATGCCTTGAGCAATACAGCAAATTCCTTTTGGGTTACATGCTTATAAAATTCTATTTGGTTTGTTTCCTTTGTTTGAGATGGAACCACTGATTATATACATTAGAATGATGAGCTATTTAAATGAATAAATATTACTTATAATATAGATGTGTATGTCATCTAAATCTTGCAATACAAATTTATTTCCAAAAATTCATTAGACAGTAAAAAAAAGGAAAATTCTGCTTGTAAGACTCTGGGGGGTGGGGAGGTGGGGAGGAAGAATCTGTATGTTAACATAGAAGGAAGAGAAATAATTTGCAAGAAGACATTTAAAAAATATATCCAAGAAGAAGTTAAGAAGTTCGCATTCTTGTTAATATTAAAAGGTAATGAGTTTGAAAATTTTCATTGTGCCGATAACTTGCAATACTTAGGTAATTTCTGTAAGGACCAATAATAGAAAAAAAGTTAAGAAATACTATTACCCTGTCAATGTTGATTTTGATACTCAATGTGGATATCTCTCCATCACTTTATGAATTGTAGGGATTAATATAGGCCTTTGTTTCCTTCTTGTCAATCAATCTCTCATCTTTCTCTACCAATAAATACAACTTTATTAAGAAATAGATGTGTTCCCCCCCAATCACTTCAACTTGTAGGATTTTAATTTTTTTTTCCTTTCTGTCAATTCTCTTCAGGGTCTTCCGTGGTTATTACCACTTTTTAACACTAACTATAACAATAGATTATATAGAAATACTTTAGATTGCATGTAGTTTTAAAATATTTTATACTTTTTATACATTTCTGAAATTATTTATTTCATTATCATCTAGAGAACCTATTACACTTGCCAGCCAAGCCTAGTATTTAAAGATCCCATATTTAATGCTCTTGTCTGCTGAGCACAGTTTCTTTTTAAACATTGGAAATCTGGATATTCTGAACACTCATCCCTTAAAGAAGACTATCTGTCACTACTTATTTCACTACATATAACTCCTAACACTGAGTTTAAAAAGTTAAAATCGAATTATTTCTTAAACTGTAAAAGCTGTAAAAACAGCTTTATTTTAAATTATGATATTTTAAACTCTAAACCTTTTGCATTTTTTACCTATTTTATGTCTAAATAATATTCACTGCATTTATTTCCTAAGTATGTGTGAATATCCTGAGATATTTTAGGCTTTTACTCTTATTTTTATTGTTGTTAAGACACACACACACACACACACACACACATATACACACACATATAAAGACATATATATA
Source organism: Lontra canadensis (assembly GCF_010015895.1). Classification (NCBI taxonomy): domain Eukaryota; kingdom Metazoa; phylum Chordata; class Mammalia; order Carnivora; family Mustelidae; genus Lontra; species Lontra canadensis. The sequence goes on from NW_022631033.1 coordinate 10,004,309, forward strand.
TATTTCCTTAAATATTTATTGACTGCCTATAATATAATAAATATTGCTCTAGGTACAGAGATTATAGAAGTAAACAAGATAAGCCTTGTTAACTTTACATTTTTCTAAGAAGTTTTTAGTACTTTATTTTTGGTATATGAAGTTGTTCAGTCTTATAATGAATGACACTAATAACCTCAAGCTTAAGCTAAGGTCTTCATATATAAGTTCTTAGTATTTTAACTTATATTTAATTCCCTTTAAGTGTATCATCTTTCATGATGTATCTTTTTGAAATATATATCAAATAAACTTGGTTTTTAAGGCCAAGGAAGGAACAGTCTCATTGCATATACCTACAAAAATTAATAGTGGTGCAAAAATTATGCACAGCCAGCAAAACTGGCAAAATTAATGTGCTGATCCTAACCAGATTTGCAAAAATGCAAATACTGCAGTTTTTATCTCATGGTTTAAAGAGATAAATTTCAAGAATAGAGCAATACTTTTTTTCTTTATAGAAGTAATAGTAAGCTTAAATAATTCTTAATACTAAAATATTTGAAACAGCATAATATAAAGAAACTATTTCTTGGAAACTTTGCATTTTCTTCAAGAAGATACACATTTTCCAAATATGTCTGACTTAAGAAAAAATACATTTAAATGTTTATAGGACCATTATTGTTCACACTATTTACAAATGCTACTGAACTTATAAATAGGATCATATATTTTCCAACAATGTATTTTACAAATTAACTATTGAAAAGCTTATTAATTTACTTTTATTTATTTATGAAATAGGGAATTTAATGCTAAAACTGATTACAAAAAAAAAAGAACCGGTTACAGAAAAGAATTGAAAGTACTGATGCATTAAACATACTCTAAGAATATTTTAAGGAAAGTTTGTTCTTTATAACAAAACAATAAATCAAAGAGCTAGGCTAAGCCTCATGATTAGTAATATAGGAGGGGCTGAACTATGCTATAAAAGGTGGACTTCATTTGCACTAAGAGAAAAGGAAAACAAGTTATCTCTTTTAAAGTTTATAGTCATTTGAGGAGGATACTTCTTTTTATGTTTATAGTTAGAAAAAGTGTTTGCTCATAGGTCACTACACAATTTTCTACCTAAAGGAACTTTTAAAATTTGAAACCTGGTAGAGATCATAACAAGATTCATATTTTATTTTTTAAAAAGATTTTATTTTTATTTGAGAAAGACAGAGAGAGAATGAGAGAGAGAACAGGAGAGTGAGGTGAGAGGCAGAGGGAGAAGCAGACTCCCTGCTGAACAGGGAGCCCCATGCAGGACTCCATCCCGGGTCTCCAGGATCCTGACCTGAGCCACAGGCTGATGTCCAACCTACTGAGAGCCACTCAGGTCCCCAAAATTAATATTTTAAAAAGATACTGAGAAAAGGTTTAAAAAAGCAATAATAGGCAAAATATATATTAAACACCAAAGGGTAAGAGTTTTTCTTCCTCTGACGATAAAATTTGTGAAATCAATGATGTAAAACTTATGTTTTGAGAAGCATTTGCTCAAGAAGTAAGAGAGAACAAAACATTATAAAATCAAGTAAAATAAAAATCATAATACTTAAAAAACTTAAGTGAAGATAGGCTAGAACTAAACTTGGTATTAGATACTTAGGAAGTAGAGGCAGGAGATAAAGATTAGAACGCTTCAGCTGAGGTAGTTGGATAAGTGAAGGCTGCATAAAGATTTCTGCCTGGAGTCTTGTCTGAGAGAGTAAAGCCAGAGAGATTAGGGAAATATGGTCATGTCTATATCCATATCAGTACTTTACATATTACATTAACCACATCAATTATAAATGATGTAAATGTACAAGAAATATATATATATATATAATATATATTAGCTGAAAATGGTCAAAGCGTTCAGAAACTAAGAGAATGGTTTAAAAAAGAAAATGAATCAACTATATGTTATCTACAAGCAAGTAACTTAAAATGAAATAGAAAGAAAAATGCATAACAGTATCTTTCAAGAGCTCAGACTAAAAGTAAAAACAGGAGAGCTTTCTAACATGCAAACATCAATCAGGAACCAGGTAAGGCAGTTATATTAATATCAGGTAAAGTAGATTTCAGAGAAAAGTAAATTACGGAGAATTCATATAAAATGAGAAAATCTCCAAGAGTCCATAAAAATCTTGATGAACTAAACCATAGATCTCCAAAATACATGAAGCAAAACTGAAGGCAAAATTTAAAAATATAAATATATTTATATATATTTCAACAGTTTCTCACTAATAGAATAGACAGAAAATTAGCAAATATACAGAAGAGCTGAACACCATCAACCAGGTGAATCTCATTGACATTTCTAGAACTCTCCACTTAACAATAAAATAGCAATTTATTTTTCAAGTACACATGGAACATTTACTAAGGCAAGCTGTATTTCAGGTCTTTCATCAAAACAAATTAAAAAAAGATAATCATACAAAATGTTCTCAGACCATCTAAAATTAAATTAGGAATTGGTACAAAATAATAAGATGAAAATAACCAGAAACATGAAATTAAGCAATAAGGTTCTAGGTAATTTGAATGTCAGAGTATAATTATCAAAGGATATTAGAATACACCTTGAATTAAATAAAAATCAAACTATAGCATGTAAATATTTGTGGAATATAACTAAATGGAGTTCTTAGAAGGGTAATTATAGTGTTATATTAGAAAAGGAAAAAAGTTCTCAAAATGGTAATCCATTTTTCCCCTTGAATAAACTAGAGAAGAAGAACAGATTGACCCAAAATATAGTTAATTTAATAAAGATAGAAGCAGAAATCAAAAAAATTGAAAAAAAGAAAAATAATGGAAAAGATCAATGAATTCAATATATTTCTTTGAAAAGATCAATAAAATATATATAAACTTCTTAGCAAGACTGAGAAAACAAAAAAGAAAAAATAAAGATATGAACTCTGAAAATTAAGATTAAAAAAGATGTACCATTAGAAACCTTGCAGTTTCTAATATTTAGTAGTATCTAGTAAATAGATACTAATGAATGTTAATGTTAATATAATGCTATAAACAACCCTATGCAATCTCAAAATTCACTCCAGATGAAACAGATGATCTGAATATAACCATTAGGTAAACCAAATTTCTAGTTTAAAAATGTGCAGAAAAGTATCTGGATAATTTTTCATTTGGAACACAGTTCAAATATTGAGAAGAAATAATTCCTATTCTATACAATCTTTTCTGGAAAGCAGAAAAGAGCACCCCTTGACTCATTTAACACTAAAAGCAGAAAAAAAGAACTATATACCAATATACTTCATGAATTTAGACACATGCAAAAAAGTTCTCAACAAATGTTAGAAAATCAATTCACAGGTGTATAAAAGAACTAGTATACCATAACCAAATAGGATTTATTCTAAGAATACAAGGCCCATTTAATATTTGAAAATTAACCAATATAATCCACCTTAGTAACAGTCTAAGGAAGAAAAATACCCATGGTCATATGCACATATAATATCAAATTTAATGGATAGAGAATTAATAATTTTCTGTTAAGATCAGACATAAGACAAGAATATCCTGTCTCAACCACTTGTATTCAATACAGTGATGAAAATCTTAACAACTGCAATAAGGAAAGAACATCCAGATTTAAAGGAAGAAATAAGCATCCATTATATACAATGTGATTCTGTATGCAGAAAATTCAGAGGAATCTACAGAAAGACTCCCAGGACTAAGAGTGAGATTAATATGGTTGCAAGATAACCAGTCAGTACACAAAAAGCAATTTTATTTCTATATATTAGCAATGTACAAGTGGAAATAAAAACTTCAAAAAATAGCTCTTATATTAGCCCCAGCAAAATTAAATGCTTATATATAAATGTAGCAAATGATCTCTAACATCTATGTACTAAAGTCTACAAAATGCTAAAAAGAAAATCAAAGAAAATCTAAATAAATTGATATACTATATTCTTGGAATGGAAGACTCATTGTCTTGGAAACATTAATTCTCCCCAAATGGATCTATTGATTTAATACAACATAATATTCTGATCAAAAGTAATGCATTTTATTAGTTAGATAAGTTTATTTTAAAATATACATGGAGGGATGAGGATCAAGATAAGAACAATTTTGGGGAAAAAAAAAGAATGAGGTTAGACATTAAGATTTAAAATAAAGTTATAGTAATCAAAATGCTGTGGAACTGGGGAAAAGATAAATAAATCAATGGAACAGAATAGAAAGTCCATAAAAAGATCTATCAAATACAGCATTTGGTTTTTAATAAAATACCTACAGAATTTAATTCTAGAAGGATAATATTTTTAACAAATGATATTGGAACAACGGATCCAAAAAAAAAAAAAAAAGAAGAAGAACATCAACATGAGCCTCATAATTTATCTATAAATTAACTCAAAAGGAACCAAAGATCTGAATGTTAAAAGTAAAGTTATAAAACTGTTAGAGAAAATAAAAATCAGACAAAAACTTTACAAACTAAGGTTAACTTAAGATTTCTTAGTTTGACACCAAAAGAACAATTAAAAAAAAAATTGACTCCATCAAAATAATAACGATAGTTTAAAAATATATATATTTTGCTTTCCAAAAGACACCTTTAAGAGACAAAAAGATAAATTTCAAATTGGGAGAAAATATTTGGAAATCATATGTCTGACAAAGGAATTGAATGCAGAATGTATAGAGCTTTGTGTAGTTATTAAATACCCTTTAGTAAAGGATTTGAGATCATCACAACAATTAGATTTACAAATTTACATAATTTGTTTATGCTATGCAAATGAACCTACAGATAATTCCAAATGGAATAATAATTCAAGAAAGAATGTTTTTGGAAAAAAATCCCATTTATTAAGTCTTGAGATATCTCCTGAGAAATTTCTAAAATTAAACTTAAAATGTGGCACGCATTAAAAAGCATACTCAAATTGCCAAATAATTTTATCTAGCTTACTTACCAATCTTATGTGAAAATATTCTTTTCTCCTAACTTTTGTAAGATAATTCTACATCTTAGGCAAGATTTAGCATCAGCTCACTTGCAAAATACATACATATTTTTTCTTTCCTCCAGTTCCTGTTTTATTCCTATACTGAAATCTTTGTTCTTTATTCTGTGATTCTAGGTTATTTGACCATGTGTACCAAAGTTAGAGATTGATAGTTCTCCCACATTCACAATTAGGAGTTTCAAGGAGAGCTTGAGAAATTACACTTTTGAGAAATATTTTTATGGCTATTATGAAAATTCCCTAAAGATTTTAGATAGACTCATTTCTTTCCTCATCTAACTTTTTAATGATTTATTTTATTATTTTAGAGAGAGAGCAATGGGGGAGGGGCAGAGGGCAAGAGAGAGAATCTCAAGCTTACTCTCCACTGGGGGGTGGGACAGAGGGCAGGGCGCTATGCTAGGCTTGATACCAGGACCCTGTGATCATGATCTGAACTGAAATCAAGAGTGAGAGGCTTAACTAACTGAGCCACCAGATATCCCATCCATCTAACTATTCAAAGAGACTAAATCAAAATCATAAGAATTTAAAAGTAAATAGGTATTTTGTTCAAAATTCAGAGTTTTTGTTTTTTACTTTTTTACCTTTGCTTTTTGGAGAGAGGTAGCAGGCAAGTATGCAGTGGTGGAATTTTCCTGGATTTCCCAGATATCAAAATTAATTGAGCAATTATGTAGGTCTTCATTTTAAATTACATTTATGACATTATTTTTGCCACAGTTATGAAGTTTCTTGTAACAACTTCTGTTGGATTTTTAATTTGTTTTGAAGTTGTATTAATAATAGGGTCTGCATTCAATGAATATCTGAAAAAATGTTCTTTTCCCCAATACTTTCAAAGTTTTCCTTCATTTCATGATATTTGCCTTTCACATATGCACTTTCAATGATATTAAAGTAAAAACTCTGAACTTCTTTCCTAGCTACATGAAAACATTGATTTAGTGTCGTGTAAAGAATATATAACCAGGATAGATAAGGTTGTAGGATGACTAATGATATCACTGTAACATTATCTTGTTTTTATTGGCAAAAAATTTTTACTTCACACACTCAGATATCCAATGGTTCCTTGTTGCTTCTTAAACAACATTGACAGTTAAAAATATTGATAGCATTGTTGTATTTCATAATCTTCACTGCTTTTCAGAACTGACGTATATATAAACACTTTTCATGTAAGTACTCTAAGTCAAGAAAACTAGTGATGGGGGCGCCTGGCTGGCTCAGTGGGTTAAAGCCTCTGCCTTCAGCTCAGGTCAAGATTCCAGGGTCCTGGGATCGAGCCCCACATCGGGCTCTCTGCTCGGCAGATGGCCTGCTTCCCTTCTCTCTCTGCCTGCCTCTCTGCCTGCTTGTGGTCTCTCTCTCTCTGTCAAATAAATAAATAAAATCTTAAAAAAAAAAAAAAAAAAGAAAAGAAAACTAGTGATGTGTTTGAAGCAGCGTGTAAGTTATGATACTAAATTGCTATTTTTTATAATAGCTTTTGCATAGACTTGCCATAGGTAGAAGTGTGTTTTTTTCCCCTCAAGGGAGTTAAAATGTGTGTGTGCATTTTGTAAAATTAATGTTTCTAAGGGAAAAATGAACATTAATTATTATAGTAATGCAAAAAGTATGTCTAAGGCTCTTCCAAAGGTGAAATATACTGTCACTGTAATATTGTGAATCAGCAAATTTATCTTTAAAAAGAAAATGCAAATCCTTCTTTTACATTATATCTGAACCTAAGACCTATAGGAAGGAATAGGAAATTTTTTAGTAGATTATGTCACAGTTTGGTTAGTTTGGTTTTATACTTTAAAGCCTAATGTATTTTTGAAGATTGGAAACTCAGTTGAGAGAAACCAATGAATCTACTTTCAATCAGAGAGGTTTTAAGTGGCTCATCTTAGTATTTGAAAGTCCATGTGAATGAGACCTTTTTAGAGGAAAATAAAACATTTCCATGATCTCTGAACTTAGTTTCCTAAGTGGATTTGGTGACAGAAACCTTTTGAGAAAAACATCAGTAAGACTTTGTGAGGCACTAAAATAACACAAAACAGTAGTGTGGAAAATTACTTTGTATAGCAATGCTAAAAGGAAAAATACTAATTAATACCTTCTGCTCATTTTCTTTTTTGTCTTTTCAAAGAGCAAAGTAGTTCATCCTTGCCCTACAAATTATAATTCTACCTTCTTTATTGAGATATAACACTGTGTAAGTTCAAGATGTATAAGATGTTGATTTGCTACACTTATATATTGTGAAATGATTACCATTGTGGTATCAGTTAATATCTCCACAGCTCATATCCTCACATAATTACCATTTCTTTCTTTCTTTTCTTTACTTTTGTTATCTTTTTTTCTTCTCTTCTCCTTTTTTTTTTTAAATATTATATTTATTTATTTGACAGAGATCACAAGTAGGCAGAGAGGCAGGCAGAGAGAGAGAGGGGGAAGCAGGCTCCACGCTGAGCAGAGAGCCCAATGCTGAGCAGAGAGCCCAATGCTGGGCTCGATCCCAGGACCCTGAGATCATGACCTGAGCCAAAGGCAGAGGCTTTAACCCACTGAGCCACCCAGGTGTCCCATCTTCTTTTCTTTTTTTTCTTTTCTTTTCCTTTCCTTTTTTTTTTCTTTTTTTATGAAATATTTACTCTGTTTGCAACTTTCTAGCATCTAATACAGTATTAACTATAATCAGCATAGTGTATATTAGATTCCTAAAACACTCATCTTATAACTGAGTGTACCTTTTGACCAGGAAGCAGGTGATATCTCGTTGTAGCTTTGATTTGCATTTCCCGGATAACTAGTGAGGTTGAGCATCTTTCATGTACTTGTTGGCCATTTGTAAATTTTCTTTGGAAAAATGTCGATTCATTTCCTTGGACGATTTTTTAATTGGATTGTTTTCTTGTTACGGAGTTGTAGGAGTTCTTTATATATTTTGACTAATAACATCTTACCAGATGTATAATTTACAAACATTCTCTTTCCTTCCATACGTTGTCTTTTCATTTTTTTTAATTTTTTTTTTTGCTATGCAGAAGTTTCTTTTTAGTTTGACATAGTTCCATTTATTACGTTTTGCTTTTGTTGCTTGTGCTTTTTCTGCCTTATTAAAAAATCATTGACAAGAACAATGTCAAGGGGCTTTTCCTCTATGTTTTCTTCTAGTTTTATGGTTTCATGTCTATGGTTAAGTCTTTAATCCATACGGAGTTAATTTTTTCAAGTGGTGCAAGATAAGGATCCAATTTCATTCTTCTACGTGTAATTATCCAGTTTTCCCAACAATTTGTTGAGGAGATTTTCCTTTCCCCATTGAATATTCTTGGTTTCCCAGTCAAATATTAGTTGACTGTGTGTTTGAGGGTTCATTTCTGGGTTCTTGATTCTGTTCCATTGGTCTATGTGTCTACTATAATGCCAGTGCCACACTGTGGGTTACTGCAGCTTTGGAGTATAGTTTCAAATCAGGAAATATGCCTCTGTTTTTGTTCTTTCTCAGAATTGCTTTGGTTATTAGAGGTCTTTGTGATCCATACAATATTTGGAATTATTTTTATTTCTGTAAAAAAGTGTCATTGGAATATTAATAGGTAATTTTGGGTAGTATGAAGTTTTTTTTAAGATTTTGTTTCTTTATTTGAGAGTAAGTGAGTGAGACAGACAGAGAGCAAGAGCTGGGGGAGGAGAAGCAGAAAGAGAGGGAGAAAAGGACTCTTCGCTGAGTAAGGAGCTGGATGTGGGACTCCATCCCAGGACCCTGGGATCATCACCTGAGCCAAAGGAAGACGCTTAACCAACCCACTAAGACACCCAGGCGCCCTGGTAGTATGAACATTTTAACAATATTAATTGCTCTGATCACTGGATATGGGATCAGAATGAATCATCAGAATGATGATTGATCAGAATGATCAGAAATGAATATACATTTACTTGTATATTCAGTTACTCTCGCCACTGTCTTATAGTTTCCATTGTACAGATATTTACCTTCTTGACTAAATTTAATTCCATCTTTTAAAAATGATTATTATACCCAGCACACACACAAACATGTACACACTCTCACAGAATAAGAGGTAAAACTGGAAAATAAAAAAATAAAATGGAGGAAAATAAAAAATAATGGCATAGAATAAAATTCTAAACTAACAGGTTTAGTTTCTTCTTAATTTCTTTACAGTCACACATTGGAGCAAAGAATTTCAATGTGGACTCTCTGAACCTCTTTTCCTACACTTGTAGAAAAAAAAATGTATTTCTGCTTCCTCCTGTCCTAGGATTATTTGAGAGAATCAAATGAGATAATAATATGAAAACTCAAACATCAGTCAAATGCAAAACAGTATTATAATCTTTTGGACCCAAGGATGACATTGTATCTGAAATAAGGGGAGGGGTTATTATTAACTTTCATACTGGTAAACTTTTTTATAATCCTCTTGGTAACTACCATATAATGTTATAAACATAAGTACAATATTCTGTTGTAGAAAATGAGAATTTCATTCATTTATCTATTAATGCTAATCAACAGTCTATTGTGGACCAATAAAAGTTTGGTGACATATATTGGACAAAATCTCACAAGATGCCACATGTGATGTTTTCTGTAAGTACTCTAAACAGGAGGTTCAGGAATAAAATTTAAAGTGGTCCTATTTAAGGTGCCTCATTAGCGAGTAGGTAGCACGTCAGTCTCATAAAGTGGCCCTATTCAGAGAAGAGTCAGTGGAATTTGTAAAAATGGATTCCAATGTACTGTTAGATAAATCAGTGATTCATAAATCAGTAAGAGCAGTACAAAGATGTTTGCTTTTATTTTAAAAAAGTTTTTGTTAATACTTCATTAAGATTGCCTAAAGATGACCTTCCCAAATCATACTCAATAGTTCACATACAAAAGTGAATAAGGAGTTTTTGCCAGGTTGGGACTAAAAAAAGAAAATCCTGTCATGAAATAGCTTTTAAGGTAAAGTTACTCAAAATGCTGGTGTGATTATAATTCAAATTGAATTAAAAAGTTTACATTAAGGGGCACCTGGGTGGCTCAGTGGGTTAAGCCTCTGACTTTGGCTCAGGTCATGATCTCAGTGTCCTGGGATCGAGCCCCACATTGGGCTCTCTGCTCAGTAGGGAGCCTGCCTCCCCCTCTCCCTCTGTCTGCCTCTCTGCCTATTTGTGATCTATCTCTCTGTGTGTCAAATAAATAAATAAATAAAATCTTTTAGAAAAAGTTAACAATCATTAAATGTCTTAATTAAATGTATTACAACATATTAAATATATTAAACATTAAAATGTTTCCCTTTGAAAACTTCTGAGTTATACCTGAAGCATTGTGCATTTCCTCCTTCTTAAGTATTGGTATTCTATAAGTACAAAGAGAAAGCTTTAGATTGCTACATTCATATAATCCATGTTCCTTTAAAATCAAAGTTATCTTAAAAAGATAGTGTCTAAATTTGAGCAGCATCTGTCAAATGGGATTATGTGAAGGATTAAGAATCTAAGAAATGGATGTTTCTAGGCTGGTCATCAGAAACGATTTAGGGCTTCTACTGTCATCTCCAATATGTAATCACAAAAATGTCATGATAAAGTCATAATCTCTACTCAATAAGTCAAGCCCAGGAACCTTATGATGGGTGAATTTTAAATCCTTTGAAATTTTGGTTTTAATATCCTTCCCTAACTACTTGGAAGTTTTATTTTTTTTTCCTTATTGGTAAAAACCATTATTAGTAAGTCATAATTATATAATGCACAAAATATTGTGTATTAACTATCCCTGAATTTTTTTATTCTTTAATTCATGGGAAGGTATTGAGAAATTGAGCTCTACTTAACAGGTACACATACATACCCATAGCCATATATATGCATGTGTACATATCCATTTTTATATTCATAGATGCATATATGTGTGTGTAGAAGGGATACTAATAATTGACCAAGATGTGTAAATTATTCTATGTTAAAACATCAACTTTTAGTTCATCCATATTTCAGATTTTTGTTTACTTGACAAAGAAGTTAAAAGGCAAGCTGAAGGTTAACTATTTGAAGTTAGATGGCTCTATTTCAATTCCTGCTTTGTTACTTATTAGCTAAGATATTTTTGAAAGGAAAGTTTAATTTCTCTGAGCTTCAGCACTATCATTTATAATATCATAATACTTATATTTTCCCCATCAGGTAACTATAATTTAGTAATGTGACATATAGCAAATCTAGTACATGAGTGACAACATGTTCACAATATTAGTGACAACATGCCTATTTATACTTCCATTCTACCAGACAAATAAGTAATATAACATTGATGCTAGTGGGAAAAGAATGTTCAAACAGTTACTTATACCTATTCTTTTTCGGTTTCAGTCCCTTCATGCCAACAGACAACTCTGCTAAAGTGCACAGTGATCTCCATAGCATTTAATGTGATGAGTCACCACTCCATTTAACCTGAATCTTGTTTCTGTCCCTCCATGTCTTTTATGACATAATCACCTTCTATTTCTTTTTTTAATTTGACTGTTTGTAAATTATTTTTGTATCATATTTTACCCACTCTTAAATATTTCATCAGCACTTTTGAGTATATAAAAAATCAAATTCACTGGCTTTCTTCAAAAGTGTGAAATTGCAGATCACTTAATTTTTTACGAAATCACTTTACCCCTCCAAAACCAGAGCCTCCATTTCTATCACCCCTTATCTCCAGTTGGTCATCTATTTGGACTTTTATATCTCCTGAACATGTGTGGAAACCTTTGACTTCTCTCCATTTCCATCACTTCCACCTAATCCAAATATATATATATATATATTTTCTCCATTGTGACTGGTGCTATAACACGTTAGCTGAATTGCCTCCATTCTCTCTGGTTCTCTTCTACCCTCCCATGCAACGACAGAGTTGGTTCTGGGGGAGTTTCTGTTTTATTTTTTTAATTTTATTTAAATTAAGTTTAGTAAACATATACTGCATTATTAGTATGAGGGTTAGAATTTAGTGGTTCACCAGTTGTATCTAACACCCAGTGCTTATTCCATCAAGTGCCCTCCTTAATGCCCATCACTCAGTTATCTCATTTCCACCCACCTCACCTTTGGCAACCCTCTGTTCCTTTTTTTTTTTTTTTTTTAAGATGTCATTTATTTATTTGAGAGAGAGAGAGAGAGAGAAAGAGAGAGAGAGAGAAAATGAGTGGGGGGAGGGGAAGTGGGAGATGTAGAACAGACTCTGCCAAGCAGGGAGCCCCCCACAGGGCAGGAGCCCAAGACTTGGGGATCATGACCTGAACACTTAATTAAATGAGCCACCCAGGTGCCCCCCTCTTCCACAGTGTGTTTCCTACAGTTAAAGAGTTTCTAATGGTTTGCCTCCCTCTCTGCAATGACATAGTTTCTCCATAAAGAAAAATTATTTTTCCTCCCCATCTAACAAAATTCCCAATTGTATTATCTCATAACATCACATACTTTTCCTTCATGGAATTTATTACAACTGAAATTTCCATTTCCATTTACTTTCATTTTGAGTTTAAGGCAGGCACCAGCTGCCTTCATTTGTCATTTTTTCCAAAGTGTCTAATAAAATGCTAGGGACATTTTAGATAGTCCATAAATATTTGATAAATAAATTTAAATGAATAAATGAAATAGCACAACATGAGGGAGGGAGCAAAATCCTGGTGGATTTCATAGGAAATTCAATATAGACTATTGATGTATAACGGTAGCATTCTCCTTTACTCCTGAATTATTTATACCAATCCAAGAATTTCTGAACCCACCCCAATGTAATCACAGAGAGTTCCTGGGTTAAATGCATGTGTAGCATGTTGATAGATATTATGGGAGTGTTGCCAATTTGGAGGAAATATGAACTTCCTCTATTTTTAGACACGGAGCATAAATGATACAAAATGACCACAATGTAAGAAGAAAGAGATCTTTAATCAAATGGAGGTTAAAATTCTAATAAGTTCATAGAAAAAAAAAACGATCAAAGAAAAGATCTTTATGAGAAACAAATAACAGTTATTATTGAGTCTACTTTATAGACAAAGAGAGGTGTAATGAAATTCTGGAAAAGCAGTAACTAAATTCATAATGGTGTGACGAGAGCAGTACATATCCTGTACGAGTGTAGACTACCGTTACTGCCCGTCATCATACAATGATAGAACTGGTTGATGGTGTGGAGCAAATTGTGGATATGAAATTACTATGACTTAGTAGTTATAAATCTAAATTGTCATAAGCTTCCCTTTTTATCTCCATTTTGCCATTCATCCATTGTCAAGTTCCATTGTATGCCCTTAATGTCATTGATACTGATTTATGCAAGTGGATTATTCATACCATAGTCAGCACTAGTATCCAGTAGGTAAACTAAATGATTCTACCACAAAGGCAAAGTTAATTCAACTGACCTTATATATTTTTTTCAAATTCAGATAACTGATTTATTCCAATTATAATTTATTCAGAGATTATAAACCTAAATTTTATACTTAATACCTAATACGTAACATCTTTTAAGTATACTTTATACTTAACATCTTTTCATAGGAGAAATCAAACAGATATTGATGTGTAATGCAATTACGCTTACATCTTTCTACATAACTGAGGTTAGCATTATCTTAAATTATATTCTTTTATAAGACAAGTTACTGTACTTTAACTATAAAAATGAATAATACATAGTAATAAAAGCTATAATTCTTGTCAAATTCTTTATAATCTCCAAATTCTGTGTATCTTCTAACTCATCTGGGCATACTCTAGCACATATCCAATATATTATCCAATATATCCATATATTATTCTTCTTTTGTTACTACTTCAGCCAAAATCATGCATAACTGAATCATATGGCCATTTTTTCCCTATAGATATAAGGAATTTATTTTATACACATTTAGTTTTGGTTAAGCATTCTATGTGACCCATCCTTATTATCATCATAACCAATAAGAAAACTAGTATGCTCAATATGGATTTTATAAAATATTACACCCAGTACTTTATTTGATCTCACTCAATGGTCAGGCCTTTACACTTACATATTCCATCAATTTATCAGTGTTTTAAAACTAATTTTTTTCCTTCCTCATCAAGCCAGTATCCAGCTGTATTTTCTCCAATACTTCAACTACTATACCTCATTAATGGACAATTTCACATGTTTTGTAGAATCTCACACTGAATCAAACCAATCATTCGATCCTATGCTTGTATGTCAACACTGCCCAAGGCTTTTGAAGGAAAAAAAAATCACAGAAGTATTGATTTTATGACATCGCACACAGTTCTTCAAAATCAACTGCAATCTAAAAACTAACTACAAATCAATTCCTTGAATCACCTGTTTGTTCCAAGAGTAACTCCTCTGTATTATACTCATCATCACCACGACTTTCCTTTCAAAAAATACCCATAGTTTCTGCTTTTGTGAGCCCTTCACAGCCATTTACTATATATCCTACCCTACACATTCTTACAGCTAAAATTGGATTTAAAGGGTCATTCATTTTAGCCACCATTTCTTTTACTCTTCTAGAAAAACACTTATCCTCTTGTATATCAAAATTTAATGAAAGAACTGTCTATAGTTCCTCTCTCCACTCTCTAGTCTTTATTTTCTCATTTCGGAACTGACCTGACTGATGAACTCTTCAACTCTCTAGTGGACACCACAGTGCTCTGCCCCACTTCCTCTCCCGAAGCAGAGAACTCATTCTCTCCGTTGTCAGGCAACTCCTGCTGAATCCTCACAGTTTCTGAGAATCACCTGCTGACTCCTCACAGCTGAGTGTTTCCCTGGGAATAGCCTTCGGACAAGGGAACTGCCTTTCCCAATGTTAAATCTTCTTGCTGAAAGGGGCTGATACCCAACTGACTGACACATCTGTGCATGTTCCTGACTCCCTTGCCTGAGTGGAAGACAACAGTCAAAGGCCACCCCAGCTCTAAAGCTCCTCATGGGTTTGACTGAGGTCTTTGTAATTCCATTCAGTAAGTGGGTCTGAGAATCACAAGGCATGTGCTGTAAGAAATTCTGTGGTTCATCACCTAATCCTCTCTGCCACAACCCCCGCTAAAGACAGAGGCACTCATTCCTCAGCTTCCAGGAAGGTTGTGTGTTGATGGTTCAGAGCTGAGTCCTTTTCCAGAATTGCCTCCAGTCAAAGACTGGGCCATCTTCCTGGGACTAGTCCACAGCCAAGGAAAGAGAAGAAGTCTGGCTCCCTCACTTAAGATAATGCTGAAGGATCATCCCACCTCCAGATCTCCAACAGAATTAAAAATGTCTTCCATGTAAATCTTCCATCAGTGCCTTAGTGTCCACAGTAAGCTCCATCTCAGAGCTTATTTTCTGGGGCAACCACCAGTGAAATTCATATTACTGTCAGTGGTCAATGACAACTGTATTATTCATTACCATACATACACTAAGCACTATACTGATCTGCTCTTTGACAGTCACTATTCTAGAAATGGGGTAAAAGTGGTAATTATGCACATTTTCTGCTTTCAAGTATATGCAACAGTGACAGAAACAGGAAAACATGAATGCTATACAGAGTGAAGTACACTGGTAGAGATATGTATGTTAAAAGGGGTTTTAAGCCAAATCTGCCTGAAAATGTGGAAGAGAGTGCAGAAAAATTGTAAGAAGGGGAGAACATCTGAATGGAATCCTGAGAGATGAAAAATATGTAATATTATGAAGTAATGCAATATACAGAAAGCATCCTGATCCATGCTGAAGAGTATGTTTCTCACTAAATATTCTCTGAAAAGTACTTTCTTTAGCAAAAATTATGTCTTCAACTCATAGGCTAAATCAATTACTATTCAAATTTTTGAAGCATTACATTTATAAAAAGTAAATGATAAATAATTAAAAAATAGCATGGAATATTTATGTTGTATCTAAACGGGAACAGACTTTTCCATTATATAACTAATACATATTAATTCATGAAGAAAAGGATAAACACATTTGACTATTTTTTAAAAATTGAAGAAATTTCTGGATATCAAATTATAACAAATAGCATGATATTGATATTATAGTCTATATTTTAAGCTCTGTAATAATTCATGTAAATACTTATGACAAAACATCATGTCTCTTTGATTTTACCTGATAGCTGGAAGAAAAAACAATTTAAAAAAGAAGAAATAACAGATAAATAATAGACATAAAAATATTCAGCCTCATATTTATTAGATTATAAATACATTCATGAAGCACTTTATGAGGATGTGACCACATGCTAGTTACTTGTGTGAATTCTCAAGATTCAGTGGTAAAGAGATAATCACTCTCTCTGCTTAGGTATTGTTTTTAATCTAGTGGGAAACCTAGCAAAAAGTAAATAAATAAACATGAATCTGTAAAACACAACTCCATAAACTCACACAATTATATCAATTATGTTGAGTCATTTATTAGTGAAAGAAGAAAGCAGAGATTTCTACCAAAATTGTGATACTTCTCTGAAGATGTTATGGGAAATGAATAAAAGACGTAACAATGGCAAACCTTGAAGTCCACCTTAAGTAAATTAGCAAGAAGTAGAGAAAGTGACATGAAACAGCAGGAATGGGTTTGCTTATACTCTGGATGCTTTGCTGAAGTGCAATAATGTTTAGATTGGAATCAAGAAATGGAATTAGAAGTGCAAAAATGGGTTTGATTCAGAGTATAAAATATTAGAGTTGAAAGTATTTACAAAAAGGTACACAGAACTCAAGGAAATGTTTGGAGGTGATGTACATGTGGGGTGAGGAGGTGAGGGGCAGAGGGAGAAGCAGACCCCCCCACCAAGCAGGGAACCCTATCTGGGGACTCTGGGATCATGCCTTGAGCCAAAGGCAGATGCTTAGCTGACTGAGCCACTCAGGTGCCCTGATGTATATATTTAATATCGTGAGTGTGATGATGCCTTCACAGGTATATGCATATATCCAAACGCATAAAGATGTCTAAATTAATTGCATGCAATATTTTGTGCATCAATTACACCTCAAAGCTAAAAGTTGAAAAAAAATGTACTAGAGGAAATCAAGTTTAATTTTTATTTTAATTCAATGTATGTAAAAACAATATATGTATATAAAGTAATACACATCCCTGGTTAAACCTGGCTTAGCTGATCTAAAAACCTTCTATGCAAACTGTTTCTAAATTTAATCTAAACTAGAGTTAAATCAAAAGTTCCTATTCTTGACTTTTTTTTTCTTTTAGTAACTTTAACAGGTATGTTATTTCAAGAAATAAATTGTAAAACAAATTGCAAACTGTAATTGTTAAAATTAAAAATAAAGAATTTAAGTGAAATTAGATATTTGCTAGTAGATCAGTTATGCCTCATTAAGTAAATCTAAATTGTATTTATCCATTTATCTACTATAAAGCAAGGAAATCTTATCTCTGCAAAATCTAATACCTCTATTTAATTGCTTGTAGAAGAAAGAGAAGTGATGATATTTCCTTCTCTGGAAGTATTTCCTTGCTACTTTATCTATTATGATAGAATGAATTATTTAGAGTTCTTGTAGTCTTTTTTTAAATGGAAAATATCTGATTTTCTCTTATGAAAATATCCCCAACCCTTCTATACAAGTTAAATTTTTTCTCACAGAAGTACATCATTAAATAAATATTTTAAAATTTGAAATGCATTAGAAGTAATTTTTTTAAATGTCCAAAAATAGAAATAATTTTTAGGGACATGGTTATCAGATGAAGAATCCTATAAAGGGTCTCTCCCTCTCATTTAATTGGAAATTAAGATAAAATGCTTTTAAATATTTCAAAATAATTTTTCTTAATATTTATAGTAGAAAATATCCTTAAATGACAATCCTTCCTACCTTGGTATGTTTTAAATTTATTTTTAAATTAATCATACAATATATAGTTTTTTTAAATAGCAGCATGTATGTGAGAAATAAGTGAATAAGTAAGCAATATAATAAAACTAGTACCCTGTTTCAACTGCTCAGTTTAAGAATATATGAAACATGTTTTTTTAATTCTTTAAAAATTTTTTCATTGTTTATCTTAAATTAATTTTTTTACTATTTTCTTTTATTTTTTTTAATTATGGTAAGTGAATGCTTTAATAACTCATCCCCCATCACCCCAGCCACCTCCCATTAAGAGTCTGTTTCCTGGTTTGTCTCACTCTCTCTCTTTTTAATTTTTTGTTCATTTGTTTGTTTTTTAAACCCCACATGTGTGTGAGATCGTATGGTATTTGCCTTCCTCTGACTTATTTTATTTAGCATTGTACTCTCTCGGTCCATCCATGTTGTTGCAAATGGCAAGATTTCATTCTTTTTTTTATGGGTGAGTAATACATATATACACACATATATGCCGCTTTTTTTTTTTTTTTAAAGATTGAGAAAGCACAAGTGGGGGGTGGAGCAGAGGAGGAGAGAGTCTCAAGCACATTCCACACCCAGTGCAGAGCCTGATGCAGGGCTTGATCTCAAGACCCTGAGGTCATGACCTAAGCTGAAATCAAGAGTCAGATGCTTAACAGACTGAGCCACCCAGGTGCCCCTATACCACTTCTTTACGCATTCATTCATCTGTTGGTGGACACCTGGGCTGCTTCCATAATCTGGCTATTGTAAATAATACTGCTATAAACATAGGGGTGTATGTAACACTTTGAATTAATGTTGTTGTTGTACTTTTTGGATAATTACCCAATTATGTGATTACTGGATCACAGGGTAGTCCTATTTTTAATTTTCAAGGAAGCTCTGTACTATTTTCCACAGTGGCTGCACCAGTTTGCATTCCCACCAACAGTACAAGAGGGTTTCTTTATCTCCACATTTTCACCAACACTTGTTTCAACCATTTGTTTTTTAAACATAAGTTTAAGAAGTACACCATACAAAATATTTTCTGTGTGTTATTCCCGTTTTTATTCACTTGTTTTGCTTTACCTAAAGTACAAACAATACCGGAATTTTTTAAGGCATATGATTTCTCTCTTTATATTATAACAAATATTTATTACTCACACACATACATAAATAAAACTCACTTTATTATTTGAGAAAATTACAAATGTGGTCTCATACTAAAAGCATTTTTCTATAACTTGCTTTTTTTTAAAGGTTGGCATTATTTTTAATTGCCATATTTCACTTTACTGTGACCATGTTCTTTGAAGTCTCCTACTGACGGCCATTTGAATGACTTCCTATGTTTATTTTAAAGAATAATACTGCAATAACCTTGTTTTGTTAATGTTCCCAGTTGAGCATTTTATAGATTTTTCCCCAGTATACATACAGGGATGACTGAGTATTCTATGTTCTATTTTATAACTATTGGGTCTTTTGAAAATAATGTAAATTGTTTTCCAAGTAGTTGTCCGAATCCACATTTCTTCCAGCAGTGGCTATGAGCTATATAATGGCTCCACATCTTCAATACACTTGGATTTGCCAGACTTAATTTCTCCATCTGGTATCATCCTAATTTTTATAGTGTTTTTTGAGTTTTAAGAAAAACTTATCTACTTTGAGAGCGTACATTTTTCTTTTAGTACAGTCTTAGAATTATAAATAAGTTGTAAAGATAATATAGAGTTCTTATATAACCCAAAAATAGTTTCCTCTGTTATTAATATATTATTATGGTATATCTATCACAATTAATAAACAAATATTGATGCATTATCGTTAACTACATTTCAGACTTTATTCAAATTTCCCTTATTTTCCCCTGTTTTTCTCTTCCAAGATCCCATCTGTGATGCAGTATGTTTAATAGTAAAGCTTAAACTCAGTAAAGTTAGTCTTTTTCCCTTTTTCCATACTAGTCTCTTTGGAAAGAAAGTACTATGTGAAGACCTCATCAAAAGAGGAAGTTATTCTCCATCTCTTTGAAGAGGAAATATTTAATATTCATTATTTGCAATGCCTCTGCATGGAGGATATGTTTTTCTTGCACAGTTATATATTTTTAATTCATTTATATTAACATATATTTATAAATATTTCTTTTATGCATTGTATTATAATCTAATCTGCTTTATTTGTTTTCTTGCTCAATTCATTACAGCTGTGGTGATTGGGAGCTTTTTCAGTTCATTCCTGACTCCCCTTGAAATACCTCATTATTTCATGTGGGGGGTGTGTGTGTGTCTGTGTCTTACTATCATGTTAAATGTCTGCCTTAAAACTTTTTCTTGTTCTTCAGTGTTTGGGTTCCTTGGTTTTCCATATAATTTTTAGAATCAAATTTTCAGGTGTCACAAAAATTCAGATTGGGATTGCATTGAAATATGAAAATCAATTTGGAAAGGATTGGCATTTAAGTTATAATTGATGAATTTTCTATAAATATATTTTTACTCAGGTTTTATAAGACATTTCTTATAATAAAATTTTGATGTCTCAACAAATAGCATATTCACCTGTCTCTAGTTACATTCCTAAGAAGCTAATATTTTTGTGAAAATTATAAATATTTTGTTTCAAATTTGGTTTTATTGTTGTTATTGATATATCAGAAAGAACAATTGCAAAGGGAGATTGACCTCTGGCAAAACAGCTGACCTGTCTCCAGTGAAACTGCTGAAAACCTACACTAAAGAAACAAACAGGGGCACCTGGGTGGCTCAGTTTGTTAAGGCCTGCCTTTGGCTCAGGTCATGATTCAGGGTCTTGGGATCGAGCCCCGCATGGGATTCCCCATTCATCAAGGCGTCTGCTTCTCCTTCCCCACTGCTGACACCCCCAATACTGTTTCTCTCAAGTAAATAAATAAAATCTTTAATGACAAACAAAAAACGCCACCATTTAAAGCATAAAGAAATCATCCCAAGGGAAAACAGCAAATGAAAAAACATCTAGATATATTTGAAAAAATCTATGTAAATTTGATAAGAAATTTGAAAGTCTGTGGTATTTGAACCAAGACTGCTCCCTGGCTCCCCAGTCTTAGCTCAGTCAATGAGGCACATATCCCATGCCAGACTACTATAGTCAAGAATATAGGGTTCCCTCTCCCTCCAGAACCCAGTTGAAGGGTTTTCTTTCTAGAAGAGCAAGACATCAGATTTTCTCATCCTGCCCCACCTACCTATTGTTGAGGCTAAGTCTTGAGCAACTTTGACAACTGAAGATCCCTTATTCTGCCCTGTTCTACTTGAGAACAGTGTTGGCCTTAAGTACAGTGAGCTAAGAAGACCAGGACCTTACTGAATGGAAACAATACACCTTTGGCAGGTGAGGGGCAGGGAGGAAGCCAGGAGCCCTGATAATACTAACCCAAGTCATGAAGCAGTGATTCAAAACCAGAAAATGTAAGCTGAGAGATCTTCAAGATGCTATCTCATCCTTCACTGAGTGTTCAGTCTCTAGAGCTGGGGTTTCATTCTGTCACTCATAGAGAAATTTGCCTTGTGCTTACCACAGATCTAGAGAACTGACTCAGAGACTTTACCAGGGGAGAGAAGTAGACCAATATACACATGCTTCCTAATCTCTTCACAAAGATATGACTTCATTTGAAATAGACTCTGGATAAACTCAAAGCCAAAAGATACTCTCAAGAACAGTGGAGGCTATAATGGAAGAGAATCGGGTATAAATTAAACACACAAGTTAAACTGTAGGCAGTCTAGTTTGAGAAGAGAATTAATAAATAAGGTTGCTGAGAGGAGCTGTGTTGGGATCAGAACAAATACAAAACACTACCTCAAAAATATTCTTTCATAAAGGCCACAATTCGGGTTGTTTTGTAGAGGAATTTATGCCCCTAAGATATTATTTAAAACAATTGTGCAATTAACAGGCAATTACTGGAGTTTAACAGTTTGGTGTGTTCATGGAAACAGAGAAAAGAGATCCCTAGGAATAGAAGGGAATTTCCTCAACCTGATGAAGTCATCTATGAAAAACCCATAGCCAACCTCATACCTAACAATGAGAGCCTAGATGCTTTCCTCAAGATAGGTGACACAAAAGTGGTAACAATTATCACCAATTCTATTCAGCATAGTACTAGATGTTCCAGTGAGGGCATTTAGGCAACAGATAGAAATAAAAGCCATTCATATTGGAAAGACAAAAATAACTGTGTATCTAAATTCACGGTTATATAATCTTATATATAGAATATTGTAAGTATTGCACTAAAAATCTATTAGAATAAACAAGTTCAGCAATTTTGCAGTATATAAGATCAATAGACAAAAATCAATTGCATTTTATATACTTGCAACTCAATTTGCAGTAACATCAAAAAGAATAAGATACTTGCAGAATATATTTAACAAAAGAACAAAAACTTATTCTCTGAAAACTAGAAAACCTTGTTGAAATAAATTAAAGAAAATCTAAGTAATTGGGAAAATATTTCATTTTCATTGGTTGGAAGATTTAACGTTGTTAACACGATACTATTTCTCAACTTGATCTAAGGATTCAACACAGTCCCTCTCAGCATCCCAGCTGATATTTCTTGCAGAAATTGATAAGCTGATTTCAAAATTCATATGGAATTGTAAGGGATCCAGAATAGCCAAAACCATCTTGAAAAGAAAGATTAAAACAGGAGAACTCCCACTTCCTGATTTAAAACGTTATCACAAAACAATAATCATCAAGACAGTTTGGTATTTGCACAAGGACAGACATATAAATCAATGGAATGCAATTCACAGTACAGAAATAAACCTAACCATCAATTATTACATGGTATTTGACAAGAGTGGCAATACCATTCAATGGCGAAAGAAGAGTCTCTTCTACAAATACTTTGGGGACAACTAGAAATCCAAAGCCAAAAGAAAGAAGTCAAATCCTCACCTCTAACGTAATCACACTGCATTCTGCCTGTTACTTACAGGTTTGTTTTTGGGGGGACAGGGGAAAGTAAGATTTTTATGGCTACTTTTATGACTAATTCATAGACTTTCTTAAATTTATCAAATATGTATTAAAATCTATATCCTGCAATTACTGAGTTTAGGAATTCATATTTTATTAAATCCATCTTTGTGCACACACTGATAAGTATGCCCCAAGGATTAATTATGTGTGAAACTTATTTTCAAATCTCTCACTATATTTACTCATTTCTTAATTTTTTCATGTATTTCTATCAATTTTCAATTTTATATATCTTGAATATATATTATGAGGTGCACAAAAGATAAATTATTCTCATTCATTTGTGTTTATGTGAACTATTTTGTTCATACTTTCAATAAAACACCTTTTTATTTATATTTAGTCACTTTTAAAAAAATATCATGCAACTGGGCTTTCTTTATTCCATCAATGTAAATTTAGTAAATTTAAAATAGTATATATTTTATTTTACATAGTATTACATTTGAATTTTTTCTAAACTCAAATTTAGAACTTTCTGTTTGTCTAATGTTTCTTCTACTACTTTTCTTTTTTCTTGTTTTCTCTTCAATGGAGCTCTTTTTCTCACTTTATTTTTTATGTTCATTGCCTTGAAACATATATATTCTGTTTATATTCTGTAGTTGTAACACATACTTAAACTGGATCAGTCAGGGTTCAGTGACTGAAACTGAAACCATGTGAAGTGTATTAAGCAGAGAAAGACATTTAATATGAGAACTCAGTGCTTATAAAAATTATCGAGACATTGGAGAAATATTCTCCAGTGGCTCTGACTGGAACTCTTGTGAAAATAGTTCATGCCATTGTGTAGTGGTTCTCCCAGGATCAGGAAACCATCACATTAAAGTCACCAGCACCACTTCTGCAATTACCCTTGGACATTCATGAATATGGAATAGTGGATCCCGCCACTAGCTAGTAGAGACAGGAAAAAGCAGTAAGAAATTAGCATTTCTGCATTCCCAAACTTTAGTTGCTGCATCTTAGTGATAAAACCCAATGTGTGTCAAGGACTCAAGCTGTAAGGAATCCAAGATACGAAGTTTCTAGATTTTAATCCTCTATGTGATGGGAAGAAGCAGATCGGAAAGAAGACAGAGTGCAAATCGATCATATCCTCTACAGTCAATTTAACTACTTAATATCCAATTCAACTTGCAGACCTGTCTTTAAAAAAGATACAGCAACAATATTATCCTGCGTAATATAATTTAAATATTGCTATTGCAAAGAAAACCTTTATACTCTGTCTCCAAAAAGGCTACAGCCTTGTCAGTCACTCTACGTCTCTTGTTTCAGCAGTCACATTTACATTCAACACTCTCATTCTAAATGTGGAATACTGATAGTTTCTAAGACTCATGGGGACTCGGTGACACCATTTTCTACCTAGACCCAATAACATACCAAAAATTGATTCTCAATTTTTCTCCTTCGCCAAAGAAGTCTGAGCTTTATTTGAACATTTCTTGTTTTTCAATGAGATTATCCTCAGGGCCAATGTTGTCATTTGTCCAGCGATGTAATATCACCTAGTTATTCCTTACGGAAGAGTGTAGCACAAGATATTGGGGCTAGAAATAAGTCTAATTTCTTTCTGTCATTTAAGGTTAACCACCAGTGGTATTTGCAAATTAGTGCAAATTGTTTAATATATCAAAGAGTCATTTCTTTGAATCAGAGCTCTTTCTTGTTTTATGCTTTGCTGCATTTTGCACGGAAATGAACTTGTTTTAGATACTGGAGAAAAGAATGAAATCAAGAGTTTCACTTAATACTGATCGCTACTGGGATAATTGTGGTCACTTGCTACTTCAGTCTTTACGAGTCCAGTGGCCATGGGACTCACTCTGGCCACTGAGACACAAATATTTCTCAGTGGGAGATTTTTAGAAAGAGTTTATTTCTCTCCCTGTCCCCCTCCTAAACAGGCATACATAGATGATATTGTCCTTTTTCTCTGTCTTTCTGCCTTGAAAATGAGTGTGGTTTTTTTGGAGCAAAAAGCAATCATCTTGTGAACAAAAAGTAACAAGCATGGGGAATATAGCCATCACACTTTGTACGGGGGAGAATACAGTGAGAGACAAAGGCTGGCATCTTTGATCAGCTGAACTGATGTAAGCTACACTTACTTCTAAACTTGGTGTTATGTGAGGAAAAAAATAATACTTATTTTTTAAGCTGTAGCAAGCTGTAATTTCTGTTCCTTGAGTCAGAACACACTCTTAGCTGAACCGAAGCCTAAATAAATTGGCTTAGTAGATCTGCATATGTAAATGTTTATTTATATCTTTTAAGAATTTTTAAATAAAAGCCAAGCATGAATTTGCATTTTAGAATCAACATCTACATTCTCCTAATAAACTATGAATATATACATGTTCAGTATTCCTACTTTCAATAATGGATTGCTAAATACCGATGTGAGAAACTTCTAATGTAAGTTCCAATAACTCCTCTGGTTTATTTTTGTTATTGGTTGACGTTGCATTATTACTTTTTCCATAAGTTATACATTTATTATGTATTTCCTTAATTTTTCTTGCTGAATTTAGTAAAATGTGTAATTTCATAAAGCAAAACAAAGTTAGAGTAGGAAAACTATATTTTTTACAAGGTTAGAAGCCACTTATATGTATATATAGATATAACTAGAAACTGAACTAAAAGATGATTTGTGTTCTATTCCCAAAGCAGGACTGTAACATTTGGCCCCTCTTCACCTCATTGGTGAGAAAGAGATTACTATCCTAAGGTTATAAGCGTGAATGAACACCATCGTGAACACTAGAGAAACGAGATCAATGACAGTTTCGTAACTACACATGGCCAGCCCGGAAGAAGCTCATCCCGGAGCCTGCAGCTAACAGACCACTTGGGAAAACTCACAGGTCCTGCTCAAGAGGGTTGGAAGAAAATGAAAGGCTCTCTCCAGGCAAGAAGCTAGCCAAAAGAGCACTCCAGGTAGGAAGATAATCTCAAGATGAGTGCAGACCCTCACAGGTACGATGGGGGCGACGCACAGAAATGCACACCTGCCAGCTGCAAACTGATGCTCCCTATCCCAGTTAGGAAAAGGGTTTGGGGAATCTGAACCAGGAGCTTTCCTTTATCATGAGCCATCCATCATGACCCATGGTAGATGGATGCCTCCCAAAGATCTTTTACCTTCTACACTGGGACACACTAGTTACTGGAATAGGGGGGTGGGGTGGGTGAGAGGCTTATTGCTGTCAAGACACTACCTTTGAATGGCTGTCCAGTGGTGCTTCCAGCCCATGTGGATGGAACACCACTGTTTGCACTGAGATGCCACAGAGTACAACTGCCCAATCCAGCCCCGCCCATGCTCGCATCCAGGCCTCTGTCAGGCATGCAGAACAGCAGCTCTCATTTCATAAGGGATCAAGAGGAAAGACCTGGCAGGGCTAGGGCACCAGGAAGTGAAGTTGGGCCGCTAATAAGTCACCCTGGAGTGAATGGCAGAAAGAAAGATGCTGATTCTCCACACCTCCATTGTCCCACCTGACTTCATATACAAAACACAAAATCAGATTTCAAGACATCAAGGGCAGAGCATTAAAACCCAAGCCTGGGGCTCTGTGAAACTGCCCTGGTAGCACAGCCATGAAGTTGGCTCTGGCCAAATGTCAGTGACCGAGGGTCCAATGCACAGTATTACACAGTGCAGGAGGAGGACAAGCAGCCATCTGTTCATCAGGCCGGCAAGGTGTTGGCTCTTGGAAAATCAATAAGAAAAAGGAAGAGACAGCTAGATAATAGGCAAAAGAATAATGCCTTTATGTATTTGGCCTTAGGGATGCTAGACTTTACCTACTGAAGACAGCAAGTCATCAAAGGCCACTTCCAGCAGCGGGAAAGAGACCCTTTAGGTGAAAATCTAAATTGTTTGTTTATTGTGGGTCACACGCAGGTTGACAGAGCTCAACTGCAACTGTATATATATCAGAAAGACTTTTTGAATGATATAAAAATAGGATTGATAAGGATGTACAAACACTATCTTGCAGTGTGGTGGAGTAATTTAATTCTCCTTCTACATCCAAAGTGCACTGGAGTTGTTGGCTGCCAAAATGCCTCAGGAGGTCCTAGAGCTGGATATTACTGATGACAGATAGTAATGTAATCCCCATAGCCAACTGGAATAGTTTTCAGATTTCTGTTTTAGTAGCACCCTATATTCCAAATATCACCATAAAACCTTCTGGGCCAAAAACACCAGTAGAGCATTGCTACAAAACATGATAAAGAATCGGTTTATACTAATATATTTACCTCAATGTAAAGACGCCTGTTCTCAGAGATCTTAAATTTCAGTAAGCTTTCGGTCTCTTGTGACCCAGCGGAAACGGCTGTGGTCACTAAACGTTTTTATATTAAGTCCTGGTCCTTCTGTTATCTTCACATTGTTACTTCCGGGGAACTAATCTCTTTGGCATAAAGTATAGATAGTTATTATTTATTTAATTGCTTAATTACACATTTCACAAACAGTTATTTGGTGTCTACCACACTTTAGGCACTGGAGGTAACAACCAGTGAACAAAACAAAGACCCTGCTCCAAACAATTCTATAGCCATACAGGTGTAAACAGATAGCACATTTAAATAGGTAAATTTGTAATGCTATGTTATGCTTTGAAAAGAAATACAGCAAAATTAGTGGGGGCTGAACAGGTCAAGGATTATTATTATTTGTGTGTGTGTGTGTGTTCAGTAAATGCCTCACCCATTGGGTGGCTCAGGAGCAGAGATCAGAAAGCAGCTGGAGACCACGGCAGGTGGTGGGGAATGAATTTTCCGAGAGGGAAAACCACAAGAGGAAATGTCTTGCGGTAGGAACAGGACTGACTGTGTGAATTGAGCAGCAGATGGCTAGTGTGGGAGAAGTAGCATAAGGAGGAAAGTAGAGAGACTGAAAGCTGAACTGGAGAAGGTTGGATTATGGAGGGCTCTGTCCGCTGTGGCAGAGTTATGGACTTCGACAGGAGTGCAGTCAGAAGGAAGGTACTGGGGAGTTATGAGAGGGAGAGAGCAACAGGGGACTCCTGCTTTCAAAAGGATGATTCTGGTGACTGTGTTCACAGGAGACGTCTGGAATGTTGGTAAACATCTTACAGTCACCAACCTAGAAAGGAGACTGGAAGAAAACACTTACAGACTTTCTATAAATAGGAAGGAGACGCCACCCGAAGATTTGACTCAAACCACTGCAGCATACCAAGGAAGAATCACCAGAGAAGACTGCAGAGAGGTACCTACTGTAGGAAGAAAGGGACATAGGCAGGAACACATTGTACTAGAAATAAGCAAACAGGAACAAGTGCTCCAGGAAGCACAGTAGACTTAACTAATTTGTTCCCTTCCACATTATAATGAAGAGAACAAACCGCTGAATTGGGCATCAAAATGGTACCTAAGGGTTGACTGCATACTGTGTTGGAAAGGAAAGCATGAATGAAGTGGTTTAAATGGGAAGGGAGACAAGGAGATCTTGACCCCAAACTTTTTTGACAAGTTTTACTCTAACGGTGAGTAAACCAATGGGTTAGTAGCTAAAAGTAAATTTTGAGATGTTGTTAAGTTGAATAACGGACCCTTAAAGATATGCATATCTTAATCCCCAGGACGTAGGATTATGTTTCCTTACGGGGCAAAGGTACTTGGCAAATGTAGTTAAATTAAGGAGGTTGAGATGGGGAGATTATCCCAGAATATCCAGACGGACCTAATATAAATGATCACAATGGTCCTTAGCAGAAGATGACAAGATGGTCATGTAAGGAATGAGAATACTCTATACACTGGAAAATGAAAGAAAATGGATTCCCCTAGAGCTCCAGAAGGAACACATCCCTGCAGATACCTTGAATTTAGGCCAATGAAACAGATTTCAGATTTTGATGTTCAAAATGATAGATAATTGGTAATTAATTTGAATTGTTTTAAGCCACTAAACCTGTGTTATTTGGTTACCAGTGCAATAGCAAACTAATGCAGGTTCAAAGAAATTTTATTAAACTTTTATATTATAAAACAAACCACTTAGTAGCCTATATACCACTTTATAGAAGATATTTTAAGGCAAATACCTGTGTAATTTCATTATTTTTTTTAAGATTTTATTTATTCATTTGACAGAGAGAGACACAGCAAGAGAGGGAACACAAGCAGGGGAGTGGGAGAGGAAGAAACAGATTCCAGGTTTCACTTAGGGCAAGCTACGGAAGAAGTCATAATAATGTACTAATGAGGACATGTGAGTTCCAGAAAGTTCAGAGGACGTTTTCCCATATTTGGAGAGAGACAGAATATGGGTTTGTGCTAGGGCTATGTCAAGATGGCATCTGTAAGGGCATGAGAAGCTGAGATTTTAAAGAGAGACTGGGATTTGGGGCTTTTCGGAGTTATTGATATAAATAGGCAAAAAAAGCATGGTCTCTTGAGATTAGTTTGCTGAAATTTTAGTATTAGAGTGAGTTGACAGGTAAGAGGAAAACTTCCAGGAGCAGAGGGAATGCTATGCCTCCCTCTTTTCCTGGTAATAGCAACATGAGAGCCAACGGATAGTGTTACGAGGACAACACAAGAGCTTAGCAACTTTCATTTCTATTTGTGAATAAGGAAGTTACAAAACTGGATCTTAAGCAGAACACATTTTTATAAAGGAATTGTTGTTAAGAAAAAAAACATAATATTACAAACAGAGATTCTCCATAAATGATTAAAGTGGAGAAGATATTGAAAATGCCCTAGATAAAATTTTCTTTACTAGATGGATGCGATCTGGGAACCAACCCAGGAAACGGTGCCTTAGGCTTAGATCATTTCAGTGGGGCAGCCCGTCCAAATATCTTTCAACCAATCACCCCATGTCATTGTAAATCAAGCTAGTCTGGAGGATTGTTCTCTACTGTTGACTTTTTGGCAAGTGAAATAATGCACTGCAGGAATGAATCAAGTAATGCATATTGTCTCAGGATTAATAAAGCATGTAGCACTATGTCTTGCTTTGTGTCACTGTGCATTTGGGGTGTAATATGGGAAAAAGAAGAAAATCATACTGTCTGTAATTAATTTTAAAGGTTTTCTTGTAACAAACAAAAATACTAATGGAACTCTTTAAACACACACACACACATACACACAAAGTATTCACACACACAAACTAATATACTAACAACTTGATTCGGTTGGAATCTATAAAAATCTGATGAAGACATCACCAGAAATATCTCTTGAACACTGCTTGACTTTCAGGTAAGAAATTAAATCCCACTATTTTATAGATGCTTCATGTCATTTATTTACTTTATTTTTTTTTAAGTTTTATTTATTTATTTGACAGAGAGAGAGATCACAAGTAGGCAGAGAGGCAGGCAGAGAGATCGGGGAAGAGGCCCCCTGCTGAGCAGAGAGCCTGATGCGGGGCTCTATCCCAGAACCCTGAGATCATGACCTGAGCCGAAGGCAGAGGCTTAACCCACAGAGCCACCCAGGTACCCCACTCCATGTCACTCAAGGCAAAGGCAAAAAGCCAGGGTGAATCAGGTGATTCTCTACCCAGGTAGAAAATACAGTCAGCAGAGGCACAGTAACTGTGGTCCTAGAGAACAAAATGTGGCAAATATATATATTCTAGACCTTAGCTGCTTAAGTTAATTTAAGCTTGCACTTTTCTGATGATTTCTTTCTTTTTTTTCTCTTATGTCTCGTCTCCCTGTCTTTTCTTGATCTCATCTACACTTTGTACACACACAGAAGCACACACACATACACATAAAGACACATGAACTCAACACACTTTTTGTTACCGTTCGCAACATACATGTTTTATAGATTTGGGTGATAAACTAGGCGAAGTCATAGAAATCTGTTTGACCAAGGATACTTAATGAATTAAGCCTGTCAGATAACAAGCACAAGTATTCTGGTTTTCTAAATCTTCCCAAAAAGAAATTTGCTTTTTTTTTTTCTCTTTTTAAAATCTGTATAAATATCCAACAATTTTCTTTTAGGTTGTACTCTGTCAGTGAACTATGAATCTTTCATTAGAGTTCATCTTATGTCAAACCAATGGTAAGTGTGGAAGACAGCTAATAGAGAAAAAATGATCAAAATATCTAAAATCATAGAATTTAATGTGGTTATTTTTTAAATCAAATAGGATATTAACTATAAGTCTTAATGAACACAGAAATTAAGACTGTAAAACCATTCTTATAATTCAGATTATAATCACATGTAAATGTAAGGGATGTTAAATTTTACGTTTCATATAAAAATATATGGATATCATAGATTCTGTGTGGTTTAAGAATCCAGAATCAACAGCATTACCTAGAAGCTACCAAAATGTGTTTCAAGGAAACAACAGAGTAGGCATTACCTAGAAATTTGCCAGACATCCAGCCTTACATTCTAATCCAGCCCTACTGGATGATATCTGCATTTTAATAAGATCTTCAGGTGATCTGTTTTTACATTAAAGTTTGAGAAGAGCTGTCATAGAAGATGCAGAACACCTCAGTTGCATTGGCGAGAAATAAATGAAGTTTCTGTATGATGTTTTCTAAGTATATTTACAGTTTCTTGCATTTTTAATGAAAATGAACAGTTCCCTTTTTTGTGTCAAGATCATATCCTCAAGGAACCATAATACTACTGACCTCCTAGTACAAAATAATTTACAAAAGTGTCTAAAGACGATGTGACTCAGTTTGTTCTTATAACCATTTAGCCATATGCATGTTAACTAAACTGCCCTTCTTATGAACAGAAAATGACAATCAGGATAAATTGTCACTTCCTCAGAATGAATACTAAAAAGGTTTCTTGAAGATCGGAACAAAACTATATTTTCTAGGTCTTCAAAATCTTTCTTGTAGTAATAACTCACCACACTGTATTCATTGCCTTTTTTTACTACACTGTATTTAATGGCCAAAAAGATTTAATTCCCTAAAAACTTAATGTACAACCTGAGAGGAGTCAAGATCCAGATAAATTCTAGAGACTTGTTATAGATACAAAGACTTGAAAATAATGATTTTTAAGGTCAAATTTAAAGTATATATACATATACATATATGTATATATATATATATGAGTTTAGTATTTATTTCACTTATATTATTTATTTCATCTATATTATGACCTATTAACTAATAATACTGAATTTCACTGATTTGAGGAATAGAATTTCAATTTTTCATTGTCAATTATATCAAACAGTTAATGGATATGGAGCATAAATAAAAATATAGCTATAGCAGTCTCTATGATTTTAATGGCCCTTATCTCATTATCCATTTGCATCATATCTACCTTATTTATAATCACAACTCTATAATTTACGGGAATGCCTGATATGCCAGTGTAACAACTACCTAACAATTTTATCATGCCTTCCTAAACATTTTATGATGTCCTAATTTGCTATCCCTGCCGTATTCAGTAGTTGTCACTTAGATAAAGATGACATGCTGCTTTATACCTCTGATGAAATTCCAGACGAGTCGAGATTTGCCACAGAGAGAAAAACAGAAATAGTCTTTTCTAAATTTAGGTGGCAGCGTAAACCTAGGTTGGGTTGGCAAGATCACAGCAGAGAAGGCTCTCTGTCACAATAATCGGTAAAGTGTGCAAAGAAAGTTGTCTGTGCTATTAAAAACAAAAATAAAACCAAATAAAAATATCTAGTTGCATCTGCAGTGAATGTATTGATGTCTTTATCTGGGATCTTCTCTGAAAACTTTACTTCACAGTCCCTTAAGTGTCTATATTATTAGTTACTTCAGTATTCTTAATTTTCTATTCTTGAGCTTATATCTGATAATCAGTAAGATTTAGAAAACCGTTATGTTCAAAATTTTAAAAAATAATTATTTGAAGACATTTTTCAGGTAAGGAATATACTTATAGCTAGAGTTTTAAAATATATCTTTGATGGTGTGCTATAAAATTCAATTAGAATTATTGCAATGACTTAGAAATAAAGTGTTCAACTACAGTTATGCAATAGACATTACTTCTTTTCTAAAATTTAAGTAAGTTTATTATAAACATTTACTTATTCATATTCAAGCTTACATTCTTATAAAATGGAAAATGTGGAATTTTAAAAATCCAAGAGAATTCTCACTGATGAACTAAGCTTTAGGTTACAACCTAAAATGTTGATTTCAATGAGTTGGCTTAGTAAGTTAAAATAGAGCTAAAAGTTAATTATTCTAAAAACTTTGTTAGATGGCAATTGTTAAAAATCACTTATTTTCTCAGTAGAAATGTTTTTTAAAGGTTTTTTATATTTTGGAAGAAATGGCCAATTACTAAATAGGTGCTTATATGTCGGAGAGGAAAAACTTACACGTAGAAAAAAGTGATTATGGGTTAAACAGTTATTCTTAGGAACTTATGTGAGCTAATCTATCTATACGTTTTGGGTTTATTTATTTATTTGTATAACCTAAGTGAACATGAGAATATTTGCCTTCTGAAACTCTTGTGTGAATAAGGAATAGTCGCAGACACTTGTATAATAGCACTGTGATTTTACTTCACACCCAGCATGTACCTATATAGCCTGGAAGCGAGGGTTTTGACAGAGTAAATGGAGTAGCATCTTTCTGAGAACAAGGAAAATCGATGAATCTGTATTCAGCAGAAGCACCCTGCTGGTCTCAGCTGTCCAATGCTCAGCTATCAGTTTCCTCATTGATACACAGTGGCTACTCCATTTACTCTTTTAAAAAGTGCTCCCTCTAGATAACAATAAAAGAAAGATAACAAGTATCAATATTGTAGGTGTCCCCCGTACAAGCTCTCTGGTAAACAGAAGGAAAAAAAAAAAAAACAAGAAACAAGAACAATCAAACTTTCCTGGAGTTCAGTGTCTGTATAGATAAGTTCAAGATGATATACTCAGTACCCAACTCAATTTGCTATATCTATGAAATTTTCCTGAGTACAACTTTAAGTATATTGTTTTCTTTGTTTCTGGTACTTTGAGTTAACATAAAATCTTCCACAATTTATTTAGCCTTCCACAATTTATTTATTTTTTTCTACGCAGATAGGCATAATACATGATATAACCAAGGCTGTATAATATTAAAATAATTTCTACTTCAGTTTTCATAGAGGAAACAATATCACATAAAAAATCTTTGGGGATATTTCTAGAGGGAAATAAGAATGTGCATATCAATTTTGATCCAGCTTTGCCACAATACTCCTAT
Organism: Lontra canadensis; assembly: GCF_010015895.1. NCBI lineage: Eukaryota > Metazoa > Chordata > Mammalia > Carnivora > Mustelidae > Lontra > Lontra canadensis. The sequence continues at coordinate 10,038,576 of NW_022631033.1, forward strand.
TCACAGAATAAATATTTATGTAGCCACTTTTAGAAGATAACACATAAAAAAGGTATCTCTGACTACTTCTGTATTACCTCTTGCAATCCCAGGCCATTCTATCTTCCCATTATTCTGTTGGGACTACGCATGTTATACTTGCTCATCCCAGCTTTATTTGTAATGCCTCTTATCTCTTGCCAAGCATAGCTCTGATTTCTGCGCACCTTCCTATTTGGGCAAGACATTAAAGGTTCTTATCATTTCCATTTCAAAGTGATCTTAGGAAAGTAGAAGAACTTAGAGTTCAGCTCTTAACAGGATGATACCCTTTGAAATAACCATTCCAATATTGTCCTTGAAATAACATCTGTGGCTCGCCATCAATGTTTTCTTTTCCCAGTTCTGCTGTGGCTTTTACACCTGCTAAATCATATAAAAAATAACTAAGAGGTTTCTCTCTCTCTCTCTCTCTCTTTAGAATATGTCTGTTAAGCTAATTGAAGAATTGTCTTAATGTTGCCTGCAGGCATGCATAAATGTTACATAAAACATACCATCATTATTTGCTAACATAACTGAAAGTAAACAAGGTAGGCAAAGTAGCTTTGTAGTCACCTATTGGCCTCATTTCACGTTTTATATTCACACACACAAAAATTTCACATTCTGCATTATTTTTGTCTTTAATACCAAATCTACAAATGTGAATTCATGGAGATGCTCCACTAGAATATGTTTTGGTAAATTATTATTTTTTTCAATGCTAAATAGTACTATGTGGCAAAAAAATCACTATATTTTACCTGTTAGAAATTACAGTTTGGTTAATACACAATGTGCATGAAAACAGCATTAATTTTTAGCAGTTCTATTATTGTTCGATGAAACAGTAAAACTTACATTTTCAGGCGGTGCCTGGGTGGCTCAGTCATTAAGCGCTGCCTTCTGCTCAGGTCATGATCCTGGGGTCCTGGGATTGAGCCCCGCATCAGGATTCCTGCTCAGCAGGAAGCCTGCTTCTCCTTTTCCCACTCCCTCTGCTTGTGTTTCCTCTCTCGCTGTGTCTCTCTCTGTCAAATAAATAGATAAAATCTTAAAAAAAAAAACACTTACATTTTCAAATGAACAACTTAGCTCTAGATTCTTCCTTCAATTTAGCGTAGAATTAATAATATAGCAGGAACTTTGGGAACCAATTCTTTATTCAAGGTATGAATCTTTAAAAAAGAATTTATTAAGAAATATCTATGTTCATTATCCTTTGCCAGGTGATTAAACAATAAATTAAAAAATAAAAAAAACAATATCATTTCAACTAGATAAAGGCAATATTCTTGTCATGAAATGCTCCTTCTCCTTTTCTTACTTATATATACAATCCCTAGCATGACACCTAGCCACGGGTAGAAGAGTATTTCCCAGGCTTCCCTGCAGTAGAGGTAAATGGATTTGAAGGAAGGGATTATTATCATTATTACATAATGAAAGCATCAATATTTAAAGAAGGCAGTGCCATAGCGGGGGTAGGGGGCGGCAGGAGCAGGAGATAACAGAAACAATAAGCCAAAACAGTAGATATAAGAAAAATTCCCAATTTTTGAAGTAAAATGATCAACGTATAAGAGCATTTCTTTCTAATGTTCAACTAGTAAAAGAAACAAAAGCGAAGACATTATTAGCCATAACAACAAACCAAAAGAGGAACTGAAAAACTGGAAAGACTGGAGAAAGTAGCCACAGCAAAGATTCTTGGCCTTTTTTTTGCTTTGTAACCTTCAGGTAACTTAACGCAAAGTCAAGATTCCACAAGCTAAAAAATAAATCCAATATTAATAAAAATATGAAAACTTTCTTAGATAATTTATTGAAATTTATAACATTTATGTATTTATAAATTTATATATTTATAACATTTATAAACATGTATATGTTATATGTTATCTTATACTCCAAAGACTGTGAATATGATTCAGGCTGCAAAAAACAAAAAATGAGGGAAATCCTTCACTAGCAGTAAGGAAGACATTATTATGTCATAGTAATAAAAAGAGTGTGGCATCTTCACAAGAACAAACTCACCCATGCGCAAAATGGGAAAATTCAGAGATAGGGTCAATATCTATTTAATTAGGCACCGTGGAAAAAGGGAGAAAAGGTAGTTTAGTAGAATATGGAAAAATTGTCAAACCATATGAAAAAAATAATAATAATACTGCTTCCCTACCTAAATCGTTTTAATTTACAAAGATAAAAAATTAAAATGTAGTAAATGTATGACAAGATAATCAACATCATTGGTCATGTTATTTCTCCTCTCTCATTTGATTTCATCTATTTGGGTCCTTTCTCTCTCTCTCTCCCTCTCTCTTTTTATTGAGAAGTCTGGCTAGATGTTTACCAATATTTTGATTTTATTTCAAAGAATGAGCTCCTGGTTTAAGTGATCTGCACTGGTATTTTTTAGTTTATCATTTACTTCTACTCTAATCTTTATTATTTCCTTCCTTCTGCCAACTTTAAGCTTCATATAATGTTCTTTTTCTAGCGCCTTTAGGTGTAAGGTTAGGTTATTTATTTGAGATTTTTCTTGCTTCTTAATGCAGGCCAGTATCACTATGTAATTCCCTCTTAGGGCAACTTTTGCTTCATCCCAAAGGTTTTAGACTACTGTGTTTTCATTTTCATTGTAATTTTTTAAAAAATTTCTTCTTTGATTTCCTGGCTGACCCATTTATTGGTTAGTAGTATGTTGTTTACCCTCCATGGATGTGTCGTCTTTCCAAATTTTGTCTTGTGGTTGACTTCTAGTTTCACAGTGCTGGGGTCAGAAGAGGTGCATAGTATGATTTCAGGTTTTTTCTATTTGTTGAGGTCTGTTTTGTGTGCTAATGTGATCTGGAGAATATTCCTTGTGCACTTGAAAAGAAGGTATATTCTGCTGTTTTAGGATGGAATGTTCTGAATATATCTGTTCAGTCCATCCAGTTCAGCATGTCATTCAAGGCCACTGTTTCCTGTTTATTTTCTATTTAGATAATGTGTCCCTTGATGTAAATGGGATGTTAAAGTCCGCTGCTATTATTGTATTATTGTCAATTAACTGCTTTATGTTTGTTATTAATATTTTTATGTATTTGGGTGCTCCTATGCTGAGTGCATAAATATTTACAATTGTTATATCTTCTTGGATTCTCCCCTTTATTATTATACAAAGCCCCTCTTTGTCTCTTGTTACAGTCTTTCTTTTCTTTTATTTTTTTTAATATTTTTTATTTGTTTTATTTTTTGAGAGAGAGAGAGACAGAGTGAGAGAGAGCATGAGAGGGGAGGTCAGAGGAGAAGCAGACTCCCCATGGAGCTGGGAGCCCGATGCGGGACTCGATCCCAGGGCTCTGGGACCATGACCTGAGCCGAAGGCAGTTGCTTAACCAACTGAGCCACCCAGGCACCCCAGTCTTTATTTTAAAGTCTAGTTTTGTCTGAAAGAAGTATTGCTACTGCAGCTTTCTTTTAATATGTATATGCATTATAAATGTTCCTCCATCTCCTCACTTTCAATCTGCAAGCGTCTTCAGGTTGAAAATGAGTCTCTTGTAGGCAGCATTTAGATAGGATTTATTTATTTATTTATTTATTTATTTATTTATCCGTTCTGATATGGTATGTTTTTTGATTGGCGTGTTTAGTCCATTTACATTCAAAATAATTATTGATACATATGTATTTCTTGCCATTTTATTACTTGTTTTATGGTTGTTTCCGGGGATTTTTTCATATCCTTTCTTGTCTTTCTCTTTCATGTTTTGCGGACTTTCTTTAGTGATATATTTGAACTTCTTTTTCTTTATTCTTTGTACGTTTATTAGTTTTTATACGTTTATTAGTTTCTTATACTTTTTTAAATATATGGCTACCATTGAACCATTTGAACTTCTTTTTCTTTATTCTTTGTATGTTTATTAGTTTTTTATACATTTTTTTAATATATGGCTGCCATTAAGTTTCTGTGTAAACTTTTCTGTAAATAGCAGTCTATGTTAAATTGAATGTCATTCAGATTTGAACCCATTCCTTTCTCCTCTCCTCCCCATGTTTTAGGTATATGTTATTATATTATATAGCCTTTTGTGTGTGTGAGTTCCTAGACTAATTTTACAGAAATTCATTTTTACTGCTTTTGTGTTCCCTGCCTTTATACTGTCACTTTTGGTCTTTCCTTTCCACTCAGAGTACCCTTAACGTTTCTTGCAGGGATGGTTTAATGGTCATGAAGTCCTTTGGTTTTTGTTTGTTTGGAAAACTCTTTATCTCTCCTTTTATTCTGAATGTTAGCCTTGCTTCATAGAATATTTTTGGCTGCAAAATTTTCCTGTTCACCACTTTGAATATATCATGACACTCTCTTCTGGTTTGCCCAGTTTCTGTGGAAAGACCTGCTGCTAACCTTGTACTTGGTCTTCCTTTATAAGTTAGGGGCTTTTTTCATTTTACTGCTTTTAGGATTTTTTTCCCGTTTTGCAGTTACCTGCAATGTGTCTTGGTGTTGGCCTGCTTTTTTTGATTTTGATGGGCGTTCTCTGTGCCTCCTCAATCTGGATATCCTTTTCCTTCCCCAGTTTAAGGAAGTTTTCAGCTATTATTTCTTCAGATAAGTTTTCTGGCCCCTTTTCTCTTTTCTTCTTCTGGGACTCCTATAATATGAATGTTTTTATGTTTGATGGAGTCACTGAGTTCCCTAAATTATCCTCATTTTCCATAATTCTTTTTTTCTTTTTTGTTCAGCTTCATTATTTTCTATTACTTTGTCTACTAGGTCATTAATTCATTCCCCTGCTTCTTCTAGCCTGCTCTTATTGTATCAAGCATGTTTCCAATTTCATTTATTACGCTCTTCATCTCTGATTCATTCTTTTTTAACTTTTTTTTTTAAATCTCTGTGGTAAGGGCCTTATTGCAGTCTTCTGTTTTTTTCCTCAAACACAGTATGTATACTTACAATTGTTGCTTTAAATTCTCCAACAGGCGTGTAGTTTCTATCTCTTTTGCTTAGAACTCTGGCTATGGATTTATCTTGTTCTTTCACTTCAGATAAATTCCTTTGTTTTTGCATTTTGTCTAAGTGTCTGCCTTCTTCTCTATGTTTGAAAAACCAGTTTGTCTCTTGCTCCTTGAAAGTATTGGCTTATGAAGAAGAGATCATGTAGTCCCAGGGTCTGGCAGTACAGAGAGTGTTCCCCGGTGTGTGCTGTGTGCACTCTGCTGTTTTTTTCTGGCTGCTCTATCTTTCAGGCCCATTGTCTGCAAAGGCTCTTCTTGCCTGATGTGAGCAGTGTTTGGTCCCTGGCCTGAAGGGGGCAAATTGTAACTAGATGTGCTCTGGTTTGCTTGTGCAATAAGACCCGTCACCGCCTCCACCAGAACTGAGGCCCTGCAAAACTCTCTGTTCAGAGATGTGGTGTGGGCAGGGCTTGGTGCCAGTTTTCTTGGGGAGGGGCCCTGTACGCTGAGACCAAGGCAAGCATGTCTGAGAAGGGCAAAGAGGGGTAAGGACTTGGCAAAAGCAACTTAGGCATACAGTGCTCGTGTTGTGCTTCTGCCCACAGGTGTCTCTGTGTTTATGTTGAGGGGTGGGGACGTACATGGCACCCAGCCAGCTCCTTTGTTCTTGGAGAGGTATCTCCATGAATGTTGTCTGTCAAGGACATGCTCCAAGAAGAACTGATAATCTTTCCACTGTGTGCAGCAGGTGCTCTTCAGATTGTTCTTTCCATGCTCTCTGCTTGCAATTTGTGTGCTTTCTTTCTTTCTTTCTAGGAACAGTGTGGTACCTTCAGGACTCTATCCCAGCCAAGCCAACTGACCTTTAAAACAACACCCATGATCCATTTCTCCCTTAAACCACTTCTCTGCACTTCCTGCTTTCTTTAATGTGTCTTCTTTACTTTCTTTGGTTGTGGACTTTGTTCTGTCAGTCTTCAGGTTGATTTCTGGGACATTTAGGATAATGTGATAGTTATCTAGTTGTGTTCATGGTATGAGGTGAGCCTAGGGTTCTCCTACTCTGCTGCCATCCTCTTGCTTCCCAGGAGATTGTATGATGGTAATTATACCATTCTTTTTAGGCAGAAAGAAAAAAAAAAAAAGAGGAAGAAAAAAAGAATCTCATTAATTGGCAACACTAACTAACCTATTAGGCCTGGCTACTAGAAAAATCAGGGCAAAAACACCATGACTTTCAGCATCTAAAAATCAGGAGAAACCTTTCATTCACAACAGATCTTCAAGAAAAGACCAGCCACTGGTGAAAAAACTCCCACTTCAAAAACCTAATGAACAAGGCTCCAAGAAGATCACTGGGAAGATTGGTACTTAGGCTTGAGAGAAGTAGAAATGATGAGGCACAAAATAGCTCTAAAAATAAATGATAAATTCAGATTCCCTCAAGTCTTTTGTCAAACCAGTGTTCTTGCCTCCATAGCAAGAGGTTTCAGTCAATAGTACTAGAGTTCTTCTTCATAGTACTAGAGTTCTTCAAGAAGTGCCTCAAAAGACCAAGCAGGAGGTCCTCCAGCCCCTCATCCTAGTTTTGACTTGGGAAGATTTACTATATACTAGACTTTCAGAAATTATTTTTGGAAAAACATTTTTTTTTGATACATGGGAAAAATAAACATTGTTTTACTTAATATTTTTTTTCTAAATATTTATTTATTTATTTGACAGAGATCACAAGGAGGCAGAGAAGCAGGCAGAGAGAGAGGAGGAAGCAGGCTCCCCGCTGAGCAGAGAGCCCAAGGCAGGGCTCAATCCCAGGACCCTGGGATCATGACCCGAGCCGAAGGCAGAGGCTTTAACCCACTGAGCCACGCAGGTGCCCCTTACTTAATATTTTTAATTGTACTTGCACAAAGTTAAGAGCATTAGAGCATGCATTTAACTCACACACTACTATTCTTAATAAAGGCAACTTTTGTATTGTTTCAAAAAATCAATTGAACTTTTAGTATGTGACAGATACAGTGTAAAATCCTGGAGCTAATATGATAATCAAGATATGGTTTCTGACTTTAATTTCCTTCCTGGAGGGACAGGGAGAAATAGGTAATTGAGGAAGACTTTAAAATTAGTATGAGATACAGATTTCACCAAGTTGAAGTGCTCAAAGGATAATATAATACAGAAATATGATGGATAAATGCCATGTAGGAAAAAAGTAATTGAGATAAATGGTCCAAGTAGAAGAAAAAACATGTAAAAGGATCATGAAGCTTTTAAGAGCAGACCATATTTTGGAACCTAAAATTAATTCTGAGTGGTTGTAAGAGAAGCTAGAATCATGAAGTAAATAGTGTGGCATGGAGAACAGAAGTATATGGGCTTTATCCTGAGCATGATGGGGTTGGAGTCTTAGCTGCACCGACAGTGTAAGCTTGCTGACATACTTTCAACTGTCATGTCCACTTTTTCCTTTTCAATTTGTGTTAGTAATAATACCTACTTAATAAAATGTGACAGTGCTAAAATATATAGCAACTAACATGGGATAATTCATTGAAATAATGAGATGTGGATGTGAATACAGACAACTTTAAATTGGAATCATGGCTTTGCCCCTAAATAACAGCATGACCTCAAGTTGAGACACTTGACCATATGGCTCTTTAATGTCTTTATATGTGTGACAGATGGAAGAATAGTACGTTACATAGTTGCCTTATGTGAATTAATGAGTTTTTGTATGTTCAAAGTACCCACATAAAATTGTCTACCATATAAAACAGCTCAACATTTTTTAATTTTAAATTTTAGGTATGTATATATATATATATGTAATATATGTGTATCTAACTATGTGTCTGCTTATCTATCTATCTTTCTACCTACCTACCTACCTACCTAGAAGTTTGATCTCATATTTTACAAGTCAGGGGAGGTAAAGAAGCATGACTGAGGGGTGCAAGTTAAAATAATATGGTTAAGAAAAATCATGCTGAGATGACATCTGAAGAGATAAGGAACAAATCATGTAGGGGTTCGAAATAGACAATAAAAATATATACCTACATATTTCTGTCTATATAGGTAGACAGATACAAAGTTAAATGGAGGTATCCAGCATATTTGAGAAGAGTTAAGGAAACCACTGTGACTAGGGCGAATGAGGAGAATAACAGCAGGTGTTAAATTCTGAGAGATATGATACAGTACGTGGGGAAATGGTGAATACAATGCTTGTGACTGAAGCCACTGTAAGGTGTTTAAGCTATTATTCCAAGTGAAAAGGAAAGGTATTGGGGGTATTGGAGTTTCATGTTGAAAGAGTAGTGGTCTTAATCATTAGCTGCTTGGCTGGGAACAAATTAAGGTAGGAGGCAGTGGGGAATCATTGCATTAATCTCAGGAAAAGGGAATGGATGCTTGGGATAGATGATAGCAATGGAAACATGGAAGGATATGGCTGAACCCAGGATATATATTGAGGGTAGAGCTGATAGTACATTTCTACAAATTGGTTATGGACAAATGAGAAAGAAGATCTTGTAACAGTAAACCAGAACGTGTGTTAGATGATAAAAATGACCTCCATAGAAAATTGCAGACATGGTTTGTACAAGCTCTCAACTAGGATTTAAGAGGCCATTAGGCTTCCTGTCTTGCTGCTTTGGGGATCCATGCACCATCACCATTTCAGTCAGCCTGTTGCATGAAGAAAACCATAAGACTTAATAACTCTTATCCCCTGACAGCCAATGACAATGTCCAAACACAGAGCATGAAGCTAAACAACAGTTGTCCACAAGCCAGCAAAAGAAATGTCCACTGAGCTCAGACTCATTTGCCAAAATATGGAATTTTGAACCAAATAATTGGATGTATTCTTCACCATAAACTATTAATATGGTTTGCCATACAGTAAAAGATAATTGTTACAAGGGATCCATAAATTCTTTGCTGGATTTAGATCAGAATATCACAGTCTCCTATAGATTGTGGTATAAAGTAAAATTGTCTATTATATGTAAACCAAAAATATTTTTTTTCCCTTTACACCTGATCCCCAAAGACCAGAGGTTTCCAGGACATCTTAGTAACATTAAAACACCACACACTGATTAAACTCTTGTGAGTTCTTTATCATAAGGTCAAATTATAAATAATTCTCAATATAGGTTCATACAACTATATATCCTGAGTTTACTACACTCCTACATGGCTGGAAGACTTATCCCTACCTTCTCTCTTCTTTATGTCCAACAACTCCTTCCCAATCTTTACTCTCAGATGATGACTTCTTTACAATTTCACTGGAGGGGGGGTAAAGAATGCTCAACAGAAAAAAAAAGCAAACTTAACACACACCTTTTTGGATCTTTGTACACCATATTTTTCCTTCCATTATGTTATTATAAACTGATCTAATCCCATTTTTCTATGTGGGACAGTGACTAGCCTACTCATTTCTGCACAGGATCATATCTACTCTCATCTTTCCCATTTCTTCTGCATTGAGTTGCCTTTTTTAAATTAGATCTTTCTTGGGGCACCTGGGTGGCTCATTGGGTTAAAGCCTCTGCCTTTAGCTCTGGTCATGATCCCAGAGTCCTGGGATCAAGCCCCACATCGGGCTTCTGTTCAGCAGGGAGCCTGCTTCCTCCTCTCTCTCTGCCTGCCTCTCTGCCTACTTGTGATCTCTGTCTGTCAAATAATAAATAAAAATCTTTAAAAAAATAATAATTATATCTTCCTTTAATTTCCACTTTTTGAGTCACATTCTCAAATTAAAAAGGTAAGCATAACCAATTTTACAATAAGCATGAATAATTTAATTTTCTTCAATGAAGATTAACTCTGATGAGTATATAAACAGATCAGATTATTTTAAACATTTACAGACTAATGTGGGCACCTATTCTCCTACATAGATCACCATCATAATACACAGAATTTTAAGAAACTTCTAGCATTTTCAGGGTAAATATTTTATTACTCAGGACGGTTTCCTATGGCATTTATTAAAGAAAATAGTAATCATGGTTTTCCTCATTTCTTCATATTTTATGTTATATTTATTAAATTTAAAGACTTTTGTCTTTTGTCCTTGCAAAATGTTTTTCTAATGTATCTAATTAGAACTTAGGGAATTATATTATACACTTGACAACAGAGGTATAATAGATGCCAGCTGCAAGGTTTTGAACTTCGAAATCTGGAATTTAAGACTTCTGAAATAATAACTCAATTTATTGTTGGCATTGCAAAAATGGTGCTGATGTTCTTTCTATGCAATAAATATGGTACTCCCTTAGATAATTCATTAAAAGTTTCATAGAAAATATTTTCATTGAATGCCTTGTAAATTTGTATTTGTTACCCTTTCTTATAAAAATAACTTTTAAATTAACATTCTCCTTTGTTTTTTACATATTTTTATTAGGTTTAATGTTTTGAAATATGTTAGAAAAATATTTTCCAAGATGACCTTCCCTTTATTTGTTGCCAGGATTTTCTGGTGTAGTAGAGAATGATGATGTTATTGCTTGAAGCAATATTCCAGCTGTGCTCAGCAGGCAGGAGAATCTCCGTCTAGACACACTCATCAAGTTTGTATGCATGTACAGCATTACAGAAATTGGGGGATGTGTCCTGGAGAAGACTATGAATGATCCACAGTTTTGTGATATGATTGGTGCTGGCTTTTCTGGGACAACTCTAAATTAAAACATTTTTAAAATTTCCGTTTGAGTAAAATTCACCTCACTGATCATATATTTTGACGACTGGTTTAGAAAAAATCTATCTCCTATACTTAAGCTCAAGAACGTTGTCCCTTAGGTAATAACATCACAGCCATACTGCAAAAATTAGCATGATTGACTGGTAGTAGAGAGATGTGGTATGTTTGCTTCAGGTAAAAATGGAAATTTACATACACCTCATATCCATTTCTGAGAATAGTTAGAAGTCAAATAACCAATTGACACTGAGGCTTGTGGAAGTGTGGATATTTTTGAAAACCATGGAAGATGTTTTAAAGAGGTACTATAAAAGAGTATGACTGAGAAAAGAGAACAAATGGAATTCAAATTAAAAAAAAATCTAGAGAAATTTTAGTGGCAGGGATTTAAAATTGAAAAACTCATCATTTTCCAATGACAGAGGGAAGGGGGGCGATGGGTAACTGGGTGGTGGGCATTAAGGAGAACACTTGATGCGATGAGCACTGGGTGTTATATGCTACTGATGAAACAATAAACTCTACCCTGAAACTAATAACACCATACGTTAACCAACTTGAATTTAAAAAAAAAAAAAAAAAGTGATTGAGGAAATCAAGTCAAATTGAACAGTAGTAGTGGATGAGAAAAGTGATATATTTCACAGAACTGGGGTTTGCAATGACTATGAGCAGAATAAAGCAGAAAAAGAAAATGAGAGAAGTAGAAAAAGAATCTGTGGTTAGAGGATGGGATGATTTTGCAATGTTCATGCGGGAGCAATACTAAGCAGTAATGAAACGCAGAATGGGTGTGTATTTAAAAATAATCCAAATGGGATGGAAGTGAAGATGTTAATAATTTTCCAAAAATGGAAGATATCTTAAAGATAGGGCAGCAGCTGTCTCTAATAACCATGGTGACTGAAGCACAAGGAAATTGTTTCTTCTAAGTCCCTGATTTGGAGCAACAGGGAAAGGTCTCAATAAAATAGTGAAAGGCATAGTAGCATTGAGGTAAACAATAACAACAACAGGTATCTCTTGATTCAAGGAAGGAAACAGCACTTTGTAACCAATTGGGGAAAGGCTGAAGAAAAGATTTCAGTGGATTTTGACAGTGATCAGCTAGCTGTAAAGGACTTACAGCCTTGGACCTACCCCAGTTCCTCTGTAGAGTGCAAAACATTTTGGATGATCAGGCGCCCAATGGGAATAATTTAATTTAACTGTAATAAGAGCCAACAAATCTCCATGGGACCACTCCCATGAAGGAAAAATGACCCCACTGTAGTAGATGAAGGAAGCACTGTCTAATTAGAGCACAACTAGAAGATGCAGCAGCAAATTAAAGAGAACTGCCACGTCGAAAGCAACAAAAGGCTAAGACCCTGAGTAAGATGACCTCGCCTTGAATAAATGAAGAGAAGCCACAACTTCATCAGTTATATTTTAGAGGATATCAATGTATGAAATCCAATTATAAAACAAAAATAACCAATTCTAAAACAGTAAAATACATTTGTAAATTCAGACCAATCTTTCTCTGAGCATCATGATGTTACTAAGCCCCCTATTTTGCATATAAGTCTATAAACATTCTCAGGTTGAAAAATGAAAGGAAAAACATCTAAAGAATATAATAGTTACAGAGCTAAGTTACTTAAAGGGAAATTGAATGAATCACTATTAAACAGTGGGTATAAATAGTCTTACCACACACCAAGTCGGATGGGGGTTAATGATATATCATATATTATTTGTTCAAAATCACTTTCTCTCCATCATTGTTTCATGGTAGGTGGGATATATCTACCCCACTGACTTTTGCCTTGGCCATGTGATTTGCTTTCTTCAATGGATTTTGAACAGACCTGACCTGCAATGTCTAGACAAAATCTTTAAATACATTCTATTCATGTAGTTTCACTGAGGCCCTCTTCATTTCCTTCCACTCTGATAACAAAATGTCCTCCCTAAGCCAGTTGGAAAAACCAAAGGCATTACTAAACTGCAGCTGTCACATGAAAAAGAAATAAATACGCTTTGTTGTAAGCACCAAGATACTGGTTTTGTTTGTTTGTTTTGGGTGGTGGTTTATTTGTTTGTTTGTTTTGACATAAATATAAAAGTTGACTGATCATAGATTTATCAAAAGATTACATAAATTATATTATACTAATGTAAGGGGTTTCTTTAAATGAAAAGATCAAATGGGACAGAGTTAGTTCTGATAACCATTATCACTAAATTCTGTTATTCAACCTGCCTCTCTCCTATAGATAATCATTCACCTATGGAATTTATAGACTAAGAATATAGTTTTCTATCTTTGCTTTTCTGTTAGATTTGCTGATGTTTTTTGTAGTAGCAATTATCTACACTGTGGTAAATTTTCAGGTGTATCTTTTATATGGAACATATTCATTTCTTTACCCTTTATCCCTTTGCCTAGATACTAATGTGACTAACATCTTCTTATTACATAAATTAAGTCACTAAAAATCTTCAGTTTATCTTGGGGTGATCAAATTTTATAGAAAATCATTTATGAAATTTAAGTTCTACAGCTGAAAAACTGCAGAAAATGAGAACCAAAGATAAACCAAGCAAGAAAATTAAAGATGCTTATAATTCCAATATGTACTGATAACCAATACTGAAGTACTGACATGAATTCTTCCCCCAAAAACATGGTATATATTCAGTATGATACACTTAAAATTTGTAGCATAATGAATTGTTAATTAAATCAGATATACTTCCATTGCATTCAAATTTATAAATTAACTTACTTAGCCATTTCTTATAATTTTGAACTATAGTCATTTGAGATAATTAAGTAAAAACTAAAAGATATTTCTCTTGATTTAATAAAAGCTCCGAAAATTCTTTGCAGCTTGGTTGCTATTGCATAGTATTTACCTCAGAGAAATTTCTTAATGTGATTCTAAACTATGTTTACCACAGCTGTCTCTTAATACTGATAACAGTGAGAGAAATAAATAGCTCTAATTATTTCTTCAAGTTCTAGTGATCAGACACTGGATTTAGGTCTACTGTACTCTAAAGCGATCTGTAGTCAGTAGACTTTAATATTCTCTCTCCTTTACAAAACTAAAACACCAAAATTGAAAAAAACTAACTATTGGCAGCATTTTGTTGGACTTGAATAGCCTGGTTCACCTAAAGATTTAAAAACGTCCTATTTCTAATGGAATTGAGCTCAAGATCTTGCTAGATAAGCTTGGGCATTCTAAAATGTAATCAAAACACATTATCAAGGTAACAATAATATCCCACAGTAAATCTATAATATCTCATTTCTAATTTGCATGGGAGTCTTTATTCTTCAGAGATTTCTACTTATACCTTTAAATATTGAAATATGGAAAACCCTAGGTAAGAAAGAGATAGATATCAAGGCAGTGGAAAAAACGAAGTTGTCTTGATTTCTTTTTTTGCAATGCCCTGCATTTTCTTTGTATGTGGGGGGGAAAAAGCGAAAAATATCTTTCTAATCTTTCTGCTTCAAAAAACAAATACTTAGGTAACGATGCTTAAGTACAAACTGAGAAGGTTTTTTCATGACTACATTTAAATGTGACATCGGTCCACTTTTTCCACATATAACAGAGTGTTCATTAAAGTCTGCAAGCTGCTGCAACAGAGGTCTTTTGTCAAGGTTTCTGTGCTTTCCCCCTTTGGTTTCACATTTTTAATTGGTTTAACCAAAAAGAACATAATCTCTACCTGGTAACAGGAAGATATCCAAGTTTCATATTAGCTTTCTTATCTCTAGTGGCTATCTCTAGCAATACAGAATACTAACGAACAAAATACAAGGACCTCTGTGGCTAGAAAAAAAGGGAAGGATGATCTTCGTTTTTGGAAAGTTTTACCACTAGACCACATGGCTCCATGCAATTTTCTCTAGTGTGGTCTCAAACATATTGTAAGTCGACTTCCAATGAGTTGAATTCTTTTTGTTAAGGTGTTATATTGCCAAGCTGTTAGAGTAATGCAGCTGGGTCTAAAATTTTTGGCTTTTTAGTCAAAGCTGAACAGTGTCCATAGATTTTTCTGAGCCACTTCCAACATACAGTAGCAGCTGCTGTGTTTATGTACAATACCACTGTGCAAGTGGCAATTAAACTACAAAATTCTAGATACGTACTTGGGAAGCAGCAGGCAGTCAGCGCACAACTGGCATTGAGCTAAAACAGAAAAGATTCCTACTTTTAAAATGTAAGTCAAACTAACAAACTTCATGCTGCTGTGTACATAAAATGGTGGGTAAAAACCAACATTGTTTGATAGAAAGGACGAGAATCTTTAGAATGAGATATAAAGGGTTTTTCTTTTCTTCACTTTTTCCATATGTGGCTTTAAAAAGTAATTACAAGGAGCTTGAACTCTTTTGATACATTATAAAGCAATTAATATTTAACATTCATATCTTATAGTAAGGCATTATTTTAGTGCATGTCTGATGTGTGCAAAGTCCTAATACTAATTTTATAAGGGCAGATGAGTTTGAAATTATTATAGGCTTTGCTTTTAACTATTGGGGCATATGAGTAAAAATGCCAAAATGTCTCTGATGAAAATAAAAGACAATTATAGTCATAGGCATTACATCTACTGGGTATTTCCTCTCTTTGTAGATCTAAATGGAGTATAAATTTTCTTGGAAAGTACCGGTTTTAAATCTAGTGGACAACACTTTTTAATGTCTGTCATTAGCTCCAAAAAACAGGTTTTAGATGTGGTAGACTGTCTTCGGGGATATTAACCAGGACAAATGTAAGTCAAGTGAATCTATTTACTCTTTTTAAAAAAATATTTTATTTGTTTATTTTACAGAGAGAGAGAGACGAAGAGAGAGAAAAAGAGTAGGGGAGAGAGAAAGGGAGAGAGAGAGAGTGAAAGAGAGCGGGGGAGAGGGAGAGGCAGAGACAATCCCAAGCATACTGTGTACTGAGCACCGAGCCAGACCCAGGGCTCCATCTCACGACCCTGAGATCATGCTTTGAGCTGAAATCAAGAGTCAGACACCTAACCGACTAAGCCACCCAGGTGCCCCAATTTATTTACTCTTAACTAACACTGCCAAGTGCTGTAAAGTTCTATATGTCATTAAATAGATCTTTCCATGTTTTAACGAAAATGTGCTCTTATCTCGCACATTTTGCAGAAATAATTTACTTTGATTAAGCAATACTTTATTAAAGGCTATAAAATATAGTTTTGATTTAGTTCATATTCTGTCATCTAATGAAAAAGAAAACTTAACTACACGGATAAAAAATGTGAGATAATATATAACTAACACACACACACACACACACACACACACACACACAAAACAACCTGATCTCTTTCAAATGTTTCAAACACTCCCAGTTTTTAGATACAACTTCCATCCGTAGCTCACCTCACTTCTGACACTCCATAATATCGCTGAGTCTTCTTGATTTTAATATCAAGACAGATGGTGAGGTATAATATGGGAAATGCCACCTACAAAGATTCTAGAAGAACTAAGATCTGATCCTGTTTCAATGACTAATGAGTTGTAAAACCTGGAATGACCGTTAAACCAGTGTAAAATCTGGGATTCCTTTTAATAATTAAACATACACCCCTCCCCGCCTGGAGTGTATAAAATAGTTTCTCAAATTGGGATATATTATCCTACAGGACATTTACGAATGTGGCTGGAGAAATATGAAATCCTTTCAGTTCTGGACCTCATGAGGTTAGACGACATGTTGTCCTAGTCCCAGCTGTCTTTCACATCCCTGCTTTATGCATTTCATGGAACAGGTACTCAGTGTACATTAATGAACAGAGATTGAAGCATTTCACATTTTGAGGGTACTGACTTTACCAAAAGTTGTATAGTTGCAAAAGTATTTTTTGTGTGAAAATAGTGTTGACTTATTATGTAGTAAATTGCAATATATGAATTTCTAAATAAAGTGGTGACTTCAAAGACATTTTTCATTTATAGTGATTCTTATTGCCTCCAGTCCTAAGACTTCTCAAGAAATTTCAGTTTATACTTGGGAGTTGGAATGGAGATTGCTATTTAGCCATCAAAACTCACTTTTCTGTAATTTTGTAACTGGTTTAAGTGGGCTGTCCATCAAGAAATCAAATTCTTCAAGCTCCATATTAGTGAGCCTTGGATTGATCAATATATAGTTCACCTCTTCTTTCTGGACACATGTGAAGCTATATTAGCAAGATTTCCTTCTATTGGGATCATGCAATCAGTCTGGGCCAATAAAATGAATGTCTGACAACTTCTGACCCAGCCATGGACACTTTAACATCCACCCCTGTCCTGGTTGGCTCACTGCGTACTTAGATACCAAGAATCCAAAGTGGGTCCCCAAGACTCTAAGGAAAAATGGAAACACTGATGGAAAGTGTCCAGCTTTATGAGTGACTACATAGAAGAGAATCATCCAGAAGACATACATAAAGAAAACATCTGCATTTGTTTGTGCAGGAAATGAAATACTGTTGTATTAAATTAGCTGAAATATTCAGGTTTCTCTGTTTACACAGAGTAGCTTGTCCAAATATAAATAAAATAGAAATTTGTATCTAGAAATTGGGTGTTAACAATAAGTCTTTATGTGTCATTGGCTTAGTGTTCAGTTAATGAATGATAGGGAATTTCACACTAAATCCTGGAAAGATCTATGCTTTGTATCAGCCAATTTTTTGGTAAAATTATCAACTTTCATAGAATGATTATATGTCTCTCTGCTAGAAGCAATAAGGTAAAAAGTTGGAAAACAATGGCACAGTTGTATGTGTTGGTTGATAATATTTTGGCAAAATATGATAAGGCAGAGACGAGTTCAGGGAGAAATCATGTGATATATAAGTAGAAAGAGTATATAAAGGTTCTATAGATTCATTACTTTTCAGTGTTAAAAACCAGATTGCAACTTTATGTCAAAGAGCTGAAAATACAATTTAAAAGCCTTGATCAGCACAGGATCATTGATACTTCTCACGAACAAGGTGATAGAGATCTGTCATGGTATGGTCCAAAGAGAGAGACACTGGAGCAAGAAAGCAATGAGACAAAGGATATTTAAAGGTTATGCCTAACAAAGAATTTCAGGATTGATTATTAAAACATCTAAGTGATTAGACCAATTCAGTTCTGAGGAAAGTGTATTGCCCAAGGAACAAGGGGTTTGGGCTAAAAAAAAAAAAAAAAGTCTTTAATTTAAAAGTGTCTTCAAATTGACTCATTATATGTTGTTATAAAGACCCCACTTATAGTTATAATCATCAGGCCCAGCCCTTCAAACAGAGGGAATGGACTATGAAAATAAAGAGGCCACTGACTCACAAGGGGGGAGAGGCTCCTCTTTACTCCTCTTTAATTATGGAATTACTGGGAATTCAGACTTCCCCCTATGCCTCTCCTGATACTACCTTACTGGAAAGAGCAGGGAACCTTACACCTGTTTCATATATGGCCTCAACTGACACAACGGGGTTTCCTTGTTATCACAGGTAACTTAAGAAAGTCCTGATTCTCCTCTAGGCCTCCTCTGATGCTCCCCACTTGGGGAGGATCTGAGTGAGACACCCCATTTCTGTCCTGTGAAGGTTGAAGTCTAGCTCCCCCTGTAATCTCCAATGACACTGTTGGAAGAGGTTCTTGGTTACTTCTTGGTGGGGGCAAAAATTCCAATTCCTTACATAGCCTTCTCTGATTTCACCCTAGCGGGGCATGGAGTATTTAGATTTTTACCTCATTGCAACCTGACAAGTATGGAAGTCCAGATGACTCACTGGAGGTTTGCAATACCGGGTAGGGATGGGGCTACACATTTTTTTTTTTCCCCTGGGGTGTACAGCTGGAATAGAGCAGTATTAGCTAAACGTTTTCTGTATCATTATCTTCTCCTTTCCTGATCATCTGGCTAGAAAGAGTGGGATCTTGTTAGGACCTGTATTGTCTGTACCCATTGGCATTTCTGAGTTGCCACCTTCTCCTACAGACTCTGGGTTATAGGAAAACCTAGAGAACTCACCACCATCACATCATCCCTGTCCTGACATCCCTGGTTGGTCTGTTTTCTACTCTACACCTTTTAGACTCTTCTTAAATACAAAGTTTTATGTATAATGCACAGGGGTTTTAGTTGTACTTAATGGAAGGAATAGGGAAAAGTATGTCTATTCCATCTTTCTGGAAGCAGAAGTTGTGAATATGGTATTTAAATTATTATCATATATAGTATTATTTGTATGACAGTGTTTGAGCTCAGAAAAAAAAATGTAATACAAGAAAATCACTTTATAGTTGAGACACCTGAAACTCAGAAATGTCAAGTGGACTGTTCAGAAGTCCTCAGGAACGATTGCTTTTATTATGCTCTATATTGCTTCAAGCCTAATGTAGAATTTTCTACCCCAAAAACCTTTCCTATATTCTTGATACATAGAACATAGTAAAATTACAATATTTTCTACCATGATATGAATTTGACAATTTCTTCTTGTAATTATGTCAAATAGATATGCTATTGGTTGTATTCTAATTTAAAATGTTGAACCTTCCAGGTGAATTTTGCATTATCATTCTGTAGTGACCATCATAATCCCTATAATGATTTCTGATTGGAAGATTATTTTTGTATGGCAAAGCACCAACATTAACTCTATCCTCTCACTTTTAAAATACAACCTTTCCTCTGTGTTCTTGTAAGAGAAATACAACTGGATTTGTATAAATAAATAAATAAATATAAACTTACAATCTCCTCTTTAACTAGTAATTTGCCATCAGTATTGAAGCATTTGGATTTGTTGCTACTATCTACTTTTCACATGTCCTTTTTACCCTGCTTTTCTCTGACTCAGTTGTCCTCTTTCTGAGGACAACTTTTCTTAGAACTGATTACTCTTAGTCTGTCTCACCTTTTGTTTACCCTTGTTTCAGACATTTGAAGTTCTATTTCTATTCTTTGCTGACTATAGTTAAATTGTTATTATTTTAATTTAACATTAAAAAGTCAATTTTACCATTATTCTCCTTGAAAAAATCATAGGGAGCACAGACTCCTTTAATTCTGATGGCCAGCCCCTATGGTACATTTATCAGCATTATAATTCTGCCTCATTTTATGTTGGTCAAATTGGTCACTATTATTATTTCTGCCATAAAGTGTCAATTTGTTTGGTCTTTAATATTTCCTTTCACACTTTTCACTTAGGGTCAGTCTTTTTCTTCCTAAATTCTTTATTACTATTTTCCAGGTTTCTTCTATTGGAAGTAAATTCCCTTGGTCTTTCTGTAAAGTGACTTTTAATTTCATCTATTCTTGTCAAGTCACAGTTTCACTGCACATAATCATACAATTGTTTTCTATTCTCAGCAATCTGAAAATGCTTGAGTATGTTTGTCCCATATGGAAATTTAATGTAAGCATACAGAGTACTATGTGTTGTATCCCACTTATTTCACTTCATTTACATACATTTACATACATGTGTTTTTAAACATGTTCCAATTTGAATGAAGTTCACTCCACAGCTATCTTATATCTCCAACTTAAAAGTTATATTCAATTGTCTCAAACTGACACAATTATTATTTTGCTACTTGATGTGCCGTCACATTGAATCAAAGAACAGTATAGACAGGTTCAGTCCTCTCTCCTTGCTCTAATTTGCCCAGTCAACTGAGAAAGTGCTTGGTGACAACTCACAGCATTAAGGCAGAGAAGACACGAAGACGTGTGCTCTGTACTATAGCGCAGCATAAACTCGTAAGGTATTTTTCCAAATGGTAAATGGCTATTATTCTCATAGTGAAAGAAGGGCTATGACAATTCAACTCAGTTCACAATGCAAGGTATTTGGAGATAGAATGTTAGATTAGAAGATTAGAACAAGGGTACTTAATAAACCACGATCTATATGTATGTGCAGGGGAACATGGTTGTTTTGAACTTGCTGGAATTTATACAAATAAGATATGACCTGGTTGTGTTCCCGTGTCTTCTGACATCTATTGTTGCCTTTAAAAAACCTACAGGTGATCTATTAAGTCTGACTGCTGTAGGACAACTCACTTTGGTTTTTCAAACCTCTCTGGGATATGTATAGAAATGAATTCAACGAAAAAAGAATTGTCAGGACTTCTTAAACTTCAATATGATTACGTTTCATCATTTCTAAAATGCTCTCAGTCATTGTTTTCTTTGAATATTATCTCCCCCAATTCTGCCTATTCTATCCTTCTGGGACTCTTTTCATTCTTTGGAAATTCTCATTTTGCCTCCATGTCTCCTAAATTTTCTTTCATTTTGCCTATGCCTTGATCTTTCCTTTTGAGCAAAGTTTACAAGAAATACAACCTTGATGTTATTGTCTTCCATAGCCTCTACCCTTGGGATATCAGTTATGAAGGAAAAAATAGACAATATTTAAGAAGGAAAACCTATTTCTGCTCTCTGGAGATAAATCAGTCTTGATTTAAATATACAATTACTGGCACTAACTTCCTTTCAAATTTACAGTGATCCATGATTTTCTTCAATGTTGCTGCACTTTGTAACTTTCAAGAGAAAATAATGTGCTTTTCCCTAAAAACAATAACTCGTCTCTCTATACTGTCCCTTTGTTTCCAAGATCAAAACTGCATACTATAGAATTAAACAAAAGAGTTGATATCTAAATACTAGCATGCAGCCTTAATTATTTTAATTTTATTGAAACATTTCTGCAAATTAAAATTAAAGTTTATATCTGCTGTCATATTTCCTCCAAATTTACTTTCTCCATATTTGAATGGAACTCAAAAATATTTCAAAATCTTTATTTCACAATTAAGAATATAATGATTAAAAGCAAACAAGAGCAGATGACTTTTTTCTATTATCATGACACAAATCTACAAAAGGACAATTTTTAATGAATCAACAATTATTGCTTCTCTTTCTGGATACTATAAATGATGCCAAGACATAAGATTTAAGAATCCTCTCCTTCATAAGTTCAAAAGGACTTTCAATCAAAATAGAACAAACTATATAAAGAATGGGATGCTCAAGGAAAGAAATGTGCCTCTTGAGTCCTCATCAGAAAAACCTTTAGTGGAGAAACAAGAAAAAAAAATCTAATTTTTCTCCCATCATGTGCATAATGCCAGGGATACTAACTTTCAGAAATTTTTCCATATATGTCCATATGACCCTCAAATTCTTGAATACCACAGAATTCCACTCTAATGGAAGAACAATGAAAAAGAGTCAAAGAAAATAAAGTTTATGTAACCGTATGTAATTTCTCCACATTTTAACCTTCATCTCAGCTCTCTATTCTTTTGCCACATCTTTCTTCGTTAGCCCTATGCAAGGTCAGCACAGGACTTGAGGGTTTTATTCCCTGCTTCTCTATATTTTTCTCCCACCCAAGCTGCAGTGTCTACAATTTTCCTGAGTATGTATTGTGAGACATGTATAATATGTTGATTTTTCTTAAAAAAAATGTATCTAAATATAAGAAGCTATTTCTGCAGAAATTAAATAGCCTTTTGCTTTCTGTTCCATGGTCAACTCAAAGCAAAGATAAAGTGTTCCATTAAATCTCTTTTTAATCGTGTAAGTGCCCTGATGAAATTGTTTCACTATACAAAACCATTATGTTCGACACAAATTAAGGCATACACAAGACATTACAATGGTATTTAAAGTGAAATATTTATGAAGTGATTTAAATACTAATGACACAGCATTCCTACAGGAGTCACAAAATTAAAGGATAAGAGCATCCACCCCAGCCCTGCAGTCTGTGAGTCTGCTGCAATGTTGCATCTACTGTTTCTCATTATTCAATTCTTGGAAATGTAGCCAGGAGAGAGAAGAGAAAGAGGACATGTGGGAGTGAAGAATTGTATTTGAAGGACATCCTCTCTGTTTACCCTTGAATATTAGTACCAATCCAGCAGCACACCGTCTGTCAAGAATCCACTAATGTAGTAATTTCCACTACCTCGGACACAATCTTGCCCTTTGTGCTGGAGAGAATGTTTACTGCTTCAGATAACAATTAACAAACTTCAGCATAATCCCCTCATTATGAATCCAGCCCATTTGCAACCCTCTGCCCTGCCATTCTCAGCATGATGGTAATCCATTTCATTATGGTTGTAACATGGCTAAGGAGGAAGGAATAGGGTGGGTTTTAATTAAAAAACTGACCATACCTGTCATATCTCTATAGCATTTTTTTCTAAAAGTAAGTACAATAATTCTAAGAAAGAAACCAGAAATTCATAAAATTGTATTAATACATTTTAAATATTTGGTTTGGCAGTGTGGAGTCTCTGAAGTCATTTCTGTGAATTAAAAATTTATTGTATTTTTATTTACCTACAACTCCAAGTTTAATAAGCTCCTTATTTCTTAAAACTTTTAATGTTTGAACAGGAATATGAAGATAGGATAGAAGGATTAGCACAAACTTTTACCCATCAAAAATACTGGATCAAATTTACAAGTCCAGATTAAAATAAAAATAATACAATTAATGGTTGTTTTGCATTGAGATTAGGAACTCTTTGTACCACACCAGCTCTTGAAATATCAGTGTATGAAAAAAAAATTACATATCAATGCATGAGAATATGTAATATTAACACATTATGTAGAATATGTAATAAATGTATGTATATACACACACACACACACACACATATATATATATCTCATAATGTTTTGAATACTGTGATAAGGAAGAGGAAACATATTTCAAACCTGAATTTCACAGACCTAATACAATGTTTAAACTTGAAGGAACTATATTTCACTGAGTAATATACCCCTTGACGATTTCAAATAAATGATGTGCACTGTGACTATAAAATAAAGCAAAGAAAATCTATCACAATAACTAAAAGAGTAAGGAAGTAGGTATACCTCTCATAAATGTTATTATACTTATTAACTCAAAAAGAAAAATGAAAATAAAAATAATGATATAATATTTTGATGTGATTCTTAGTTTATTTTAGCTTTTATTCAAATGAAATATTTTCTATGCTAAAAAAAACAAAGCTCTTTTTTAAGCAGTATAATTAAATTCATAAGATAGTTTCAATAATGATCCCTTAAAATATCAACATCCCATATTTTAGAGTTCCCATGTTTTAGAGATTGCTTATGTAAATGTAACTATGCAAATTGACTTAAGTGCCACCTCCATATTAAAAATAGTAGGTAAGGTATGATAGGTTACAATATTTTCTGGATAACAAACTTGTATGAAGTAATGGACTATAAAAGTGGTTTAACGGTCATATTACATAAACAGAAGATACCATTAAATATTTTTCACATTATTTAAATCAAGTCAAAGTATAAACAAGATGAAACTATCTAGAATAAGGTTCTGTTGGAACTCTGAATGGATTTACCCCAAACTAAAGCTCCATGAGTAAAGCAATCAGATGCTCATGAGGAATTATTTAAATGATTAACATTAAGAGCATTTCTCAAGAATACTTAGATTATCTAACTTCAGTGGTCATTGAGAGAACTTAAAAAAATAACTTGGTTAATGCCTGAAATGCATGAATTATATCCTAGAGGAGTATTATAAAAAAAAAAAAACAAAAAAAACCCTCAAATTGAAGCAAGAGACCTGATGTCCATTTCAAATTCTGACACTAAGTACCTTGGTGGTTTTGGTACAAGTATTCACCTTTTTTAGGTCCCCAATTTTTTACTTCTCTGATAGTAAAAGGAGAGTGTTGAACTAACATCTAAAACACAAGAGAGACAAGTATTCCTAGAGACTGGGACAGAGCATGAATGATAACTATAGTTATGTTATACACAGCATTTTTATGAGTTATATGTACTTATTTGGTATTGAACTAAAGCTTTGAAATTTTTTATTCTATATTGTTTCTAACTTTGGGGGATTTAATATAAATTCCTCATTAAAATATAGTTAGTAAGTAGTTAATAAAAAATAAGAATATTTTGGGGGCGCCTGGATGGCTCAGTGGGTTAAAGCCTCTGCTTTCGGCTCGGGTCATGATCCCAGGGTCTTGGGATCGAGCCCCACATCGGGCTCTCTGCTCAGCAGGGAGCCTGCTTCCTCCTCTCTCTCTGCCTGCCTCTCTGCCTACTTGTGATCTCTCTCTGTCAAATAAATAAATAAAATCTTTTAAAAAAATAAGAATATTTTGAATAATCATCCTTCACCTCTGAAAAAAATAGAAAAAAAAATACAGTTCGTCTATATTCCTCTCCAAGTTTATATCTAAGAAAATACTTTAAACTCCAGAATGTTTTAAGTTTATTTGTTTATTTTATTATTTATTATTTATTTTAGTTTATTTAAGTCACAATACAGTGTGATTTTTTTGTCCTTTATATCATTATTCTAAGTCTTATATACCTAACAGTCTATAACTTATCATTTCTGGAAATTAAATGGTTATATTTTAAAATACCATATCTTTTTAGCAAAAAAAAAAAAAAACAAAAACAAACAAACAAACAAACAAAAAAAACCCTCGATGAAGTAATTTTTTCCATCATTTCATTTTAGAGGTAAACTAATATTAGTTTTAAAATAAGGCATATAAATGCCTTGTCCAGTGTTAAGTTGACTCCTCCTTCTACAGTATTTCTAATTAGGAAGTGATAGTATCTGTGTAATTTGCGACTAAAACCAATCATTAAGTAAAAGCCAGAATCCTTAGGTAGAGAATAGAAACCAGAGAAGCTGGAAATTGTTCTCTATTCTATTTGCACACTATAAAATAATGAAAGACCAAATTTTTTGAGAGTTTATACAAGGGAGAGGACTATTCACTTTATATTAATAATCTAATTTTTATAGCAGACTTAGACATAGGCATTATGATTCTCTTCATTTTACAGATGGGACATCTAAGATTCATGGAGGTCTACTACTTTGCCAAGGTTACATGGTAAGTCAGACATATCAGAAGGAGCTTTTATTTTTTTCTTTTCTTTTCTTTTTTTTTTTTTTTTTAACATTCTATGTATTTATTTGAGAGGGACAGAGAGAGAGAGAGAGAGAGAGAGCGAGCATACACTTGCAGAAACAGGGGCAGGGGTTCCTGGAGGAGCAACCCACTGAGCAGGGAGCTGGACATGGGGCTCTATCCCAGGACCGCAGGATCATGACTGGAACCAAAGGCAGATGCTTAACCGACTGAGCCACTCAGGTGCCCCAGAACTTTTTTTTAAAGAGAGCTAACTGAGTACTGGTATTCTGTGTTTTGATTTGGGGAATTGGAATTTATAATTTGAAAGACCACAGAAGTGCATTTCTCAGGAGCCAGAGCTATCTATTGAGTAGTTGTTCAGGTAGTGCTGATACTTGGAGACATGTTCCTGGCAAATAATTCAGAAGGAAATAAATGGTAGAAATGTAGATATAAATATAGATATAGGTATAGATATGGATATAGATATACTGAAAGCGAGGAAGGGGGCTGGAAAGGAAGAGGAAGGAGAGAGAAAAAGAAATAACTGGAAGATCAGGGGAGGGAAGAAGGTTACGGGGAGAGGATAGGAGGGAGATAAAGACAGGAAAGGAGTGGAGAGAGGAGAGAAAACATGCAGGGAGGGGCGGGAAGGAGGGCAGAGAACAGTAAGTGTGTAATATTCACACACGGGAGGGTGGGGAAAGTCACACCGTGAAAAACACATAGACACCGTAGATCTGGAACCAGAAAATCTCAGTATTGTGGAAGCCAAGAGAGAACTATTCCTAAAAGGAGCTAGTTAGAGCTGTTAATTGTTGCATTTACTTCCGAACATGATGTTAGTCTTGGGTATTTCCTTCCAATTCTAATTCTCTTGCACATTTTCAGCATTAAAATTCTCCTAACATTCTGCCTTTTATTCCCCACTGTTACTCTTCTGATGCAGAACCTCCCCAGCTTCGCTGCAGATGAGAGGATAAACTTCCACTAGCAAAGCTTGCATCTTAGGACCCTCAAAACCTGGCATCATACTCTTTTCTAACCTTGGGTCCTTCTACTCTTCACTACGAGGACTGACGGAATAGAGGTCTTGCATATTCCTGCACAGTCCTAAATTCTTGCATATTTCTTAAAGGACACTTTTGCATATCTCTAAGAGCCCAGCAAGCTTTGAAAATTTCAAAAATAATTCTTATTTTTAAAAGAACATTCTTAGTTTCAAGAACTTTTTATTCTAAAAATTATGCTTCTTTTAATGAGGAAATATTATCTCAGGACTTTATTGTGTCTTATTTTAGATAAATGGACAGTTTCCATTTATACAGATAAAGGAAAGATAAAAATATATCTCTTAAAATTTTAGATTTACAGCAAAATAGCTTAAAGATTAATGGTATGCTCAATGAATGATGAACTTTGTTTCTTTGCCTCTTATTCTTGACATTTCAATACTACTAGGAAACAATTCTATGTTTCCATTTCTGGTGCTTTATATTCTTATGCACATGATCTTATTTGATCATAGATTGTTGACAAAATAATGGAAATCTACAGCTCTTCACACTTTGTCTACAAAAATGCTCTTCGAACAGCTGCAGAATACCAATAATTATCTTAGTCCAGTGCAGCAAAGTCAGGCAGCTAGCATTTAATTCCTCTTCTAAAAAATAGCCCGCATGATGAAATGTAAAATAGAGATGCTCTCTCTCGGACCCAACAGCAGCTCATTCTTTTTCTCTGGATAGAAAGGAACAGAAAAGCGCAAACAGCTGAGGGCTTGCAACAGCTGTACAACAACTCTGGTTGATACTGAGCCTCCCTCCAACCACAAATTTTCATTTAAATATAGCTGCATGAATTGACAACTGAGTATATGGGCAAAAGATTTCAGATAATCTATATTAAGCCCAAGTGAAATCCATCTATTACCAGGTGTTATAATGAAAATATTTCTGTAAAGTTCCTTAAATAAATAATGTGATAAATAATACTTAATTAAAAAAAATGCTCCTTTCCTATAAACATGTTGATGTCAAGTAAGATATTGTAGACTGGAGTTCTGCCCTTCAGAATATTTCTTTTCCACACTAAAAATAAGCTGATAAAATATCAGTACAAATTATATTTTCCTGAGGAAACATAAGCAATTGTAGGGAATCAGGTGTTCTTTGGCTTCAGAACATACAGACAAAATTCTCTTAGGGAAACTATACATTGATAGAAAGTCCGGGAAAGAATGCAAACAAGGAGTACAGGGAAGGAAACTATAATACCTCCTTTTTAGTGGTTGATGGTAAAAGTTTCATAGCATTATTTAACAAACTCTTGAGTTTTTTACATCTGTGCAACACATTACCCTGAGTTTGGGCATAAACAGGAAAGCACAGATTTTATCCCTAGAGGAGTTAAAATCCTGTGGAAGCCAGCTTCTTTATTTAAGAATATATGCATCTATATTTAAGAATAAAAGTTATGACATTTGATAATCACCTAGCATATAACAGAAATCATACATTAAAATACATATATGCATCATGGACTAGTCAAGACAGATTTCTTAAAGGAGGCAAATCTTGAACATAATTACAAACATGGGTTTGTGAAGAGTAAAGGAAATAGTCATTCACATAGCAATAACAACATGATAAAGACAGATAGGAACAAGGGAGATCTTTACGGCTGTTTTGAGTGGAGTTGACCTTACTACTTACTATTCTTGATCTCTTTCTCACTAGGTTCCAGTCACATTTGCTTCTTACCTCTTTTGGTCCTCCTGGGAAACAAGAGCCCTGGCAAGGGTCTTGAAGTAATTTGGCTTCTGGGGAGTTCTCTTGGCAGTGGTTGGTCCCCTTCACAAGATAAGTAAAACAAAGCTGGTTTTAGGGGTACAGAAGAACCTGGAGCCCCTAAACCTACCTACAGTTGCTCACACCAACCCAAAGGTTATCCACATTTAGAACCAGGAACCCAAAACACAGAGAAGTTAAGTAGCTTCCCTGAGGACTGTGTGGCTGGCCTTCAAATCCTTGCCGTCGATTTCCAAAGCCCACACATAGCCCTGCTCTGCTGTATTTCCTAGACACCTGTCACAGGAGGTTTTTTTTATTGTCACATCCTAAACAGTTACTGGCATCGGGGATACTAGATGCTATCTTGGGAAAAGGGGGAATGAGTGCTGGGGTTGTCTCTAATACATTTCACCACTACCTTTTACTGTCTACCACAGGGTAGTTGTTAGTGAGCATTTGACCTCAGAATAAAGTACTACCTGAATCTAGGTGCAAAGCAATGTTGAAAGCTTTACTTAAGACTGTCAGGTCACTTGGGGCACCTGGGTGGCTCAGTTGGTTAAGCGCCTGACTCTTTATTTTGGCTCAGGTCATGATCTCAGGGTTTTGAGATCAAACTCCACCTCTGGCTTTACACTAGGCATGGAACCTGCTTAAGATTCTCTTTCCCTCTCCCACTGCTCCTCCCCACCTCTCTTAAAAGCTACAACAACAAAACTGTCAGGTCACAAAGGTGTTATTCGCCAACTTATTACAATAGTGTTCCAGTCCAAAGAAGATCTAATTTACTTCCAATGAGAACCTGAGGCAGCATTTGAAAAGATGGTGTTGCTTTTTTAACCCAAAATGTGTCACAGTTGTAAGAATGAAGATCATCTTCATTACTGATGAAAAATGTCACAGTATCTATAATTCTATTTTTAAAAAGTAAGAGAAGTGAAATTCAGTGACTTTGACTTAAATGTAATTAATAATAGCAACTCAGACCGACATTGCCCACCCATAATACTTTTCTACTTTTCTCATATTGTTGATACTTTCTTGTGTGTATTATTTTTTTAAAGATTTTATTTATTTATTTGACACAGACAGAGAGATCACAAGTAGGCAGAGAGAGGAGGAAGCAGGCCCCCACTGAGCAGAGAGCCTGATGTGGAGCTCAATCCCAAGACCCCGAGATCATGACCTGAGCCGAAGGCAGAGGCTTTAAGCCACTGAGCCACCCAGGCCCCCTTGTGTATTATTTTTGAACAAAGATCATGTTTTGTCTCAAATTTAGGTAGCATTGACAATGAGATTTATTGACCACACTTCATTTTATGTCTATATTCATAAAAGGTGAAAATGACTTAATCAAGTTTATCTCTACCTATTCTAACTTGATTTTTATAAGGTAACATGCTTTCACATTGAGTAAATACGCATACTTAATAACAGCTTGTAGGCCTGTTGCTGTAAATTTATAGTATGCACTTTGTAACATACCTTAATGTTAAGTCAATAAACCACGTTTCCCTTCTGAATAAACAAAGGATGTCTTCCTTAAAATTGACAATGGAGTGTTTTGGTTATTGATAAATAGTACACTGATGAATTTATACCTGAACAAAATTATTATAATACTCTAATACCCACTACTCAGTTCTTCCAATAGTAGGTTTACTTGTTGCAACACAATATTACTTCTAAATAAAAATATATAATTTAATTTATATAAATTATTAAATATTAAATAATATAAATCTTATTTAAATAATTATATGAAAGTCTTAGCACCCATCTTCTATTTTTCAATATGTACATGAAGGAGTCAATGATTAACAGGTAAGGAAAATCCTATCATAATAAGAATATAATGAATTATATAGTGTTGGGTTTTTTGGTTTTTGTTTTGTTTTGTTTTGTATAACATGCTCATAGTACTTTCAGTATATTATCTCATTTATCCTCACAGATTTTTATTAAAAATTGCTACAGTGACATCTCATTTATCCTTACAACATTTTTATTGAAAAGATTTTGTATCTTCTTTCTAAAGTAGTTCTATTTTTTTGCTAAACTAGTTTCAAAACAGTAACAGTTTTGTTAACTTTGAAAATAAATTTTTCCACATGTTGGATAGAGTGATTAGTTTTCATCAACATTTTACTTATAAGCATATACCAAGTCAGCAATCATTAGCAATAAAAAAAAAAAAAAAGCTCAAAGAGCTTTCATGCAATCCATGTCTTTCTGTTTTGTAACATTTTCTTTTCTTCCACTCACAGTTTCAATCTTTCCCTACATACTTATCAATGTAAGTTGAAACACAGTATGCTTCTCTCCTCTTTTGGCTTCAGCGTAACATGTATTTCTCATGCTTTCCAAGTATTTTCTTTAGAATATTTCCAACATGCGTTTTCTATTTATAGTGCCTCTATTTTAGTGTCTTCCTAAGACTACTATTAAAGCTAACATTCATCTCCCTCTTTTTTTCTCTCTCTCCCCACTTTCTATGTTTTTAGCTCTTTCCTTATTAAGAGTTCTGAACTTTCCCATAAATTTCAGATGCAAAAGAGGAATCTTAAAATTACTTCTTTCTCTGCCAGATTTTGTTGAAGTAATACATTTTAAAACCATGGCATTTTCCCCTCACACAACTTGTACCCCTGCTCATATCCAGCTTTTTATAACTATTCATTTTTCTCCTAGCTTAAGAACTAACTATTTACAGTAGTTGAAATTATTTACTATGCACCTTAAATGCAGCTGGATAAATTAAGGTATGTTGAGCTAGTACATTCTCTACGCAGAGAAATCTTACCAAAAACTTAGACTTTCATTCTTTAAAAAAAAATGTAGATTTTCCTTCTTGTAAATATCATTATGACACTGTTTTTAACATGAGCCTCATCTTGGGCTGCTAGAGACCTACTGAGAAGCTCCACTATTCCCAATCACAATGCTCAGACTGAAGACATTTTCTTAGATGTATTATTGTTGTTATTTCATGGTCCTAGGGTCTGCAGCTTCATTTTTAATCTTAGGTTTTCAAATATTATTTCCTAAGGTACAGTATAAATTTACTGAAAGTGGGATTGATTTTGGGGGGGGCAGTGGTGCACCTCACAAGTGCATTTATTTATGCCACAAAAGGAATGGCCCATCTGCAAGTGTACAGAGCGATGCTTCACGTTCCCACATAATGGAGCTTCCTGAGAAGAGAGCCAGACTGACATTCCATCTGATGTGTACTCCAAGTAAAGCTGGTTAACGATGACCACAAGCAGGTGCAGGACGCGGAGCTTTCGACTTTTACTTCTTTTATCAGCACTCCCGCTCTTATAAATGGGCAAAGCCAATTAACCCCATTCCTACCCAAATCTCCCAGTAAACTTGGGTATAGTAGAGCATCAGGGGTACCCAGACATTTATAAAAAGGCTTTGAAACATCTCAGAGCAGGGCCGCTAACTCAGGCTGCTCCAACTCGCATTGCCAGTGTCTTGGAAATGTGACCTCATGGGTGAAAATGGGATGGCTTTTTATCTGCCTTAATAAAACAGAAATGCTTGGCACACACGATGCACTCAGCCTAAAACATACATTCTCCCCCTCCTTGTTTACCTGTCTAGCTCCTGCTCTCCCTTTATATCTCAAGTTAGTTATCAATTCTTCTGCAAAACTTAACAACAGTCTCAATAAACTCTCTATTTTCTGAATCACAACTCAATGCAATCTCAATAAAAATCCCAGCAAGTTACTTTGTGGGTATCCACAAGCTGTTTCTAAAGTTTACACAGAGAAGGGAAAGACAGAATAGCAACTCAATAATGAAGGAAAGAACAAGCAGAAGACTGAGATACTAAACTTCATCACTTAATAAAAAGCTACAGTAATCAAGCCAGTGTGGTATTGGTGAAAGAATAGACAAACAGATCAATGGAACAGAATAGAAAGTCCAGAGATCAATCCACATAGATACAGTGAACTGATCTACTGATCTTAGACTACAGAGCAAAAGCAATAGAATGGAGAAAAGACAGTCTTTTTCACAAATGATGCTGAAACAACTGGACATATCCACATGCAAAAAAGGTCTGGATCTGGACCTGACATCCTTCTCAAAAGCTGACTAAAAATCAATTACAGATCTAAATGCAAAACATAAAACTATAAATCTCCTAGAAGATAACATAGGAGAAAATGCAGATGACAATTGTTAGAGTGATGAGTTTTTAGATGCACCAAAGGCATGATTTATGAGAGAAATAACTGAGAAGCTGAAATTCATTAAAATGGAAAATTTTGCTCTGCAAAAGACAATGCCAAAAATAATCAGAAGGCAAGCCACAGAGTGGGAGAAAATATTTGTAAAAGACATTTGACAAAGGACCGTTATCCAAATATACAAAGAACACTTAGAGCTCAAAAATAAGAAAACAAGAAACCCAGTTTAAAATGGGCATAATCCTGATACCTCACCAAAATACACACACATACACACACAAACCCACACACACACACACACACACACGCCAAAAGTAAACATATGAAAAGATGCTCCACAATGTATGTCATAGGGGAATTACAAGTTTAAAGAATGAGATAACACTTCATACCCATCAGAACCGCTAAAATACAAGAACACTGATAATGCCAAATGCTAGCAAGTATGTGGAATAATAGGAACTCTCATTCATTGCTGATTAGAATGAAAAATGCTACATCTATTTTCAAAGACAGCTTGGCAGTTTCTTATAAAACTAAACATAATCTTGCCATATCATCTAGCAATGCGCTCTCTGGCATTCACCCAAAAATGTTGCAAGGTTTTGGCTATATGAAAATCTGCACATGAATATTTACAGCAGCTTTATTTATAATTGCTAAAATTTGGAAGCAACCAAGATGTCCTTCAATATGTGAGTAGGTAAATTAGTGGAGGTATAACCAGAGAAGTGAATACTATTCAGCACTGAAAAGAGATATCAAGTCATGAAAAGACATGGAGGAAACTGGAATGCATATTACTAAGCAAAAAAAAAGCTAATCTGAAAAGGCTATGTATTGCATGATTGCAATTATATGAATTTTTGATAAGGCAAACTCTAGAGACAATAAAAAAAAATTAATGGTGACCAAGGATTAAAAAAGAAGGAGGGATGAATAGATAGAGTACAGAAGATTTTTAGGACAGTAAAATTATTCTGTATGAGACTACAATGATAGATACATGTCATTATACAGTTATCCAACCTCAGAGAATGTACAACACCAAGGGTTGACTCTAATATAAACTTTGGATTTAGACTGTTAACAGTGTGTCAGTGTAGATGATAAAAAAATATACCACTCTACTGTGAGATGTTGATAGTCAAGAAATGGGGTGGGAGTTTGGAAACTATATTTTTAGCTTAATTTTGCTGTGACCCCAAAACTGCTCTAAAAATCAAGTTTCTTAATTTTAGAAGCATGAAGAGGAAATAAAGATTTTCCAGACAAAATTAATGATATAAGTGATTACCATCAGACCTCACATTACAAGAAATGTTAAGACTCTGGCCAAGACATATGGTCCAAGCAAACACATGAATCTATACAAAACAATAAAAGAGATCCAGAAGTAAAATAAAGACAAAATAAAAATCATTTTAATTGTATATATTGCTGTAAAAGATAATATCTGCCTAAATATTTAAATATAATATATTGTGTTTCAATGCCATTTGTAAAAATAAAATGTATGAGAATAATGAGGATTGCAGAGAGTACTTTGGACTATCATGTCTAAAGTCTTTAAACAACATGTGAAAGTAATATAATATTCCTTAAAAGTAGACTTTGATTAACTAATGGTGATTATGTAAAATCAAGGGCAACCATTTTAAAAAGTAAAAAAATATAAATAATAAGTCAATAGACGAAATAAAATGGAGTTATTTCAAAAATTTCAATTAATCCAAGCAAGGCAGAAAGAAAGAGGGAAAAACCAAGGAGCTAAAATAGCAAAAACAACTCTGAAAAGAGGAACAAAATCAATGAATCAAAACCACCTAATTTCAGTATTTTTCATAAAACTACAGTAATCAAGACAATGGAGTGTTAACAAATAATGGCTATACACACCAACAGAGCAACACCGTCCCGAAATAAAGCATAGTCCTATTGTATTTTTACTGAATAAATAAGTATGTTTTCCTATGTTTATGTTGTCTTAAGTTTAAGTCAATTGTTATAGATCAATGTTTAGACCGAGTCTATATACATAACTAAAGATCACAGAAAGATACATCCCTGCAAAGGCTGAGTGTATTACATTAAAGATTATCTTCCTAATAGGATCGCAATGCCATCACGACTTTTAGAAGATGTTTTCTTTACTAAATTGGTATCTATTGGGGTGAGTTCTGTACTTAATATTTACCAAACAGACAAGTTCAAATATATTTGGATTAATATTTGCAATAAAACAATATTTTTTGAATAATGTCAATATCTTAGGAAATGGCATATTTCTGATATGTCCCTCTCTTATGCCAAAAGAAGTTAGTGGCTCATAAATCATGGACTTTCTCGTTTCTCCTCTTTCTGTGTATTATGAGTACATGTATATTCATGCATGCAACTTTTTGTATTTATCTAGTTGTACTTTTAATTTAATTAAGGAACACATCAGTTTCTGGAACTTTTTTTTTAAGACTTATTTATTAGAGAGAGCATGCGGGCAAGTGGGGGGAGGGACAGAAGAAGAGAATCTTTAAGCAGAGTCCCTGCTGAGCACGGAGACAGAACACAGGCTTGATCTCCGGATGCTTGATATCACAGCTGGAGCCAAAACCAAGAGTCCCAGGCTTAAAGGACTGAGACACGCAGGCCGTAGCTGGAACATTCATAAATGCTCCTTTACACTTTATATAACCTAATAGATTATTTTTGTCTGCATTTATTTCAAGTAAAACACATGTAGACAAATTAACACATACTTCTGAATACGTAGCTTCAACTCATATCTTTGCTTGCCACATCTCTATTTTGAAAGCTTCTAAAATTTCTAAACCGTTTTTGACTTACTACATACAGCTCAAGATCTTCTCAATTCCTTTTGCTCTGCTTCTCCTTATGAGTTGGTGTTAATTTTAAGACATGAACAAAATGCCTTTTCAAAATTTCTTGGTTGAACATTATTTACAATGTCAATTGTCTTGATTAGTTTTCTCTATTATGTATGTAAGGCATCATTCAAATATTACATATTTTTCTTTGGTCACAGATAGAAAATGACCTCAATTGTCAACCAATAACCTGTTTTGCTCTCTTGCCCCTGACCAGGGAATTGATGTTTATAAAACTTTTGTTTAATCTTTCTTTTGTAGCTATCTAGTGTTCTTTACTTTCATGAAGGCAGTGCACCTCTACGCCTAAAAATATAATCAAATATCTGGTTTTTAATAATATGTACATTAATTGCAGTTGATTTCTTTTCTAAGACTTCTACATCTAATGTTTTCACATTTTTAATCTTAAAATACCATTTGTTAGCCCCAATCAATGTCTAATTGATCTAATCAATTGCTAATTGAGTTTCATTTATATTTTCTTTTCCTCCTTTCTATCCAATTTTTTTTTCTTTTTTTCTTGCATTATCCATCTATAAACTTCCTGCTTTTTCAGACTTTGCTTCTCCTTTCCCTTTGGACTTCTTTTCAGATACTAATCATTCTACACTTGTCTCCCTTCTCTTTCAGCCCTGAACCCTGATTTTGACATTTGCCAGTCACCACAGCTAGAGAGCTTCCTCTGAATCTGGTTTACTCTTTATTTCTTATTTCACAGATGGAGGAATGATCTTGCTGATTTTTTTTTTTTCACATTACCGCCTACTCTTTGGTTTTCTCATTTCTCTTTTTTAGACCAATTTGAAATTCTCTTCTTTTGTTCTGCTTCCTTTTTCCCCCCACAGACATTTTTAAATTCATGTTAAATGGCTCCTATCTTCTGTGTCCAGATGCCCACAGTTCAACTTCCTCATGGACGATTCTACTCGAGTTTCCTTTATATTTTCCTCATTCATCTCCTTTCTCTTGCTTCTTGTTCTTATATGCTCAGGCTAAGCAGTTAGCTGGAGAAAAAGAGCTGGTCAGTTTTACAGACCTCCTTTTGGTATTTTACAGAATACAAAAAAGCCAACAAAAAATTACAATCGGCATTTTACTAAAGGCATGATTTGGGGGACAGGATTGTGAAAAATATACCATTAGGGAAATGGTAAATTGAAGGAATGAAGGAAAGAGAGAGAAAAGAATAGACAGGTTTGATTAACTGGAGTGAAGGTCATAGTAGAAAAGTAATGAAAAAAGGTGATTCAATGTCTGAAATAATTACAATTCATGATGGGGTGTGTTAATTTGACACAAGTAGTAGTTGTGGATGACTAATAATAACACATGACTATATGAAATATGTTCTGCTTTTCTGCACTTACAGTGAATGTCATGGAACCTAATCTTAAAAAGAGTAAGAAGAATAAGCAAAGCACATTGAAATTTTCATCTGGATGACTCCTTATTAATACTGCTGACTTATTTCCATTAACCACACCCTAGTTAGTTTCTGCATACAGTGTCAGCACTTATTTTCTTGGTTGGATGTCTTATGTATGAAACCAGACAAAATTTGACCATTCTCTTAAAACTAAAATTGTATGATAAAATCCCCAATACACTATTTTACTAATGTCATTCTTAATAACTTTTGGATTCCATTCATTGGGCTATTTGAGAAACTAATTCATCTTATCATAATGGTTTCCCTTCTGCATTTTAAAATGTTACACCATGACAAGCTTTTATGTAAAATGCATCATTGTCCTTCATATTTAAAGATGTTATTGCAAAAGTTAATGCTGTTTTTATATGTGAGTAAGACTGATAAAACTAAGAGCTTTAGGTTTTCAAAAAAATGTAAGAAAATTCTAAAAATCTAGTAACATATATCTTTTTTGCCCTTCCCCATGTGATATAAGCACATTTAAACTAAGGAAGCTAAAATAATATCCTTAATACACTTGCCTTCAACTGCTATTTTTTATCATCAGATAGCTTTATTATATACATTTCTTAAATTGTATGGAAATTGTTTTTATTATGGACATTATTCACATCAAAGGGATTATCATACATCTAGTAATGGGAGTAATGGGGTGGAGATAGTGAGATAAACTAATAAGGATTTCTTATTTAAAACAAAAATAGGTAAGGCAGGATTTTAAATAAAATTCTGCCTGAAACACCACCAATCTCTGTCACAGCTCTCATCTTTTGAGACACATTACTCCCAAATCCAACTTTCCTAGTCATTTTGCTTTCACCCTTGCTGTCTTTGTAAAGGTCAGGGTAAACTAAATAGTTCGCTCTAACAAATACTGCAACCACAGGCTTCAGTTGTACCTTTATGTTTCCCTTACGTTCTGTGAGAGAGGTGGCATGGTAAGCAGAACCTCAATTATTGCCTCAGATTCCACCAACGGGACTTTCACACTTCCAAGGAGAAGAGCCACTGATAGTGTAAAGTCAGAAATGAACAGGTGGAAAGAATAATGCATCTTGTCTGTTTTAGGTTTCAGTCCAATACACAGGGTATCTTATCTTAGCCAACAATTTGCTTTCTTGCTACACCTTTATCTTGTGTTGCTTGAATTTGATTGGTAATCTATGCTATTTATTTACACCAACTGTTTAAGATTTTTTAGCTTTCATTTTATAATTTGTCTATTCCCACAAAGCAAAAACTGTCTCCTTGTTTCATTGCCATCTTATATATTCCATAATAAGCTACATAAACATATATGGAACTCTTTATATTATAATATAATAATAAGTATATTATATACAATATAGCTCATATGTAGTATATGTTCTCTGTAATCACATACTAAATATATACAATATATAATAATAAGTTTATGCTATATGCATATATAGTGTGTATATGTATATACATATATGGAGAGAGAGAGATTTACCAGTTATAAGCATGATAAATATAACGAGTAAAATGAAGATTTCTCTTCTTCCAGGATTATATTGAAGGATTTGGTTTAATTGAAGGATTGAGGAACTGGGGGTCAAAATATACTGCTCTGTCCTCCAGCTCAAATCCTGTTTAGTTCTCTGACCTTGGGCATATGATTGAACTGCAGTATATCCAGTTATCAACTTGTGTAAAATAAACTTTCCTATAAAAATATCATAAAGATGAAATTAACATCTGACAAGCATACTTTAAAGGCTATTTAACTATTGCATAAATGTAAGGCATTTTACTCTCAATTTATGTAACTTGTATTTTAGCCTGCTTTCCATTCTTCATGTATATCCCAGACTCTCCCGTCTCAGGTCTTTAATTGGAGATTGCATAATTTAGTGCATGGCCAGTATTTGAGTCCATGACTGAAAATCAAAATTGACAAAACAAACAAAATTCCTAAAACCTCCCAGACACCTTCTTAGGCGGTGGGATCCTGGGTCCAGTCTACACCCTGAGGGCATGGCTTTTGGGCAGAGAGTCTAGTAGGCTTCTTCTCATCCTCAGTGGCCTTGGTTTGGGCTTTCATTTGTGTATCCTTCAAACCAAAGGATTTCCAAGTGAGTTTGAATTTGTCCCATGAATGAATGATTTCAGGATTTTAATACGCTATGTTGCTCCACTCTTTACTTTCTTCTACATACAGGCCTGATAATCCCTTACTAGACCTTTAATAAAATACTTTAAAAATAATTTATCCAGTATTTTTAGTTGCTTTTAGCAGGATAATCTGTCCAAGTAATCTTGGCCACCACAGCCAGGAAACTGAAGAAGGTCTGAATGTATTTTAAAAGGTATTTTACTCTGATTCCAAATCCTAAGCATTTGTATTTGGTTATTCTGCTAGATCTTTCAAAATGTTATATTATTTAAAATATTATACTCTTATTATGGAGGGCATGTATTGTGTGGAACACTGGATATAGTGCATAAACAATGAATTCTGGAACACTGAAAAGAAATTTTAAAAAATTTAAAAAAAAATAAAGCAACACAAAACAAAACAAAACAAAAATATTTTACTCAGATGAACTCCTAGCTTTCTTTTATTCCTGATGTCTACCTGTCTTCTGCTCTTTCTCTGATCCTTTTAAACTTTCTTCCTTCCTTAAATATGTATTAAATGCCTATATGTTAATTTTCACCTTTTTTTAAAAAAAAAGATTAATTTATTTGAGAGAGAGAGACAGCACAGGGGCAGGAGGGACAGAGGGAAAGAGAGGGAGAGAATCTCAAGCAGATTTCCCAGTGAGCAAGGAGCCCAACATGGGGCTCAATCCCATGACCTTGAGATCATGACCTGAGCTGAAACCAAGAGTTGGATGCTTAACTGACTGTGCCATCTAGGCACCCCTAATTCTCTTGTCTTAATTGGGATTGTAAATTACTACAATTTCCACTCTGACCTGTGTTTGATATTCGAAAGTTATTTTATTTATTTTCCTCAGGTTAGCAGTATATTCCCCCCAGAAGTTGTTTTTGAGTCTATTTCACAAATCATGCTTTTCACTTCTCTATTTGACTTCACTAGCACTTTCCTAAATCACCTTAACAATAATTCATAACTAGAAGTTGTTTGGTTTTTCCTATTCCAATTACCCTATAGACTGCTCTTAGTTTGGGTTTTGTTATAATAGAAAACAGATATAATCATCTGACCCAAATATAGACCAACAGGTGCCAAATGAAGTTTTAAAAAAAAGTACCTTGCCCAATAATCAAAGCATTCTATCTAATCCTAGATTCATTTCCACATTTTTTTTTTTTACTCACCAACCAGAGTTTGGCTTTGAACTTCAGATCTATAACTCACTAAATATAGAAACTTGTAAAGTTACTTAACCTCACAACTTGTCCTCTATAAATGAGAAGATTAATAGACCTTTATCATACAATTGTGTAAGAATTATATTAATATATGTGAAGTGTCATTGTGTCTGTCATAGAGCAAGTATTAAACAATTTACCACTAATAATAAATATTGCTAATGTTATTATTCTATCTTATCATATGCTGCAGTTAAACAAAACATGTATTCTTCCAAAACATCTTCTGAAAAGTTCTCTTCTTGGGTATTTGTCCATGGATATCATTACAGATAACATCTTCATACACTTGTTTGCTTAACATGATCTAACCATTATTCAAGGAGAACCTCTTCCCAGGAAAATTCTCAATTCCTTGGGTCAGAAATAATCTGTTTCTTATTTTCCCATTGGAAGCCACACATTTAATATGACAATATTTTATCTGCTTTTTTTTTTTGAAGTGGCCATATTTTGTTTATCTCCCTTATAGTTGGAGAATATGTCAGCAGTTTGATATTTTTAATTCCCAGTGTCTAGTATAGGGCTTTGAATAAAGTAAATGCTCAAAAAAATGCTCAGTGATTTAAATTTCAATAATATACATAAGATGTAACAGTTATCAACCTCAAATTACTTTCAAACTTTTTTATATTTTATTACATCGTATGAAGTGATACCACATGTATTAACAATATTCTAACAAATAAGATTTTCCTATTAGTTATATAATTTCAATATGCCCCATTTTCTACTTTTGCATGTCAGGTGGGTGACAGTTCCGTTCACTCATAACTCTCCCTTTGAAATTCATTTATCTTTTACAGTGAGTTATTCATAAATATAAAAACCTGATCAATAGAATTTAATGCCAAAGTATGGTAAGAGGCAGTACTCTTCAATGTTCAAACTAGTGATGAGATGATTAATTTATTTCCTGATCACCTAAAATTCTTTCCCAAAACTTTAGAAAATAATATTTTGGCAGAAGAGCTTTAGTCTTACCAAAAATCTGTGTACATTTCTTTGTTCTCCTAGGTTTAGATGGGGTCATATAACTATTCTTGCCAGTGGACATTAGCCACCCTATTTGCTACTTTTGACGCAAGGTAAATATATAGTATAATTGTTTATAAATATGTGTTTTCCAAATTCCCTTCTCTGAATAGTTAAGAGATGATGGAATTAGAACATGCAAGCACCGTAAATTTTAAAGAGTTATCATCTCATAAAGAAGAGTCATTCAACTCTCATTCACCTATCTCCCTACTTCTCTATATCATTACTTTTCTTCTCCAAATCATCAAACTATGAAACACATACCCACACAATGTTTCTTGTCTTAGACACTAAGATCTTGAGGATTTATTTATTATTACATAAACCCAGACTATTCTGACTAATAACATTGACTAAATAAAGGGAAGGACAAAAAGTCTTTAGTGGGCATTTATTTTAAGGAATCAAAACATTGCAAATAAAACCCTTCCCTTTGTTCTAGCTATTTCTACTGGGTTAGTTAGTAGATTATATTTTCCATAAATATTTATAGATTTCATTTGTATTTAAATACCTTTATGTTGGTGTGCATTTTCGGTTGTGAAGCCATCCTTCCCCAAAGCAGGTTCCATAACGCATTAGGTCTATAATATATTAGAAAAGGAATTCCTAAGGGGAGAAATACCCTATAGAATTAGCTAATGTTGTTTATAAAACATCTGTTAAGTTAAAATTTTTATTTTCAAAAATAAACTTCAATTAAAAAGAATTTCTAAAACCACAGACTTTCAGTTAATCCTGATGCTAACTCAAATCTTTTTCCTCCAGCTTTTCACCTGACATTACCATGCAACCACAAAGATGTAAATATAAGCTCTTTACCTCTCTAAGTTCAATCCATCTTAAAAATTTCCTAAAATAATAAACATCAGTAAACAATATGTACTTTATTAAAATTTTATAAGGTCAAAGAAGAGTGTATTTATTTCAGTCATCACATAGCAAAAATATTCTTTCCTCAAGAACCTTTCTCATTCATGCTACTATTGGTTTTCTGGTTTTTTTTTTCTTTTCTTTAATTTTTTGGATCTTCCTAGCCCTCCTTCACATAGTCCTCAGATTTTTACCTTTTCTTACTAAATGGAATAAATTTATCCTTTATGTTGTACAGAGAAGTTCAACAAATTACTCTAGTCTGGGTTCCAACAGTATATACTGAGCCTATACCAAGTACTGAACAAATTGCTTCTTTTCTTAAATGACGGTGGCTCCCACTTTAAAAAATACAGATAAATGTAATATCCTTAATATTCTTATTCTTAGATCATGTGAACTCACCAACCAATTTATAGGATTCTTTCACAGCCTTAATTGTTAGTTTAAATGTTCCCTCTTCTTTAAATATACCTCTGAACATTTTTATCTTTTACTGTACTATACAGTCTAATTGTGCATCTCTCTAGCAATTATTCC
This sequence comes from Lontra canadensis, assembly GCF_010015895.1. Lineage (NCBI taxonomy): Eukaryota > Metazoa > Chordata > Mammalia > Carnivora > Mustelidae > Lontra > Lontra canadensis. The sequence goes on from NW_022631033.1 coordinate 10,081,418, forward strand.
ATAGGGTGGCAAATATGTTTCTACTCCATTGGAAACTATAGAGCCGTCAAGTCATTTAAGGGAATTTTCATCCTACCAGATAGTAAGAAAGGAAGGAAAAAAAAAAAGTGTCTACATTCAAATAAGATGAGGCTCAAGCATAAATCACACCATATATACACATTTTTCTGTTAACAATTATTGTTACTATTTTCCCTGTTATTTTTGTTTTTCACTCCTTTTGTGTGTTTTATAGATTTGATTGAAGATTTATGGTTCTATTTTCTCTTCTTTTTTTGCATATCAGTTGTTGGTTTGTTTGTTTGTTTGTTTTACTTTTTCTTTTCTCTAATTGCCCTGGAGTTTGCAATATACATTTACAACTAATCCATGTCCATTTACAAATAACAGTTTATCATTTCACAGATAGTGTGAGTACCTTATAAGAACACAATAATCCTAACTCCTCCCTGTTGTCCCTTGTCTTGTCCTTCATTTCACTTATATATGTGCATACACAAGTATGTATACATTAAAAAAGTATATACATAAGCATATATAATCAAATTCATTGTCATATTATTTTGAATAATATGTTCAATGTTAGATAAATTAACAATAATAATAACAATAAGAGGGGCACCTGGGTGGCTCAGTGGGTTAAAGCCTCTGCCTTCGGCTCAGGTCATGATCTCAGGGTCCTGGAATCGAGCCCCGCATCGGGCTCTCTGCTCAGCACGGAGCCTGCTTCCTCCTCTCTCTCTGCCTGCCTCTCTGCCTACTTGTGATCTCTGTCAAATAAATAAATAAATAAATAAAAATCTTAAAAAAAAAGAATAACAATAAGAAATATTTTAATTTTGCCTTCACTTATTCCTTTAATGCTCTGTATGTAGATCTGAGTTTCCAATCTGCATCATTTCCCTTTTCTCTAAATTACTTCTTTTAATATTTTTTTGCAAGGCACATCTACCAGCAACTAATTCCCTCAATTTTGTTTGTCTGAGAAAGGTTTTATTTCTCCTTCACTTTTGAAGTATAATTTTGCAGGATACAAAATTCTAGGTTGATATTGTTTTTCTCTCAAAATTTTAAATATGTATTTCAATCTCACTTGCTTTATTAGGAGAAGTATGACATAATTCTAAATTTTGTCTATCTATAGGTATTTTCCCCTACCTCTGGTTCCTTCCAGGGTTTTTTCTTTAGCTTTATTTTTCTGGTTTTTGAAAAGTATACACCCATGTGTCATTTTTAGCATTTATCCTTATTAGTGTTCTCTGAGTTGGAAAACAAACAAACCAAAATGAGCTAGCACTTGAGTGGACTTCAGGGAAAACATTATCTGTGGTGAAAGGCCAAAGTCACAATAGAGGAAAATGTTAAGAGTGCTCAAAAAAGACACTGAGGATCTGGGCAACTTCGAATATAAGAGAACACTGAAAAGTTTTCAACAGTATGAGAGAGGAATAGGGAAAAGGGATTGAAAGAACATCCAAAATTTATAAAGCTTAGGTAGAGTCAGGGAGATAGGATTGACTTGCAATTCTGGAACTTCCTGTTGTTATTGACATGGACAGAAATAGAAGTTCTAATGATGGTGGAACTGTTGCATATAGTGATGGAGAGACTGGGTGAAAGGATTGATAGAAGGGTGGGAATCTAAGATCTCTCTTGACCCCTGTATAGGTAAACATGTGAGCCTGGGGAAGCAGGTTCTTATTTCAATCATATTGATACTTCTTAATCCACGATGATGATGATCAATGGCCTAGTGGAGACAAGTACTACTAGCAAGGATGGGAGGGAGGGGAAAGCTTGCATGAAGGTCATGTCTCCTCTCAGCTTCTGTTGATGGAATTGAGCACCTTCAGGAAATTAGGATGTTATTCTGATGTTGAAACTTTTTATCCCTTAATAAAAGAAAAGGAAACCATAAGAAGTTATGGCCTTACTCTTTTGTGTGAATCTCCTGATCTTCTTTTAAGTAGGTAGACATCCTGGGAGCTATCGTCTTACCCTAAGGATGAGTTTACTCTTCACTCTGTTTGGGAGAATCATAAATTAATTGTGAATGCGCTGACTCTCTTTTTACTCCATGTATAGAGGGAAAAGTTAATTGAATAATGGGAAAAAAATTTATTTTTACTAAAATAACGAGTTAATTGTTTAGAATTAAAATAAATTGAAAGAAAAAACTTCTTTGCCTATTCAATTCTGTCATTCATAGAACAAGCAAGATTTTTCCTTGTCTTGAAATTCACTGTGAGGATAAGAAAAAATTTTGTTTTATGCATATTTTTCAAAAATTGACATTAAAACAAACTCTACTCCTATTGTTATTCCAATAAGGCAGAAATGAAGTTTATAAGTATTACTGCCATAGCTAGGCAAAGGAATATAAAAGAGTTGCAGTGATATTTGTAAAAGGGATATAGAGCAGTTCTGGTGAACAATTTTACTGCTGGCTGAGATGAGCAAAGAATAATATATAAGGTGATACTAATTCACTGTATTATACTGAGAAGATGAATGATGTAGTTTAAGAGATTCTATCTCACTTTAATTCAATAGTTCAGAATCACTCAGCATTAAATTCAGACTCCTGTTAAGATGATATATCAGGGTCCCTCGAAGTATCACAATTTGAACTTTAGTTTGTCTTTTCCAAATTTTCTCTCTTACTTCATTATGCATCCTTGTTTTCTCATTCCTGACATTAATCTTCACATACATGTTCTGTTTCATTTGTATGTCACACTTCCATAATATAGAACTCCTAGAGTATCTATCATTCTTATTCACTAAATTTCTAACTTACATTTAGAAAAAAACACAAACTATTTGTCTAAATTTAACTTACGACTACTCTCTTCTCATTTTCAGCTTGCCTGGGAACTGTGATAGATTACATTGTAAAAGAGTATGACTTTCACACTTGCGAACTTTCATAAAATCAGAGATCAAGACAATAATCCTGCCTGATGATACAGAATTAAAGAAAAAATAATTCACTTTTCATTGTGAAATGTGAAAACTACTTCCACCTGTTTTCTCATGTGACTTTCAAATATGTTTCTGGTCACATTTTTCATACATTAAAGAAAGCAGCAATAGTATCATCTCCCTGACACATGAGATATAGTTAAAATATAATAAATACAAATAAATCTTAAAGAGTTACATTTTAAGTTAATTTTCATTTTAAATTTAATATAGTTAGTAATAATAAAAACAATAACATAAAAAATATATGTACATAGACATAAAAATATATATGTGTAACTAAACATATAATATACATACCAGATTTTATAACAACATGAAAAACATTTTCATGTTTTTTCACTGTGGCCAAACAAAAATAACTTCAGACATCCTCTTTTTATGAAGTCATTAAACACAATAATTATCTAAGACATTCAAAATTTGAGGTAATCCTAATATTAACACTACTTTATTACAGTTTTGAAAAAAATTTTGTTAAAATAAATTAACAAAAATATTTTGGAAACAGAATCAGGCTAGGTACCTGACACCCAGTGATAAAATAAAAATTAAGTGTTACATCCATAAGTATAATAAAGTGGTGTGTTTTAATTGCTCTCATGTGAAATCCCTACTGTCATGTAGAATTCCACCTCAGCATAGTTATTCAAAATGTAATGTTACTATATACAAAGATAATGTGTCTTCTACCACTGTCTTTAAAAATGAATAAAGAAAGAAAGATTAACAGGAACAAAGAATGAAAACCAAGCCAAGTAAAACTACTGTTGTGGTAACAGAAGCAGAACTGTATTGTTTAGCCTTGTGTCAGTATTATAATTCATTCCAATGTGATGTATCAAAGAGTCTCATAAAGGAGGAGAGTGCACAGATTATATTGTGGTATCTTAACTATGCAGTTCAAAGAATAAACCCTTCATATGCAGGTTTGTACGGATTATTTTTTGTATTTATGAATATGTTTTCAAAAATACATGCATATTTATTGTTGATATTATACTATTTTATTATTTCTAATACATATCACAGTAATTATTATATGTGACACATGGAAGCAAAACATTTTATTTAATAGCTATTCTGTTTTGTCATCCATAATTTATTTTTTATTACATCTCAATATAGCAATAATTGATTTGAAATCTAGAAAGTATCATGAAATTTGTTACTAGCAAGAGAGTACAATGAGTAATAGAAAAAACAACTTAATCAAAGAAAAGAAATTCATTTTTAGAGTTGACACCAAAAGCAAAGACAACAAAAACAAAAATAAACAAATGGAATTACATCAAACTAAAAATCTTCTGCACAGCAAAGGAAACCATCAACAAAATGAAATAATAACCTATGGAATGGAAGAAAATATTTACTAATCATGTATCTGGTAAGAAGTTAATATCCCAAATATATAAAGAGCTCATAGAACTCAGTAACAATAACAATAAGACAACCTGATTTAAAAATGGTCAGGAGAACTGAATAGACATTTTTCCAAAGATGGCTCATAAATGACTAACAAGTATATAAAAAGATGTTCAATATCACCTAATCATCAGGGAACTGCAAATCAAAACCACAACAAGATGTCACCTCACACCTATTAGAATGGCTGACATTAAAAACAAAGGAGATAATGTGTTGGCAAGGATGTAAATGAAATGGAACCCTTGTGCACAGTTGTTGGGAATGTAAACTGGTGCAGCCACTATGAAAACACTATGGAGGTTCTTCAAAAAGTTAAAAATAGGCCTACTATAGGACACAACAATTCCATTTCTGTGTATATATCCAAGGGAAACAAAATCACAATGTCAGAGACACTTCCATACTTATGCGCCTTGTAGTACTATGTTTTTTAGAGATTTTATTTATTTGACAGAGAGAGACACAGTGAGAGAAGGAACACATGCAGGGTCCTGGGATCAAGCCCCATATCAGGCTCCCCGCACACTAGGGGTCTACTTATCCATCACCATCTGCTCCTCCTCTGCCCTACCCCCAGCCCCATTCACACTCTCTCTCTCACCCACTCTCTCTCAAATAAATAATGGTCTCAAAAAAAAAATTCTAAACTATTACTTCCCTTAACTACTTGAGCTTCTATAGCTTTGTGATTTTTTTTTTTTACCAAGAAAATGATTTGAGAAAGAAAAATATGACCAGGGAGCTCAATATGGGGCTCAATTCCAGGACCCTGGGATCATGACCTGTGCCCAAAGCAGAGGCTTAACTATCTAAGCCACCCAGGTGCACGTGAGCAAATAATTTAACTTAAAGTTTCATTTTATCTTCTGTAATCAAATTGAGTGGTTTTAAATTAAATGATTATTTGAATAATTAAAGGCTATAATACCTATTAAATATTTAGAACAACATGTGATGCAAAGTAAATGTTCATTAACTTTCTGTCTATTGTAGTCATCACCACCTTCTTTTTTGTCATCATCCTCACCATTTTCAGGGATGTTTCAATAGCTAGTTTATAACTTTTAATAAAATAATGACATACAACCAAAACTATATAACCAAAACTGTGTAACAGACATACTGAAAACTCTACTTAACACTTTCTAACTTACAGACTGCTTCAGTTAGTTGTCAATGTAACTGTAAGCAACAGATAATCTGGTCATAAGGTTAACAACATAGAGATTTATTTTTATCATTTAAAAAGGTTTCTAAACAATCCAAAGCAGTTGTTACTACTCCAGGTGACTTGGTCTTCCAGTTCCATTATTCCTAATGTGCAGATTTTTTCTTTTGAAGATTACAATATGACTATAGCTTCTCCTGGCATCAAATCTATACTACATATATGAAGAATAGAGATGAACAAAGATACAGAGATACAAAGAGCACAATTTCATGAACCAATCAAGACTCTCCCTGTCATCAGCTTGGCTGAGAGCTTCACCTGGGATTTCTGTCTACATCTTATTAACAGAGAAAGGTTACATGACCAATCGTCACAGGAATGGAGTCTCAGAAGCTGACAATAGAACTTTCAGCCTCTATTAATAGAATAAGGCAAACGAATGACTTCTGAGAGGTAATTTGCAATGTCTGAAGTCACAGATGAGAAGAGAGAAAAAGAAATGTCATAGACTAGAAATATGTCAGTCCATGGATCTTCCTAACATCTGAACCCAATTTATTGCAGCTTTTAGAAGTATTTTTCTGAATTGAAAGTAAAATGCCTAATTTGGATTGGCTGGATAGAAAAGAGACAGAGGTGTTTGCCTTCAAGAATTTTGAAAATGACAAAATCTTTAACACTAAATGTTGAGACTTGAAAAAGTAAGTGACCAAATAGGGGAGCAAGTTATCTGGAGACAGAGTTTTGCTGAGGCCTAAAAATTACTGAAATAGTTCATTTACCTCCCTTTAGTGCGGAAGCAAGTCTCCTTCACCCATCCCCAATAAGAGAGAACACCTAGAAAGAGTCTGGAGTCAACTCAATAAATTGTACCACACTTTAGGGGGAATAAAAGAGAAAATATTATATTTGGAATGTTGGGGATGAATCAGGTATCTCTCTGTGTGTAAATAAAATGGTCCAGGTAAACATTTCCACAGCTGAAATTACCTGCAAAACTATTTATCTCCTGCAGATAGCATGCATGTCCACTGCCATGATGACACAGTACTCTCTAGTCTTAGTGAACAGGAAGCAGCCTAGAACTTAGAGAAATGCAGCCTACAACTTAGAGAAATACATCCTACTCCTTATGGGATCTGACCTCATTGCCTTTACAATTTACCTAGACAGGAGTTTGGGGTTGGTTTTAAATTATCTCGGTAATTCTGATATTTAACTCCCATTTTTAAAAAATGAAAATCAGGAATTATAGGAAGCCAGCTGATAATGGGTGGGTTAGAGATAGGCATGCGTACATTCCTAGGAAAAGTTTCCTTAATTCAAAGAAAGATCTAGAGGATTATATAATACATAAGCTCTGTTTCCTCTAAATATTTTTGTTTCTGAATATGATACATGTTAATGCTACATTCCTCTTTTTACCATGAGGGAAATTAGTCTGATAGATATCAAATTTGTAAATGAAGAGAAAAAAAGATTTTTGTATGATGGCAGTGAATTCAGTATTTAGCTAATCATGACAATTCCCTATCACTGAGTCTCCCGTCATTAGCAAATATGCAGAACAGTTACATCAGGACAAGGATTCCTCCTATTGCCTTTTGTAACCACACCCACATTTCTTACATTGCAATCATCACTGTGTTGTAACTCCTAACAACAGCTAATCTGTTCTCAATATACAAAATTTTTAATTCGCTTTTTTATTTTTTCAGAGTATTAGGTGTGTAGTAGTTTGCTCCTTTTTATTGCTGGGTGGTTATTCCACAGTAATAGATGTGCCAGCTTACCACTTATTCACTAAAAGATATCTGGATTGTTTCCAGTGAAAGCTATTATGATTAAAGCTGCTATGTACATTTTTCAGACTTTTGAATGAATATACATAATACATTTCAGGAAAATTATTTTTCATTATATTTTATTATTTCTATTTTTGCCAGTCTTTTTAGAGATTTATCAAATTTGATTTTATTTGAAGAACCAGACTTTTTTCATATTCTCTATTGTTTCCTATTTTCCATTTAATCGTTTCCTGCTCTGAGCTTTATTATTTCTGCCTTGTGTTTTGTTCAGGTTTATTGTGCTTTCTTTTCCCAAACTAATTAAGTGAGAACTTAAATTATTGATTTGAGTTTTTTTCATTTCTTATGTAAACAGTTAGTGCAGTGCTATGAATTTCCCCCAAAACACTACTTTAATTATCTTCCTTCCATATGCATTGATATGTTGGGTTTTCAACATATACATGTATGATATGTATGTATACATATACGTATATGATACATAATATGTATTGATATGTTGGGTTTTCAACATATACATATATGATATGTATGTATACATATACGTATATGATACACATATGCATATTTCATATGCATATATGACATATATTCACACATATTATATATATATTCACATGTATATATTCACACCCCCATATAAACACACATACACACACACTCACACACAGTTTTAGACATTATTCAAATTTTCTCATTTTAGATATTTTCCTAATGTTTTATTCTCCAAGTATAATTCTTTTATAGTCAGAGAATATTCTCTATGTGATTTCAGTTGTTTTAAATTTGTAGAGGTTTGTTTTATGGCCCAGGCTATGGTCTATACTGATGAATATTTCATGGCTGCTTGAAAAAAAAAAGTTTGTCTTCTATTGGGAATAGTGTTCTATATAATTCAGTTAGGTTTTATTGGTTGATTGTGTTGTCTAAACCTTCTAAATATTTGCTGATTTTTTGGATAGCAGTTTTATCCGTTACTGACTGGAAACTCTTTAAGTCCCAAAATATAATTGTGAATTTGCTTATTTTTCCTGTCAACTTTTTTTTTTAAGATTTTATTTATTTATTTGACAGAGAGAAAGAGAGATCACAAATAGGCAGAGAGGCAGACCGGGGGGGGGGGGGAAGCAGGCCCCCTGCTGAGCAGAGAGCCCGATGCGGGCTCGATCCCAGGACCATGAGATCATGACCTCTGCGGAAGGCAGAGGCTTAACCCACTGAGCCACCCAGACTCCCCTTTCCTGTTAACCCTTATCATTTTTTGTTTCATTTATATTGAAACTTTATTGTTTGTTATGTACTTATCTCAATCATTTTATCTTCCTGATTGCTTGGTTCTTTTATCCCCACTTTGTCTCCAGCAATTTTCTTTACTATCATCTACTTCATTGAATATTAGTATAATGCCTGTTATTTTATTTGTCAATATTTGTTTGGTTTTCTTTGTTTTTCTTTTTTTAACCCATCCCCCACACACCTCCCTTCTGGTAACCATCAGTTTGCTCTCTATAGTTAAGTCTGTTTCTTGGTTTGCCTCTTGCTTTCTTTCTTTCTGTTTTTTCGGTCATTAATTTGACTTCAATGAAAGCTTCTTGTAAAGACCACAAAGTTGGGGGGCACCTTGGTGGCTCAGTCAGTTGAGTGTCCAACCCTTGTTTGGCTCAAGTCATTATATCAGAGTCTTGAGATGGAGCCCACATGTGGCAGGGAGTCTGCTTGAGATTCTCTCTTTTCTTCTGCCCTTCCTACCCTCAAGTAAATAAACAAATCTTTGAAGAGCACAAAGCTGGGTCATGTTCTTTAATCCACTCTACCAGTCTTTTATTTTGCTTGGTATATTGGTATCACCTATATTTAATATAATTATTGAGATAGTAAAGCTCTGCCATTTTGGTTTTTTAAATTTGTTTCCTCTGTTGGATATCCCTCTGTTTCTTTTTTCTTCACTTTCTGTGGGTCACCAAAACATTTTTTTTTCTTCTCTCTATATTTAATTATAGTGCTTATGCATGTATCTCTTGTAATTTTTCATCTCTTTTTAAATGTTTAATAAAAAATATGAGAGTTCTAAAGCACATTTATAAGTCATGCTTACTAATACAGCAAAATATAGTTTAATAACCTCAAGAAATTCAGAATCTAGTTCACAAAGTTTAGCTAATTCTTCCTTAAACCAATGGATTATTAGTGAGCCCATCCCTCATTTTTCAAATGAAATCTTACAGAGATGACCACAGATACTTATAGATACACATGACTCTTGCAGACTCTGACTAAACCACCCACTAAATGAAGAACAAGACATTACCCTTTCAGATATGTAAAAATTGCATTCATTTTCTCTCTCATATGTCTCAATTAACCAAATTGAATTTGCACTTAAAGACAATATGATGCAATTGTTGTTCTGTTTAGTAATGTATATGTAATATGTGTTAAACATTAGAAGAGCTTGCCTCCTGGCCTGTAAATACGTAAAGACTGCTTATTTTCCCATAGTCCATGAATTTCCCATGCATCTCAGGACTGGAGCATTAGACTGATGTTCATTTCCTATCCTATGTCAAACACAGGTAGTTGACCCCCATACCCTTTCTTCCCTGTTTCTCAGCATTCTGGGAAAAAGGTAAAAATCTATATTTATAGATTTCTTTTAATCTAGTTTTAGCCATGTAACTAAATTCTGGCCAATGGGAGGTAAATAAATAAATAAATAAATAAATAAATAAATAAAGTGTTAGGTGTGCCTTTCAGGAAGGTGTTAAAGAGATTGTTATATTCTTCTATTCTCTTTTTTTCTTTCTAGCTGGTTAGACTGCTGGTTGGAGTTTGAGCTGGCATGGCCATTTTGGAGAATGTTCTAGGATCCAGACAACAACATAAAGGTACTTGCATTACTTTATATCCCAATGCTAATTCCATTTTAAATGCCTCTTCCACAATGAAACTCATATTATTAAAAAAATAAATAAAAGCACCCCCCAATATTCATTTTATGGGAATTATTTAATATTTTAAAAGCTATTATCATGTTACATCTTTCTTTTAAGCACTTCAATAACTGCCAAATTATATTATGATTAAGGCCAATCCTTCATACGATTTTATTATCCTATATGATCAAACAACACCTGCTTCTTCAGCTCTGTAAGCTCTTTTCCTGTTTTCTTTGCCTTTTTATGTTCCGACTATAAGACTGGTATTTTTATCATGAATTATGTCATACAACATTCTTACATATATTTTTACTATCATTTCATTCCTACTAAGGACTCTCTCACCCTACTCCAAACTTGTTTAATTTTTTATTATTTATTTAACTCCTCACCCTTCAGTTCTCAGATTAAGTACTCATTCCTCTGAGAAATCTTGAACTGTTTGTTCATCTTATATTTTTTTATTTTATACTTTCATAAAAATGTGTTTCTTTACTTCAGTAATGTATAATTTTTCAATTTGTCTTGTATCAGCTCTTAGGATATGAATCCAATGAGCACATTTTTTTTCTTAGTGCTAGTACCTGAAAGAGTATTTAGCACATAATAGACAGTCAATAAAATTTTTCAAAGAAATGAATTTAAAAAAAGAATCTTCTGGACACTTTTCTAAGGAAACAGTGATATTGGCACTTGGTTTATTCATTTTCTTTACACAAAACTTCATGTAACATAATTTAATAGCTTAAAAATTACTGTGGAATACCCATCCAGCAATTTGGTATCTCTGCTTCTGGAAATATTATTTAATAACTTTCTTTCCTATTCGATTTCAGTTGCCTAATATCATCATCATGCCATGAGTATTGATACCACCAAAATGTGAGCCACTAAACATTCTCTGAATACAGCCTCCTATTCATCCTTCCTCTTCAATTATTTCTACTGTATTATTCTTAATAGCAATGGTACTTATAATCTGCTATGTTTTAAATTACTATTGCTTTGAAGTTATACTATAAGTAATTTCTAAAATACTTAAAATGTATAGCAGTAAAAAAAAATAAATTCCTAGATGAATCCAGCTGTTGGTGTCTTTTTTTTTTTTTTTTAAGATTTTATTTATTTGACAGAGATCAGAAGTAGGCAGAGAGGCAGGCAGAGAGAGGAGGAAGCAGGCTCCCCGCTAAGCAGAGAGCCAGATGCGGGGCTTGATCCCAGGACCCTGGGATCATGACCTGAGCCCAAGGCAGAGGCTTTAACCCACTGAGCCACCCAGGCACCCTAGCTGTTGGGTGTTCTTTGTGACTGCTGCTAAGCTGCTGATAGGCAATGGATAATATCAGACTTCAAACTGGGCTTTGGAATTGTCCAGACATCTAACATCCCTAAGGACTTTATTCTCTACTTAAAAAATGATTAACCCCAAATCCAGCCATATGATTTAGAATGCTTACTACTGAAATACTAGAATTATATGTGGGTTAAATAATGATATAACACATAGGAATATTTTAAGATTTGCTGATTCAATTATTCCACAATGTCATAAAGGAATTAGGTTCTTTTTATTCTGGCATGTCATATATTTTCTTTAAAGATTTCATTTATTTATTTAGTTAGTTAGTTAGTTAGCTATTTGTGAGAGAGAACATGCAGGAGAGGAGCAGAGGGAGAAAGACAAGCAGACGCCACACTGAGCACAGAGCTGGCTGAGAGGCTTGACCTCATGACCTTGAGGTCATGAGCTGAGCTGAAATCAAGTCAGACGCTTAACCAACTGAGCCACCCAGGTGCCCTGGCATGTCATATTGATACTCCCTTCCCTTATGGTCATGAGATGGCTTCAGCAATTCTAAGCACTGCATGAAGCCAGGACAATATCCACCAAATATAAGGGGTATTTCCCTCTATGCAAGGATTTTTATTGGTAAAGAAAACGTTTCCCAGAAGCAACAAGCATATCTCTCAGGTTTCAAGAGGATATAACTGGCAAATGTATGTATCCCCATACTAATCATTAGCAAAGAGAATAAAACCACAATTGTCTTTTAGATGATCCAATATTCCTAATGTTCACATAGGGTGGTAAATACTTTCCCTCAGTAAACACAGTGGTGATTGTCTCCATAAAATTGAAGGCTTATTAGCAAAAAATGAAAGATATGACCTTTGATAGGCAACCAACAACAGAAAATGGTGTCACGTAACTTAAGAAGCAGCAGTTTGAAGAGGGAAATCCAATATGGTGGTTCTGATATAAAGTGAACTAGAGAAGTGAAAAAAAATTGATTATCAATAGGAAGGTCATTCATGACCTTTGTAAAAGAATTTTGGTGAAGTAGCGAGATCATGCAGACTTGGAAAGAACGCTTAGAATGTCTCAAAAACAATTCTTTAAAATAAAATTATCCAAAGCTGACCATGCTTGACTGTAACATCATATGTTTTAAGTCTTGAAAGGGGAAGAAAAAAATAAAAGAAAAAGAGGTTGGATTACACACAGTGATTTAAATGATAGTATTCATCTGTTGACCTTAAATAGAAAGACAGTGTGGGCTTCTCATAACTACTCTAGTGGAGATCAGGAAAATAACATAAAAATAATGCACTGAAGAGAAACCTGAGAAATAATGGTTGTTTTTGCTTTGAATGGAAATGCAATTTATATGGCATCCTGTGGAATTTACTAATGTTTCACATTTATCCTAAAAGACAGATCCTCCTTCTACAAGACAACAGATGAATTCCCTTGAGGTTATTCTGCACTTTCTGTATAGTGATACACAAAGAATACTTTAAGAACTGATGGAAGGGAGGGAATTAGTTTTAGGGAAGGTCTAGTATTGAACGGCATCTGAGGAAAAAGAAAATAATTTAAGAAAAGTTGTGAATATTCATAATATCCCATTAACACATATAATAATTTTCAGCTCTATAACTAAGCATGCTGTTATCTCTCTTTCTAGCACAGTTAATATTTCATAAAATGTTCTGATACACTGCAGGGTTACCAACACTGTCTTTAATGTAACATTTTTCTTTGAAGGACTGAAACCAAGTGGTCTCTCCAGGGCATCATAAATCTTAGTTTTCATTTAGAATATAGAAACCATAAAGAACATAAAACAATATTTAAGCCTCAGAGAAGACCAATTTCCAATACAAAATGGGATTGTTATGACAGTAAAGGAATGAGCAGATGAGAATAGGAACACTCCAATTTACACAAGGCTGCCAGAAACAAAATAACGGAGGCATAGGGGCCCCAGGGATGCTACATGATAAAGCAGTGACCAGAAAACTGAAATGGTCCACGTGGACTATTCCATTTTTCAGCCATCTGTAACAAAAGACTATAGACTATCATGATTTAAATGATATTGCTAAAGACAGATGCTCAAATTATTTAAATACACATATTTTGCACTTATATATATTCATAAATATATGAATCAAGTTAAGACCTTATTTTAGGTAAATATACAATAAAGATAACATGATCTGAGAAAGCTTTAAGGTAAAATAATTGCATGGAATCAAGCCATAATACATTATAATTCCCTAATTACATACGCCATCTTTAAACTTTTGAAGCCATTAAAGCATAGCAGGAATTTAATGGGATATCTAATTTTGTCTACATCTATTGCATGATTCATTTCTTAGAAGTTTTTGTGAGTCTAAGTGCGGGTAGCAAACTTTCAGATTGTTTATATCCCAACAGTATATTATTGTTCTATTTCTAAGTGCACCCTGGGTTTGCAAAAATAATATAGATGGAGTTTCTTATAAACATCAACAATTTCCATTAAAATGTTTAAAAAGGAAGTTTTACTGTTTAACACATTTGTTTAACACAACAACATTTGTTGTGTTAAATAGTAGAAAGATACCAACATATTTCATTGTGCTCTCAGTAAAAATTAAAAAAATGTTAATAATTGATAAAATAGACAAAATGGCAGGTAGTCAATCATCTAATAAGCACTTAGGATACATAAAATACTCTTTTGAATGTTTTAGATGTTTAACCCATATCACCTGCACATTATATTTATGAAACACTATTTTTTTCAAAGAATTTTATGGATTTGTTAACCAGAACACTGACAGCTTAAGTCACTGCGTGCCTTGAGTTGCAGAAACTTGACCCTAGGTAGTCTGACTCCAAAACCTGTGCCTATAAAGAGTATGTTATTCTGTGAAACTTCTTGTGAATTGTTTTATTCCATATACCAGTAAGTCAAGTTACTATCTTTATCTAAAATAAGTTTGTAGGTGCGCCTGGGTGGCTCAGTGGGTTGAAGCCTCTGCCTTCAGTTCAGGTCATTATCCCAGGGTCCTGGGACCAAGCCCTGCGTTGTGCTCTCTGCTCAGCAGGAAGCCTGCTTCCCTTCCTCTCTCTCTGCCTGCCTCTCTGCCTACTTGTGATCTCTGTCTGTCAAATAAATAAATAAAATCCTTTAAAAAAAAAAAGTTTCTAGACAGTACTGGCATAGTACGTAGAAAATGATATAAAAATATTAACCTAAAGATTTCCCACCAAAAAATCTCTTTGATCTTTCTCATTGTTTTTATTTTCAATTCTTTAATAGATGACTAATTCCCTTTGTTTAAAATAACACAGTAAAATAAAAATGCTTACGGGTGGTAAATACTTCATGCTGTAATTAATGATCTACTGTTTTGTATAAAGTTCCTAAAACAGGGTCCAAGGACTCCTGGAATCGGAATTGTGATTTCTGCTAATTATTTAAACACTCCTAGACATATTTCGTATTATATTTCTGCTGATGGAGGCTGAAAGTAGTTATTAAACAATTTCTCAGGTAATACACATGTAGAGCAAAATATCAAAGTTGGCTCAAATATGAACGGATTATATATTTGTTTGTTTTTTAATCCTTAAAATAAGACTTGGAGTGAGCATGAAGATACCGATCCCTTAAGTTGTTGAGCTACAATGCTACTGAAGATGGGAGATCGTGTACACAGAAGATATGGTAAAATGGTAATAAATTTTTGCATACCTTAAAATACCAATGAGTGAAGCCAGTGACTGAATGTGGTTGATTCCAAATCATTAACTTTTTGTCGTAATTAAATATTCATAAAATACTGCAAAAGATCATCAATCATTTAAAGTATTCTAAAATGTTAAGATTTTTTTAGATTTACTTTCACCAAAAGATAGATTGTCTAGCTTATACTACCTTAAAATCATTGAAAATTAATATCAACTGGATTGTTATAACCCAAATGCTATCAAAATGCATTTTAATAAAATGTTTTTTTTGTTGTTTTTATAGAATTATTGTGACCACTAATTTAAATGTCTACACAATTGACTGGCATTTTAAAGCCTTTGACATACATAGCTTCATATCTTAAATTATTGTTGGAAGGACAATTGCTTGTATTTTGAGAATTTCCAAAAGCCAGAACAAGGCTCACACATTTGAGTTGCCTAACATTACAAACTGAAATAAAAAATGTCTATTTACAATAGTATAAAGTTGTGTGGGTAGGAGGTAAAAAGAAGTTAAAGAAACAGGCAACAGATTTTAAAATTCCTTTTTTGCTCAAATGATCCAATTTGAGCTGGAATACAACCCATGCAATCTGTAGGGTGTCAGTAAGAAACAGAGCAGCAGATGAGTAGGAATTGACATCTGTGGCTTGGGAAAAATTTTGGCAAGGAGAGCAAAAAACAAGTAGTTAAAGTGCTCTAAATGGCCATAAAAATATAGTCTTCTGAAAAACATAGGGCAGTTTAACTTCCTATTTTTTTATTTTCTTCCCCTATTAAGAAATACTTATTTGGCAATAGAGCTATAAGTGAGAAGTCAAAATATTCATTCTAAAAACAATACATGTATGCATTTTATGCAGAATAGAAAAGCAGAGTAATGTATCTTTACATGTAGTAGGTAATTTAAAGTATATAATATCAATCTGCAATATTTTGGAAAATACATCTTAGGTTCCATCAATGACACTCTTGCAAAAATTAGGATTGTGCTGTTCAAAAACCTCCTGAGGTTTGCATAATTATCTCCTCAACAAACAAACCTATGAAAACAATTGAACGTGTTGCCTTTCTGCTAACCTCTATGAGTTATAATACCTAATAAATTGTCAAGATGAACTAGAGATCAGAGATATTAAGCCTACACAGGGCCTATGGTTATTGATATAATTTTAGATCTTCAATGAAAATAAAAGAGTGTACAAATTCATTACCATAAACCAAGAATCATACTGTCAGTTTAAAATCAAATGCTAGAGAATATAGCATTTATAGTAAAGAAATAAACAAAGAAATGGTACAGCAAAATGCTTTTCTTCTGTGATATTCAATCACACTTCTTGTTATCGTTTTTAGAAACACCTTAAATGCAAGAAATCCTATGGAAATACTGCCCCCTCCTATAATAACAGACATTTGAATATAACATGAATTTTTAATTGAATCATAGTCTCCAAGTAAAGCTCAAATTTACTGCTTGGATGTGGGATAGGAGAAATGGAACATTATTAAATGACTAAATGACCTTCCTCAATTTAGCTTATGGTCAGTTGTACAGATAATAAATTTTTCTAGGTTTAATTTTGTGGGTTTTTTTTTCTGGCAGTATAGACCGGCTGAGAAATAGTTTTTTGGTTTTGTTTGCTTATTAATTATTATTATTTTTGCTATGACATGACTCCAGATTTTACTTGATTGATATTTCTGAGCTCAACTGTCATTTTGGTGGAATATTATGATGTTATATTTAGAGAACATGCAAACTAATTACAAAATCATTCTTAATTCTTTAGATTTCTGCAACTAGAACAACTTTTTTTTTTTTAAGATTTAATTTATTTATGTGAGAGAGGAAAAGAGAGAATGCATGAGTGCTCTCGAGTCCAGTGAGCGGGAGAGAAGGAGCAGAGGGAGAGGAAAGAGAATCTTCAAGCAGACGCCTGCCCAGCGTGTGACCCTGTGGGACTCCATCCCAAGAGATCATGACCTGAGCCCAAGATAGATGCGTAACTGACTGAGCCACCCAGGCAACCCAGTTAAAACAACCCAATGAGATGAAATGAGACCTTCAGAACACTGATTGAAATAGCAATATTACTAAAATATTGCACTCACGAAGCAATTTACACATGAGTAATAGATGTTAAATTTGGGAAATATGCTAAAATTATGTATCAAACCCATTGTAACATATTAAAAGTTTTTCATAATAAAATATATCCCAAGATTACAAAATGAAGTGACATATTTATAGATATATTCTTTACTAACCTATTCTCAGTACCTCAGTAACAATCTGCTAAGTGGCCTCTGCTGATTGACCTGTAAGCCCATCTTCAGAAAAACATGTATTCATTCAGTTAATTTACTTTAAGGCTACATTCTGCATTTTGTAAGAACTGGCTAGAGATCATTGGTGGGTCCAGACAATGTTGGCCTCAGCCTAATTTGAGTTGAAACACCTAAATGGTAATTTAAGTGCTAAAATAATCCTTTTGCCATGGCCTTTAGCCATGTTTGTATGACTATTTTAATTCCTGAAAGTTTACTTCCCAGTGACTGATATTCTTCTCCTGGGATGTGTTTTATTGGCATCCAAATAAAACACTCTTGAAATAATGGATTGGCTTTATGGATTAATGCAAAGTTGTTTTAAGAAAACTGAATTGCCAAAAGCCTACTTCTTGATATATAAAAGTTTTAGGTCCTGCTAAATATCCAAGCTAAATGGTTTTTAAAAATTAATACAGCAGCAGGGAAAGTGTTACGTGGAGAAATAGCAGGTCCTCAACAAATATTTGTTTATTTGACTGAACAAACTAATGAATGAATAGACCGGCCTCCCTGTTTATTGGTAATTATTACTACAGATTTCAATATTATTAGAATGGAATTTATTCATTCTGGCTTTAATTTTGTATTTTTTTAAATCAAGTATAGTTTGCATCAGAGCATATTTTTCACCTACTGGGCCTGATGGTTTCTGCTTGGTAGGTCTTTACATTGCTACAGGCATTTAAAAAATATTGACTTAATGCCTACTATGTATAAAGTAGAATAATTTCCTAGCTAGATTGGAAAACTCCACACTTAGCTCCAGGGATGACTTGGGATTCTGGTATTGATTCTTGGTAAGATAAGGATGAATAAACTAACTAATAATATTAAAACATTCTTCAGTTTGAACCTTCCTTGGGCAGGGCAGACTTGTTTGTTGATGGCTTTTACCTGGTGTAACCTGATAGGCAGCTTGGTTTGGCTACATGACCTGGGAGATGAAAAGACTCCTGCAAGATCTTTTGTGGAAGCTCTTCTAAATCCAAGATTTCTTGCACATATCTTAGTGGTTCATATTCCAAAGACCAAGTGCAATCTGTGCAACTGAGGAAAATCCCAAGTGTATGTTCATTGCTTGCTTGGATCTTCAGCAAGACCATACCATCCACCTTTAATAAAGTCTTGCATGGAAATGCTCTGTGGCATTTTGTGAGTACTTTTAAAAAAAAAATTTTTTTTTTAATTTATTTGACACAGAGAGAGAGAGAGATCACAAGTAGGCAGAGAGGCAGGCAGAGAGAGAAGGGGGAACAGATGAGCAGAGAGCCTGATGCAGGGCTGGATCCCAGGACCCCAGGATCATGACCTGAGCCGAAGGCAGAGGCTTAACCCACTGAGCCACCCAGGCGCCCCTTGTGAGTACTTTCAGTTGCTGAAAATGTATAAATTTTGCAACCAATTACAAAATGAACTGATGGAAATTCAATATTGTCAGGTAGATATTACCCTCTTGGGGAGCGCACAGTACTCTCTTTATACCTCATTCTTTTTGTCTTCAAATGATCTCAGTCTTCTCCCATACTTCCAGGTACCATACATTTGCTATTTTCAATGGCAAGCTAATAAAATACTACTTTAAGCTGGTCTATGTTTTGTTACAAGTGTTTCATTCTCTCATAATTTGTGGTTTGATAAAAATGTTCAGGAAACTGAAAATTTTATGCACAATAGTAAGATAACATATGAAAAGTACTCAGAACAGACTATTAAATACAGTTCTCACCTTATTTAAAACATACTATAAGTACATTTTGTTCCTAAAAAATGATGGAGGTACAGTGATTTTTTTCTATGGAGACACAGACTTGATCATGATAACTGGAAATAAGTTTAGTACTGGGATATAGGTATTTACAGTTATATTTTATGACTATAGCAGAGATCTTAGTAAATGTCTGGGAAATTCATATTTATTATCTACAGCAAGAGACACAGGACTTTGAGGACATTCTATCTTCTTTAATTTATTATAAATAACACTGACTCTAATAAGCTATTGTTAAAATAAAGACCATAGTTCATACTTTTTCAAATATTATGTTAATTTGTATTAGAGTAATAGAAGTGTTTATTACAAAAAACAATAGTGCTGAAGGTTAAAGAAGTTGGCAATTATTTTGGTATCTAAATTCATCATCCTATATAAAAATATCTATATTATTTTTGGTTGATCAATTTCAGACATCATCTAAGTAATTCCTTTAATAGATAGACAAGCATGTTTTTAAAAAAATCCACTGGTTCCTTTCTACCAATAAGGATGAATTGTTAAAGTTAAATCATCAGTTAATATTATCATTATAATAATGTTAAATTATGAGTCAAAAATATATTATGATCATGATTCCTTTTTTGAAAACATTTTTATTACCTGAAGCTAATAACTGAAACTTATTTTACATTTTCTTAAATTTCTATAAACATATTATAAATTTGTACTCTCCAAATTTTATACAGGTCTTTAAAATACTAAACAAAATATTTTTTCCAATACTCCAACTCGGCCTACTAATTTCATATTTCTCTTGTAAAAATATCTTTCGAAGCTTCCAAATTTCTGTTGAAATATGGTCAAATTGATCTTTAAGCCTGCTGCATAGGTATCATCACGTTCCCAGTGTCTGTTGATGTATAAGAGCTACCCCAGACTTAATAACTTAAAACCATCAGTAAATAGTTTGATAATGAAACTGTAATTTCAGTAGCAATTGGCAAGGATAGTAAATTTTTATTTAAAGATTTTATTTATTTATTTGACAGACAGAAATCACAAGTAGGCAGAGAGGCAGGTGGGGAGTGGGGAAGCAGGCTCCCCGCTGAGCAGAGAGCCCGATGCGGGGCTGGATCCCAGGACCCTGGGATCATGACCTGAGCTGAAGGCAGAGGTTTAACCCACTGAGCCACCCAGGCGCCCCTTATTTTTTCTCCACCTGTTGTCAGCTGGGGTGATTTGGATGCCAAGGATGAGTAGACAGGTAGGTCAACGGACGCTTGAAGATCTGCTCCTTCATATGCAGGCTCTGGGCTGAGATCTCCTACGTCTGCAGATTGGAACAGCTACAGGGGAGCACTATATGACGTGTTCACAGCATGATATCTGTGTTTCAAGGGCAAGATTCTCAAAACAACGGGGAAGAATTTCATGATTTTTTTTATACCTGCTTTGGAAAACACATAGCTTTTCTTCTTCCATGCTCTATTGAGGGAGGCAGACACAATCATGCAACAAAGTTAGAGAGGAGTGGACCCTTACAGTCAATGGTAAGAGTCTCAGTGTCATATTGCAGACGCATGTGGGATGGGATATATCATAGCGGTCCTACTTAGAAACTGTAAATAGCCATATACCACATGGCTCCTCTCTGTTAAATTCCCAACTTCATGTTCTCCTTGATATGCTGAAGTACAACCCCCAGTTTCTGAGAAATAGTTTATGGATAATAATGTAAGTTCAAATACACACGCACACACACACACACACACACATATGTTTAGAGAATAAACATTGGAAAGACAACATTTAATGAGTGGTTTCAAAAAGAAAAGATGTAATAAAAGTTAAGGAAAGAATTATCAAGGAAATATGAAAATACAATTATATGAAATTATATGGCTATTTGTATTATGCACTATGATTAATTGCAATATATAATATATATAATCATATATAATTTATACTTTATTATATTTAATTGTATTTATATTTTAATATATTTTAACATTGTATATTGTAATGTTAGGCTCACAGCAAAACTGAAAAATCTGGCAAAATCTCTGTAGCTTTTTCTCATTTAGCTGTGAAACTAAAATTGTGGCAAAAGTACAGAAAATTCCTGTATACTTCCTGTAAATCACCCCCCACCACATGCATAGCTGTCTACATTATCAACATCCCCCACAGGAGTGGTACATTTATTCAAACTGATTAACCTATACTGACACAACATAACCACCCAAAAGTCCACAGTTTCCATTAGGATTCAATCTTGGTATTTTACATTCTGTGGGTGTGGACAAATATATAATGACATGTATCCATCGTTATCCTATCACGCGCATTATTTTTATTCCCTTAAAAATCCTCTCTGCTCTACCCATTATCCCTTCTTCCCCCAACTCCTGGCAATCTCGACATTTTTATCATCTGCATAGTTTGTCTTTCCAGAATGTCATATAGTTGGAATCACAGAGTACCTCGCTTTTTCAGATTAGCTTCTTTCACTTAGTAATATGCATTTAAGTTTCCTTGATGTCGTCGCATAGCTTTGTAGCTCATTTCTTTTTAGCACTAAGTAGTATTCCATTGTCTGAATGTACCACATTTCATATTTATCCATTTGCCTACAGAAGGACATCTTGGTTGCTTCCAAGTTTTGGCAGTTAAGATAAAGCTGCTAAAAACATCCATGTGCCAGTTTTGTGCAGATTTAAGTTTTCTATTCCTTTGGGTAAATACTGAAAAATATCATAGCTGGATCACATGGTAAAAGTATATTGATTTTGTAAGAAACTGCCAAAATACTTTCCAAAGAGGCTACACCACCATTTTACATTCCCAACAGTACTGGTGTTGTCAGTATTCTGGAATTTGGGCATTTTAATTGATGTGTAGTGACAGCCCATTGTTGTTTTCGTTTATAATTCCCTGATGGTATATGACATGGAGCATCTTTTCATATGTTTATTTTCCATGTGCATATCTTCTTTGGTGAGGTGTCTGTTAAAGAATTTGGCCCATTTTTAAATACAATTGTTTGTTTCTTTGTTGAGTTTTAAGAGTTCATTCTATATATATATATATTTTTTTTTAAAGATTTTAATTTATTTATTTGACAGAATGAGAGAGCACAGCATGGGGAGCAGCAGGCAGATGGAGATGGAGAAGAGGCTGGCCCGGAGAACGGAGCCTGATGAGGGCTCGATCCCAGAACGCTGGCATCATGACCTGAGCCTAAGGCAGATGCTTAACTACTGAGCCATCCAGGCACCCCTAGTTCTGTATTTTGGATAACAGTCTTCTGCAAACATTTTCCCCCAGTCTGTGGTTTGTCTTCTCATTCTCTTAACATTGTCTTTCACAGAACATAAGTTTTTAATTTTAATGAAATCCAGTTTACCAATTATTACTCTCATGGATCATGACTTTGACTCTAAAAAGTTATTCCCAAACCCAAGGTCACCTAGATTATTTTCCTATGTTATCTTCCAGGAATTTTATGTTTTCATGTTTTATATTTAGTTCTATGATCCATTTTGAGTTAATTTTGTAAAGGCTGCAGGGTCTATGTCCAGATTCATTCTTTTGCATGTAGATCCAGTTCCCAGTTTTACCATTTTTTGAAATGATTCTATTGTTCCACTATACTGCCTTTGTTACTTTGTCAAAGATCAGTTGGCTATACATGGGTCTATTTCCGGGCTCTCTATTCTATTCTACTGATCTAGTTGGCTATTCCTTTACCAATAACTCACTGTCTTGATTACTGTCATTTTATAATAGGTCTTAAAGTTAGTGTCTGTCCTCCAACTTTCTTCTTCTGTGTCATTAATATTCTAGGTCTTTTGAATCAGTTTATCAATATGCATAAAATAAATTTCTGGGATTGTAGATCAGGATTGCATTGAATCTAAGTTGAGCAGAACTCATATGTTGACAATAACAAGCCTCCCTATCCATGCACATGGAATATCTCTTCTTCAGTCATTTAGCTATCCTTTGATTTCATTCATCAGTGTTTTGTAATTTTCCTCATATAGCTCTTGTACATATTTTGTTTCATTTATACTTGAGTATTTCATTTTTGGAAGTTCTAATATAAATAGTATATATTTTTTTTAATTTCAAATTCTTTCATTGCTGGTATATAGGAACACAACTGACTTTTTTATATTAATCTGCACCCTCCAATCTTGCTATAATTGCTTACTGGTTTCAGGGTTTTGGCTTTTGTTGTTGTTGTTGTTTTATCATTCTTCTATATTCTCTGAGAATTGAGAAAAGTACTTTAAAATTTATTAAAGTATGATAAATTCTTGCCATTCCTGCAATACACATTGATTTCTTTGATTTTATTCTGTCTTTCTCTTTACAATTATGTTCCTTAATGCTTTATTTATACAGTTTTTGAGGAGCTAGAACTTTATTTTTTTATTTTTACTTTTTCAAATATTTTATTTATTTATTTGACAGTGGGAGAGACATCACAAGTAGGCAAAGACGCAGGCAGAGAGAGAGAGGGGGAAGCAGGCTCCCCACTGAGCAGAGAGCCCAATGCAGGGCTCAATCCCAGGACCCTGAGACCATGACCTGAGCTGAACGCAGAAGCTTAACCCACTGAGCCACCCATGAGCCCGAGGAACTAGATCTTTAAATAAGGAATCACTATACATCAAATTAACCAACTATATACTGTAATAGTGTATAAATATTTATCTGAAATGTAATATTCAAATATAAAAACTGTTCCTGTGGATCTGCAGGCAGATTCTATGAAATTATTAAAATTTCAGGTGAATTTGAGTAACAAGATGTATACTGCACTGCATGGTAGGCATATGTTAGATAATTTTCTGAACACCAATTATTTAACTGTACTGTGCATTTTCATGATAATATTCCTCAGGTAATTAAGGGAAAATGACTTTAAAGACAGTAAAAATTTATGTGAGGAAAATAAATGACCCTAAGAGGCCTAAAAAATTACACATATAGCAGGAAATTTATAAGTTATAAAATATACTAAGAAACACAAAACTATAAAATATATAATCTGGTGATTCATGGATCCTAAATAAATGGGAGGTGAAATATTGTTAAAACTGACAACACTTTCCAGATTGCTGTGACTATATATATCAATTTTTTTCATAATTACTCCCAAAGTACCCTAACTAGGAACAACCTAAATATCCTTCAACTTATAAGTGCTGGCACATCCATATAACAATATTCTACTCAGCTCTGAAATAGAATAAACTGGTGATACATGCAACAGCCTTAATGAACATCAACTGTATCACGCTAAGTGAACAAAGACAGGCTCAAAGTATACTTGACTCTACATGTATGGATTCACTGATTTATTACTGAGAAAAAGGCAAAATTACTGGAAGGAAACAGTGTTATCAGGGGCTTTAGGATGGCATTGGGAACTGACTACAAAAGAGTTTGAAAAAAATTTTTGAAAAGACAGAAATTTTCTATGTTCTTTACTTAATGGTGATTTCATGACTGCATGTGTTCATCAAAATCACAAAAGTGGACACTAAAAAATGGGCAAAATTTATAATCTAGGTCACATAAATTATCTTTATGTAAATTATTCATCAATAAATCTGACAAAGATGACAAAATAAAATTTGAAAGAATTAGATTAAAAATGGTAATTGCAAAAAATGAGATTATATAAAAAGAAAATCTTTTAAAATAACTCAAAATATTATAATCATTATCAATTTTAGTATGACTATTGTGTTTTTAATATAACTGTTATATACAAGTATATGTAAAGAAAATAAATTTTTATTATTTTCTTCATTTATATACATAGTCTGCTAATCAGAAAATGAGATTTTAAAAGCTACTATTTAAAATTACATAAGGGCACCTGGGTGGCTCAGTGGGTTAAATCCTCTGCCTTCGGCTCAGGTCATGATCCCAGGGTCCTGGGATCGAGGCCCGCATCGGGCTTTCTGCTCCGCAGGGAGCCTGCTTCCTCCTCTCTCTGCCTGCCTCTCTGCCTACTTGAGATCTCTGTCAAATAAATAAAAATAAAAAGATAAATAAAAAAAATAAAATTACATAAAAAATATATGAAATCTTCAGAATATATGTAATCAGATATGAAAAATATCATTATAAAATATTTTAATGTAATTAAAATATATGAAAGTAAACAGTAATGAAAAGACAGAATTTTCAATGAATGGTTCCTTTATTGATGTGGAACATGTAAAATTAAAACTGTATTTGTACACCAAATCAATTACAAGAAATATAGAGGAAAAAAAAGAAACCAAGAAAGATAGGGAGCCATGAAAATTCTAATTTATTGCTGGTTGGGATGTCAAGTGATAAAAATCAGTTTAGGAAACATTCTGGTATTATCTAATAACATTAAAATAATACATATCCCTCGCTGTGTCTCTCTCTGTCAAATAAATAAATAAAATCTTTTAAAAAAATAATACATATCCCAGGACACCTGGGTGGCTCAGATGATAAAACATCTGCCTTTGGCTCAGGTCATGATCTCAGTTATCTTGGGATCCAGTCCCATGTTTGGCTCCTAGCTCAGTGGGGAGTCTGCTTCTCCCTCTCCCTCTGACTCTCCTGCTTGTGTTCTCTCTCTTTCAAATAAATGAATAAATTCTTTTTTAAAAAAAGTAATACATATCTTATTATACCATAATGATTCTCCTTTGTCCTATATAAAATTTTGCCCCTACACACTGTGATATATGTACAAGAACACTCATTAGCACCATTGTTAAAAACAAAAACCTAGAAATAACCTGAAAATCTAACAGGAATGTTATAGATGAATAAACTGTTGCTTGTTTTTTGTTTTTATTTTTTAAAGATTTTATTTATTAAT
The DNA here is from genome assembly GCF_010015895.1 of Lontra canadensis. Classification (NCBI taxonomy): domain Eukaryota; kingdom Metazoa; phylum Chordata; class Mammalia; order Carnivora; family Mustelidae; genus Lontra; species Lontra canadensis. The sequence goes on from NW_022631033.1 coordinate 10,107,712, forward strand.
TTGACAGAGAGATCATAAGTAGGCAGAGAGGTAGACAAAGAGAGTGGGGGAAAGCAGGCTTCCAACTGAGCAGAGAGCCCGATGCGGAGATCGATCCCAGGAGCCTGGGATGACGACCTGAGCCGAAGGCAGAGGCTTAACCCACTGAGCCATGCAGGCGCCCATAAACTGTTGCATGTTTATACAATTAAATATAATGCACTTGTGAAAATGAATAATCTGTAGCAGTATTCAAGATCATGGGCACGTGATTCAGTAAAATGCTGAAGGAAACAAGCTAGTCAAAAAGAATATGGAAAGTGATTGCATTAATAGAAGTTAAAAAGTTATGATTTGGGAATGAAAACTTATGTGATAAATTTTTGAAGAGAATCGAATACAGAAGAAATTTGGGTCAGGAGAGTAAATACCTGAGGGGAATGGGACTCAAAATCCAGAAAAAGAAACCAGGACTCTACTAAGGTCCCGGTAATATTCTAATTCCTGGTCACAGTGGTGTTCACACATTTGCTTACTATATAATTATTTCTCGAAATGTATTCACATGCTTTACACATATTTCATTATGTAAGTTAAATTTAAGAATTTAACAATACATTAATAATTAACAAATAGAAAAATAAGTGATAACATTAATGGTGTTTTTTTGAAAGTAGGAGACTAAAGAAAACGCTGACAAAAGATATTAAATTAAGCACAGAATTTAGTCGTAAATGGAGATGAGGCAGTGGGCATTTCAGTTGATGGTAGGATACAGATTTCAGCAAAGGGTACAAATATGGATTAACAATGGAGGTAAATGATGGGGACAGAGTGGCTTTAAAGAACAAAGATTTTAGTAAGTAACAGGTAACCAAAATTTTGAAATATAAGAACAATATTTAGAAGCCTGAGGATTAGGTGAGCAAAACATTTAGTATGTTTATTAATTGATCAATCAGATGTTGTTTACCACTTGATAAGCACATTGTAACTGGTTCTTATACAAGATGGATCCAAATATTTGAAGGAGTGGGTTTGGTGTAAGAATGAAATATAAGGAAAGCAATTCTCTCTTCTTTTCTGAAAAAGGGTGGAGGATTTTTCTCAGCTATTTGTTCTCCAGCTTTCTCCAAGGGTAATTCTCTTCTTACCTGTGAGACCTACACAAAGTCCCCAAATCAGTCCTGACTTGAATCTAATGCATCCCATTTCAGTAGGACCTAACGTGGTAAGTCACCATTATCTTTTCAGCCAGACCCAGGAAACACTCCCTAGGAACTGATGCTATGAGAATCCAGAAATTAGCAAAGGGCCCCTCCAGTGATATAAGATGGACTTGTAGCAGAATTGTCACCGACTCCTCTTGCTACCGCATGAACCTGGAGACCTTCCTCTCTTTGTGGAACAGGGATATAGACCTTTGAGGAGAGAGCACTTTCCAGGAGATCCTGTAATTCTTCACCTCTGAAGAGGCATAACTGAGTTAGTTCCACAAGTTGAAAAAGAAGGTAGCAACTGACCCCAAACGGTGCTAGAAACATCTGCTGCTCTTATCTAACGCTGGAAAGACAGAAGTGTGATGTGCAGAGGCTCAGTCTTGGCATCACAAAACCAAGAGTAGAAGGAGATGCTCTGAACTGAGAGACAGTAAGTGGCACCCTTGGCGACTCAAATTTTTCAATTTCAAACTCAGCAGTAAAATCAACGCTTCATAGTACCTTTCTGAACATTATAAATACATGTGGCAGAGACAGTTACTTGCCCATCAAAAATATATATTTCTCTGCCATAAGACTGCATTGTTACTGAGAAAAAATCTTACCGGCCAACAGAACATTTTGCATCCCTCTCATATCTAGATTGGAACTCTTATACTTGATGAGTTCTGGACAAAGAATTTTGGTAGAAGAAGTTGCATATTTTCTTATCCATGTGCCCGTTAGATATCAAAGTACAGACACCTTTGGGAAATCTTATAACTGCCTTTTTCCTTTATCACTTCTACCTTGCCTGTGGTGGACTTTATGTGAGAATAAATTTTCATTATGCAAATCCCGAGATTTAGAGTTTTCGCTCTTAAAGTATCTATTGTTATGCTAATATAGGAGTCTGGAAATTTTTTTCTATAAAAGGCCAGGTCCAGATAGCAAATATTTTAGGCTTTGTGAGAAGATTGTTTCTGTCTTAACTATTTAATACTGTGATTATAGTGTAAGAGTAACTACAGAAAACATTTAAATAAATGAGCATTGCTGTGTTCCAATAAAATTTTATTTACAAAATTAGGGGTGGGGCCAGATTTGACCCGTAGGCTATAGTTTCTGTAACACAATAGAAAAATCTAATGCCTTAGCCTTATTTTTTGATTCCCATTAAGGATGAGTATTGTTACTATTAAGGGCAGGATAGGAGAAATTTTTATATGGAATCAAGGTTAAAGAAAGATGCATTTTTAAATAAACTAAATTAAATGTGTAGACAGAAGAAAGGACAAAATATGGACATGTAAGTTTTATATAAAAGAGGAAGGGGGCGCCTGGGTGTCTCAGTGGGTTAAGCCTCTGCCTTCGGCTCAGGTCATGATCTCAGGGTCCTGGGATCGAGCCCCGCATTAGGCTCTCTGCTCTGCAGGGAGCCTGCTTCCTCCTCTCTACTTGCCCCTTTGCCTACTTGTGATCTGTCAAAAAAAAAAAAAATTAAAAGAGGAAGGATACACTTAATTGATTAGACAAGAATTTAGAAGAAAGGGAGAACATATTGTATATGGAAACTAACTTTGGAAAAAAAATGAGAGACTACTTGCTGGAAAGAGAAGGAATGCTATTTAGGTGGTTGAAGAAAGGAAAATCTTAGAGAAGATAGAGATAAATGGTTACTGAAGAATAAAAACTGAGACAAAAGAAATCACTGGATACTCCAAGATAGTTGTTAGATAGAAGAGATTTTAGGACACATAATTTTAGAAAATTCTATAATGGACATTAAGCTTTTTAAAATTGAAGTAAAATTCATATAATATTAATCATAACCTCTTGAAAGTGTACCACGTGGTGGCATATGGTATGTGCACAGTGTTGTGCAACTGCCACCTCTGTAGCTCCAAAATATTTTTATCACCACGAAGGAAAACACCATGAGGAAAGACCCATTAAGCAGTCACGATCCCTCCCCTATCCCCTAGCCCCTGTCAGCTACTAGTATGCTTTGGGTCTCTGTGGGCTTATCTCTTCTGGAAGGCTTTTGGCTCTTTGGGGTTTTTGTGTGTGTGTGCTTTTTTGTTTTCATTTTTGTTTTTGTGTTTGAGAGAATGTGAGCGGGGGGGGGGGGGGGGGGGGGGCGTGGAGGGAGAGGGGTAGAATCCCAAGCAGGCTTCACACTCAGCACAGAGCCTGACACCGGGCTCCACCTCATGACCCTGAGATCAGGACCTGAGCCAAAACCAAGAGCTGGATGCTTAACCAACGGAGCCACCCATGCGATCCTCTTTTTTTTTTTTTTTTTCTTTAAAAGTAATTAACATATGTGTCCCTGTTCAGGTGCTAGATGCACCTTTAGGGGGCGCCTGGGTGGCTCAGTCCATTAAGCCTCTGACTGCCCCCTCAGGTGATGATTTCAGGGTCCTGGGATCCAGCCCCAGGTCAAGCACCCTGCTCAGCAGGGAGTCTGCTTGTCTCTGTCCCCCTGCTCGTTCTCTCTCTCTCTCTCTCTCTTTCTCAAATGGATAAATAAAATATTAAAAAAAGAAAGCACATGTGTAACTTTGGTTTCAGATGTACCATATAATGATTCAACAGTTCTACGCATTACTCAGTGCTCATCAAGATACATATACTCTTAGTCCCTTTTGTCTATTTCAACAATCCCACACCCACCCTGCCCCGCCCATCCTGGCAACCACCAGTTTGTTTTACAAATATAAGAGTCTGTTTTTCTGTTTGTCTCTTGTTTTATGTGTTTGTTCATTTGTTTTGTTTCTTAAATTCCACATATGAGTAGAATTATATGGAATGTGACTTTCTCTAACTGACATTTTGCTTGGCATTATACACTCTACGTTCATCCATGTACTTGCAAATGGAAAGAACACATTCTTTTTTTGTAGCTAGGTAATATTCCACCATATATATGGCAGAATATATATATACCTCTTCTTCTTTACCCATTCAACTATCCATGGACGTGAATTGCTTCCATATCTTGGCTATTGTAAATAATGTTACAATAATAGGAGTGCATCTATCTTTTCAATTAGTGTTTTCATTTTCTTTGAGTAAATACCTAGTAGTAGAATTAACAACTCATATGATAATTCTATTCTTAATTTATTTGAGGAACCTCCATAATGGCTACACCTGTTTACATTCCCTCCAACAATGCACAAGGATTCTTTTTTCCTCCATATCTTTGACAACACTTGTTGCTTCTTGTGTTTTTCATTTTAGCCATTCTCATAGGTGTAAGGTGCTCTGTCATTGTGGTTTCAAGTTCCATTTCCCTGAGGATTAGTGATGTTAAGCAACTTTTTCTTGTGTCTGTTAACCATCTGTATGTCTTTTTCAGAAAAATGTCTACTTGGGTCCTCTGCCCATCCTACCCACAGCAATTAAACAGAGAAACAAAAAAGGAATAAAAGATATCCAAATTAATAAGAAAGAAGTAAAATTTTCCTTATTTAGAACAACATCACACCATATATAGAAAACGCTAATGATTCCACCAAAAAACTAGTAGAACTGGTAAATGAATTCAGTAAAGTCACAGGATACAAAATTAATATACAGAAATCTATTGTATTTCTATACACTAATAATGAAATAGCAGAAAGAGAAATTAGGAAAACAATCTCATTGACAATTGCACCAAAACTGTAAAATTCCCAGGAATAAACTTAACCAAGTAGGCAAAGTACCCTTATACTCTGAAAATTATAAAAAAAATTGATGAAGAAAAATGAAGATGACACAACCAAATGGAAAGATAGTCTATGCTCATGGATTGGAAGAACAAATATTACAAAAATGCCCGTATCATCCCTGCCACCCAAGGCAATCTATAGGTTTAATACAATTCCTATTAAAATGTCAGAACAAGAACAAATAGTCCTAAAATTTGTATAGACTCTGAATAGTCAAAGCAATCGTGGGAAAGAAGAACAAAGCTGGAGGTAACACAATCCCAGATTTCAAGATATATCACAAAGCTACAGGATTCAAAACAGGAAGGTATAGACACACATAGATCCATGGATCAGAATAGAGAGCTCAGAAACTAACCCATGTTCATACAGTCGACTAATCTATAGCAAAGGAGGCAAGAATACACTGGTGGCAGGAGGGTATCTCTGTGACAAGTGGTGCTAGAAAAACTGGATAGCAACATTAAAAAAAAAATGGGGCACCTGGGTGGCTCAGTGGGTTAAAGCCTCTGCCATTGGCTTGGGTCATGATCCCAGGGAGCTGGGATCGAGCCCTGCATTGGGCTCTCTGCTCAGCAGGGAGCCTGCTTCCTCCTCTCTCTCTCTCTGCCTGCCTTTCTGCCTACTTGTGATCTCTGTCTGTCAAATAAATAAATAAAATCTTTAAAAAAAAATGAAACTGGGTCGCTTTCTATATCATACACATAAATAAACTCAAAATGGATTAAAGACCTAAATATGAGACCTGAAACCATAAAACTCCTAAAAGAAAACATAAGCAATAATTTCTTTGACACTGACAGCTGTATATGAAGTCATTGTGATATATAGTTAAAACATCTTACAATTTAACTGTCAATTACACTTTGATAAAGCTGAAGTAGGAAGTAAAAATATAAAACCCCCAAAAGTGGATGGGCAAAAAATTTAAGAACCTGAATATAATTTACTTTTAAATAGTGTACCATAGGGTCAAATAAGGATGGGACAAGCATTACTTGAGGGTAAGTAAATAATGATAATGAGAATACAGAGTCATGCCTTAGTAGGTGGACATGAACTTCTCATGAAGTAATTTTAATGATACTGCAGGTCAATAATTTGCAAATGAAAATGAGGTAGTAGTAATGTGATAACTCCTATCACCGTTTCTGTGAGTTAATCAGGGGAGTGGGCTATACACTGTCCCTGATTGAGAGCAAAGGATAAGGAATCAATACAATGATGGCAGATGTTCAAGAGCGAAAATTTTGTTCATATGAGACTGCAAATTTCCTGGAGCAAAACAGAAGGAGTAGAACAGATTCAACAAAGAAGTTATTGACTGGCCAGGGAAACACAAGTTACTTAAGTTTCAGATGCTGTCAAAAGATAGTAGGGAGAAAGTGTGCCATGAGAGATGTGATTTCAGACTTGAGAACACGTCTATAAAATTACGTTGGATTTTTCAGCATCCTCGTAACGGGTGATTTCTCCACTTTTCCTAAATTGTGACACTGTCAGTACCTGAAATTCTTTTGCATTTCATGTACTGTTTTGCCTTTGCATCCCATGTACTGTTTTGCCTTTGCATCCCAGTGATCCAAGCGGTATAGTGTTTGAGCCCCATTTTCTGGGTGAACCAGTCAATGTCTACAGAGAGAAGTAACTTCAGGAGCTCAAGGTGACACAGCAAGTAGTGGTCAGATTAAGATCTTGGGCTTGCAAATGAATATCCCAGCTGGGCCTTTATTTATTCTACATCAACAATACCGCCAAGGTATTAGGTATTAATCTTTGCCACAAATGATGAAACATGTTTTCTGTCATGTTTCTTTGATTTCACTGGTAGTAACCTTACCTAGGAGTCTGCCTTACACAGGGGTTTCCAGAGTTCATATGAATTAAGTTTCATTGTTAAATTATACAAATTGAAGTCACTGTGGTTGATAAACTATTTTTCTCCTGAAAAAAATTAAAGTTTAGGAGCACCTGGGTTGCTCAGTACGTTAAGCCTCTGCCTTTGGTTCAGGTCATGATCTCAGGGTCCTGAGATCGAGCCCCACATGGGGCTCTCTGCTTAGCAGGAGGCCTGCTTCCCCCACCTTGCCTGCCTCTCTATTTGTGATCTCTCTCTCTCTGTAAAAAAAATAAATAAAATCTTTAAAAAAAGGTAAAAGTTTATGTATTAATTCTTGAATAAAACAGAAACAGAAACCCAAAAAGAAGGGGGTAATAGATGTTTTCTTCTAAGAAAAATTGAAGCTGATTGCACATTGTCAGTCCCACGCAACAGACTTAGTGACAGATAACAATACAATAATAATCCTAAGTCATAAGACTTTTATGAAATGCCAGGTACGGTGAATATGGCAAAATGAGAAAAGAAAACACTCTGTGTTCAGATGAGTGTTTCACAAATACTATTTTATCCTGAACAGCGTCCTTATCATACAGCATCCAGGCTGTTGCACATTTATAACAGGAACTGAGAAGGGGCATCAGAAAGACTGCTGTGCAGTTTGTGGTGAGCACATACAACCACCGCTGAAGTCCCGCTGCATCCAAATACATTTGATATTAAGAAAAACATCTGACACATTTGTCTGATTATTGGAAAGTGAATCAGAAATGGCATGATAGCAGGAATAAAATAGAAGTCTTAATAGATATTTGAATAAAAATATCTTAATTTATTACTGCAATCTTTGAAGAGATGGTATTGTATTTGCTTGAAAACAGTATGAAAAAATATGGTTTTGCAAGTCATTTAGTTTGTGATATAATGAACCAAATGGCTTGCTGAAAATTTGGATGAATTCCAGTTCAACAGCCACTATTCAAATTGATAGTGACAGCTCATTCTGAGGAAAAAATGTTATTTTCAAATGATTGATATGAACTCAAAGGAGTGTGAAGAACTATAGTGTACTTTGTGCATAGACGTTGTGACAGGTTGGCACATCTTTAATTCTGATTTAAAACAAGCCAGGGCACTGCAGTTTCCAATGCCATTAAGCTTATAGACCACATGAAATTATCTGATGCACTGGAATATTCCAAAAAACAAAATGTGCCAAAATTTCAAAACTAGGAGTCTGATTTCTGTATCAGATTGGCACATTATCTTCTAAAACTAATTCCAATATTTTCTTTCTTTAATAAGAGGGAAAACATTCACACATATTAATTAAATTTAATTAGAACTTAGTAATGCTGGTTCTTTAATTGTGAAATCCAGAAGTGCACCAGGTGAAAGAAAATAAGGAGTCCCTGCCATAAAAATATAACGTTAAACTCTACATCAAAATAATAGGGTCATAACTCTACTGGATGACAAATGGGGCTAAATGTAGATTAGTGACAAAATTCTTCAATTCTGCCCGTTTAGATTTTACTGATTTGGCATGTAAACATTTTCATTTCTTCATTGTATTCCCACAAAGACCAATTAGTATTTTTCCAGTACAAAAGCAGTCAGAGACTATATAATTTTGAGGGTATTTAAAGAAAAAATACCTGATTTTTCAGTTTCCATTGTCACAAAGTGGATCTTACAAAACTATATCCTAGGAGTAACTTCTAGTAACTACTCTAAAAAGCTTAAGCTGAGGGGTGCTCAATGGCTCAATCAGTAAAGCATCCGACTCTCTTTTTGAGCTCAGGTGATGACCTCAGGGTTGTGAGACTGAGCCCCAAGACGGGCTCTGTGCTGAGCACCAGATCTGCTTGTCCCTCTCTCTGCTCCTCCCCTGTGACTCATGCTCTCTCTCCCTCTCTCTAAGGTAAGTAAATAAACAAACAAATAAAAAAATAAAATTAAAAAAAAAAAAGCCTATGGTCGCTCTTTATTTAGCGAGATATTTTATATTGTCATTTTATTCAAAAGCATTGTAGGCCCCTTTTCCTAATATGTAAGCCGATTGTCATAGTCTCTTATATGCAATATTACCCTCCACACACACGAGAAGACCAGGGCCACAGGTCAAGGAAGTATCTATATTTATACTTTCAGGTATGAGTCAGTTATTTTCCAGGGAAAGTGACAGGAATCTACATCAAGCATATTCAAAATCTAAGTGGGAAGGTCAAGCTATAAATAACCTTAGACAAGACTGGAGAAAGATTCTAAAAATTTCCTGATGGGAAAAACAAATCAAAACTGTTCTTCAGGAATATTTCATCTGTCCTTTGGCTACGTGTGCCTATGTATAGATTCCATGCTCTTAGAAGAGGTCTCTACAAATAAACACTAGAAAATCTAGGCTTTACTGTTAAATATTTAAAGAAGAATGTCATCTTTTTCTGTATCTCTTTCAATTCATTAAAATAAATCTATCTCAGTTTTTGGTCATATGCCCTTTTCTCAACTAAAAGGGGACAGTACACATTGGCCTGTCTCACAATTCTACCATGACGTTTCTTATACTGAAGGCCGCAGTTGTAGATCACATCAACGTAGAGGACGGACGATTCTCAGAATAAATGAACGTTTCTATTATCAAAGGAAAGGAAAGGAGTAATAGATGTTTTGAAAGAAACAATAGAAAGCTAAATTATCTGCCTGATTAGCCTCTGTAATACTATTTTCTCCTTCAATGTCTGAAATTAGCATTTTTTAAATCTCACATTTATGTTGTTGTAGATCATCATCTCCAAAGGAACACTGAAAAGTGTTTATATCGTGCATTGAGAAAGAAAAGAAGTTCAGGTGTTGAAGAAGAGATTTCTAACCAAAAATAAAGCAATAGTTCTTTATTAATATACCAACACGGATGGACCCAATCTTATTTTACTCTGTATATATACAACAGAACTCTTATATGTCAAAGCTCAGAACCATTTTGTTAAACTGGGTCTATGGGAACGGGGGACTTTGGAAGGATAGTTTCAATAGAGCCCTTCATTCCAGATCAATCGCAAATCACTAAATCTTAAAGGTATTTTCAAATGGATTGAATATGTAAAGGTAAGTGTCTAGAATATTAAAATTGCTTTAAAACTAAATGTTGTAAAACAGTATATAAGTTCAATACTTTTATTTTTCAGCTGCACACAGTATCATATTTCATTATTATACTTTTTATTTTGTTTGAAGCAAGCCATTTAAAAATATACATAGATAAATCACATAAGTCACATGTTCTGCAAAGGCCACCAAATCACCCACTCTTCCACACATAGACACATAAAACTAATTTCTTCATCATAGTATTACTCTAATTAAGAGAACCATGAATGTGAGTTTATGCTTAGAATCTCGGTGCACATACCTAATCACCACCTTCATCCAATAATCTCTGCTTCACCTAAAAAGGTCTGAATCAATATAATCTGAAGTTTCAGGTACATTAAAAAAAAAAAAAGCCAAGGAATATGGCAATGAGAAAAAACCAGCAGAGCTTGTAAAGACTGATCTCGAAATAGAAATATTCCACTTGAACTTTAAAAAGCAAACTTGATAGATTGTGAGTTATATTTGCTTTTGGAAGACTTAAGCTGTGTATCCAGCACAAATGCACCAGACAAGTCAAAATTCCATTGACCTTGGCAATGTCTGAAGGAAAATGTATTCATGGAGATCAGCTGTGCTGAAAATAATCTCTTGTGTTGATAAAATAAAAGTGATGTTACTTTCTCCCCCAAGAAGAAAAAAAAAAAAAAGACACACATTTTTGGCTTCTGTGTTACCTATGATGCTTGGGGCAGAAAAACTAGTCACTGTGGCACTGTGGTCTTTAAGAAAAATCTCATTTACTATTTGTCACAGTAAGTCAGTCATGGAGTATCAGTGAAGTGAAGCAGTTTAGCAATCTATGTTCCTGCTGATCTCTCTTTCAGAGTCTACAAAGGGCAACTCTGAGTATTTAAGTAACCTTTTTACACGGCATTTTGGGAAAATTTTATTTCATTCTTTGAAGCATGTGTGATATGGAAACTTCAATTTGTAATTTACCTGAGACTGATTTATATTTATTAGTGGACTTTTTAATGTTTTTTTGAAAGTTCAGAGTGGGAGCTTCAAGAGAGTGGAAATAGAACAAAAACAAAAACAAAAAAACATACTCTAGTCTATTTTTTCTTAAATGCACTTTTCATTTTAGGGCAATTGAACTTTGAGAGAAAAATTGTAAACACACTACAGAGAATTCCCATATACCGTACACTGAAATTCTTCCATTATCGGTATCTTACATTAATATCGTCTACTTGTTACAATTAATGAACCAATATTTTACATCATTGTTAACTGAAGCTCCCACTTTATTCAGAATTCCTTAGTTCTTAATGTACTTTTTTTTTTTTTTTTTTTTTTTTTCTGTTTTAAGGTCCCACTCACTACATTGCATTATCTTTAGTGGTCCTCTTGCTTAAGTTCCTCTTGACTGTGACCGGTTCTTAGACATTTCTTGCTTCTTATATCCTTCACAATTTTGTGAAGTACTGGCTTAAGTATTTTGTAGAATGTCTTTCTATTGGGATTTTCTGATATTTTTCCTTACAGTTATACAGGGCTATGAGCATATGAGAGGAAGGCCACAGTGGTAGAGTGTCACTGTCATCATACATGAAAGAATCCTCCCTTTCTTTAATTAAAAAAAAAAAAGGAATTTGAAACCATAATTGTTCTATTGTAAGTGGTGAAAATGAAAGAGACAGACAATGTTCATCTATTTTGTTTCTTAAATTCCACATGAGTGAAATCATGTGGTATTTCGCTTAGCATTAATTATACCCTCTAGCTCCATCCACATCATTGCAAATGGCAAGATTTCATTCTTTTTAATGGTCAAGTATTCATATATATATATATGTATGAATATATATGGCCACTGAAGTCTACATTTACATGTGAAAATAGTAAAATATATGTGACAGTTTTGAAAAATGATCAGGGGAAGAGCTACATAAATGCAATGAATCTATAACTGTAACTCACTAACTCCATTAAGGAAAGAGTAAGAAATGCAAATTTAGACTTTTTTGAAACAGCAGAGTTAGGTATACCCAAAGAATAATAATGACAATAACTATCTAGGATTATCTGGTATTTTCTAATAAATAGCATCTAAAATAACTCTGCATTAAATTTATAATCAATGAAAACCCCAATTCTTATTTCGGTAATGCCTTTCAGGTAAAGAAAATATATTTATGCTTTTCTAATCAGATTATATTCTCTTATAAGTCAGATATGGCACATTTATTTTAGTGAGTCCTATGAGATCTCTAGATTGCCCTGTTTCCTACTCTACAGTAATAGATGTACAACATCATTCTTAATAAAATAAAGACACTTGGCATCTATAGTGACTTAGCTGGTCTGAGAACATGGTTTCTACACATACTAGCTGATAAACCTGGGCATGCTCCTAAAATGGTTATGTCAGCTTCCTTACTAATAAAGGGGAGATTTCTATAATCAGCCATTTATGTTTATGTTTCAAAAATGAATAAATATTTCTAATGAACTGGAGACTAACATACACATAATGCATAGGTTGCAACTTTTTTTTTTAAGATTTTATTTATTTATTTGACAGAGAGAGATCACAAGTAGACAGAGAGGCAGGCAGAGAGAGAGAGAGAGAGAGAGAGAGAGAGGGAAGCAGGCTCCCTGCCCAGCAGAGAGCCCGATACGGGACTCGATCCCAGGACCCTGAGATCATGACCTGAGCCGAAGGCAGCGGCTTAACCCACTGAACCACCCAGGCGCCCCAGGTTACAACTTTTTAAAGCTGTATAACATAACCTGCATCTGATACTACAATTAACAGTGAACAATAATGATTTGAATCCAGGCAGTTAGATGCCAGAGCCTGAATTCTCGAAAATAGGTTACCCTCTTCTTCTGATGGTTCAATCAGTAACAGACATCTTTAATATGCATGGCTTTGTTTCATACACATCCAGTATTTTATTGCAGAAAGTATGACCATTAATATAGGTTTTGTACTGACCATAGTCTCTAAGTTGCTTTTATGAATATAGTCATGGTATCAGACTGTTTATTATCAGTTTCTTCTCAGAAAATTATAGAGCGTGAAATAAATTCCAATTGTTTGGATTCCCAATAAAAGTGATTTCTCAGTAGATGTTATTATAAAACAGAAGAATAAACACCATTCCTGAATTCTATTTCAGAATAAGCACTGTAGGTAAAGTAATTTCCTATTGTTTGCCAAAGGTAAATTTGAAATTCATGTGGCGAGTTGATGGCAGAACTAAAGCTAGTCTTGTGAATGCTGAACTACCAGTGGTACAGTTAAAAAAAAAAAAATTGCAGCCTATAAAAAAACCTCACAGTCCTATTAACAAATTGAAAGCAGTTATTTCAGTCAGAATCCTAACCAGTTAAATAAATCTCTAACTCAATGTAATGACGGCTTTCATTTTAGTGCTTTTGTCACCCCTTTATTAGATATTTTAGTTCATGTCAAAGAAAAGTGATTTTTATTGGGTATTACAAGCTCTTTGTATTAAGAATAATATTGAACATTTGAGTATACTGATGCATTAGCCATGACATTCCACTTTTGGCAAGATTGTTGGTTAATCAAAATGAATGAAAACAGAAACTAACCTTTTTCTAAAACAATGTAACCCATTCAAGAAAAGATGGATGATACAATAATTTCAATATATTGATTTGATGTCTTGTTCCAATTGAATCTGAATCAAAATCTTGAAAGTTTAGCTTCAACCACATTGTTTAAATAACTACATTAGTTTCAATTTATGAAGAAATGTAGAAATTTCTTTTGTTCAACTGAGTAGTCATATATCAATCTGTTGCCAAGGACTAAAAATAAGAGTCTTTTTTATTATTCCTGTGATTTTACTTTTACCATCATAACTGGACAATTTGATTGAATACTTCAATCAAATATGTTACCATAATTTGAAGCATTCTATGCAAATTTTAAAACTTTAAGGATCCCCAACATCTATACCATAGACAATATAAGAATACTGCAAAAGTATAAGAAACTTGAGTTCACTATAACTTATTTCTTTGAGAAATAAATCATAAGAACTTACAATTTATGTGATATTTAAGTCATTTGAGGCTTCAAAGATTTATAAAGTATACTAATTTTTGTCAGGAAGTTGAAACAGATATAGAGATGACAGATATGTAACTGACCAGCACATTACGACATCTAGTTTTGAGATTCTGAACACAGTATTTGTGGGACATCTCCTGTTGGATGTGTTAATGATAACCAAAAGTCAACATAACAAAAAGTGAGTTCATTTTCTCTTTTTTGACCCCAAACCTATTCCTTAGATCAAACCCACTTCATGCAGGCTTTTGCTAATTTCATGCAATGATACAATTTCTACCCAATCATGAAAACTCAGATTCCAGAAATGGTCCAGGTCTCTACTTCTATTGATAAGTTTAGCCAAAACTTACTGACTCATAGTAAGTTAGCTCTTGAATATCTCTCAAGTATTTCATCTAATTACCCCTATAGTTTCTTATTTACTTTTTTTTTAAAGATTTTATTTATTTATTTGACAGAGATCACAAGTAGGCAGAGAGGCAGGCAGAGAGAGAGAGGGGGAAGCAGGCTCCATGCTGAGCAGAGAGCCCAATGCTGAGCTCGATCCCAGAACCCTGGGATCATGACCTGAGCTGAAGGCAGAGGCTTTAACCCACTGAGCCACCCAGGCCACCTTATTACTTACTTTTGTTTTGAATCTCCAAGGCTACTACAAATACTTCCCACATGATCCCTCTGCTCAATATTTTACCTCTTCATACCAAATTTGCATACTACTGGGAGAATGATCAAAGCAAAACACAAATTAAATCATAGCTTTTCTTTTCCTGAGACATTTAAGTAGACTATCTATGACTTAATTTTTTATAGTTCTCTAGTTTAATCTTGATACTCACAGCTCCATTTGCATCTCAAACTTAAATGGTTTTAAAACTTGTTGTTTCAAAAACAAGCTAAAATATACAGTAACACAGTATCATTACACAGGCTGGTTACTCTGTAATAAGATGTTCTCCCCAGTCAGTGGCAAATGATGCATCCCTGTTCACCCAATAATTTTATACACACGGATTTTTTTTTTGCATGTGAAAATTTCCCTGATTTTTCCATAGAATTTATTATCTTTCTTTAGTATAATTCCCCCCTATTTTATAAACACATTATCTTTGTTTATAATGGGAACCAAGTTTGCGGACACTATATTCAGCTAGAGAACACATCTTCTGTCTTTCCTTTTTTCTTTGTGTATCTAAACCATTTTATCTCCCTTAAGTTTCTCACCATGATAGAAGAGATTAGTATTTGTTAAAACCTATTATAGTTGTTCTAATTCAATAACTCATATAGGCCTATAAGGAAACTTAGGTAAAACAGATATATAGGCCTATAAGGAAACTTAGGTAAAACACATTTCTTTTTAAATTTCCATATATATCTTACTGCTACTTCTCAAGATTCGGAGTGGATTCACAGTAGACTCATACACTTACTTAACCTTGTGATGGTAAAGTAAAAATAGTATCCTGGTGTTATCTTCAATAGTCTTTGATAAGGAATGACTGGTCTAGAGTTTCTTCTGAGTAGCTATCTACTTGTATCATGTGATGATGTCATTAGCTGATGTATCTCATGTCTAATAACAATACGATATTCTCATTTGCATGGTCATCTACCTTGACATGTCAGCTAACATCAGCTGTCACTGTTTCTACAGACCCCCTTGGATCTGTTGATATAACCTCTGTTTGCCTTCTTGGGGCTGCTGTGATTCCCATATTATTATTAAAAAAAAAAAGGAGGTTCACTCATAACTTTTGGCAACAGAGCTACGCCCTAACAAGACAGTTCTCTCCCATGTGCATTTTATTCACATAAATAAAAATGGAGGGAAATTTAGAATCGTTAAAGCAAGGTTCTCCTACCGTAAAACTAGACTAAATAAGATTCCACAAATATGTCCACAACAAGGTGGTGGCAGAGAGCTAGACAAGAAGAAAGATGGGAACTTTGTTCCTCAAGTATTTTCCTTAAATCCTCCAGTATTACTCTATCTCACCATTTATGAACAAGAGAGGAGTTTCAGACCAGAGTCATATTATAGGCCAATGTTTGTTTTCTCTTCTTATTTTTACACTCTTTCATGTGACAGGAGAAGAAAACCTCCCTTACCCCTACTGCCCTTCCTGACTAATTGTGACCTCCATCTCATAAAATTCTAGTATAATCCACAACAACAACCAAGAACTAATGAAATTTAGAAAATACATTTCCTTCTAAACTGATTAGATTTCAAGTCCATAATCCTATAGTTCAAAATCACATTAAAACGATGAATTATCAATTCTCAATGGACATACATTCACTTACACATCAATGAACTGGATTCTCCAAGGCAACAGGATTTATAGATTATACAAACAAAATACACAATGTTTACTCACTATTAAACAAAATCAGGCATAAGCCTGAATATGAGGCAATATTTTCAAATTTACATTTACATAGTATGTATATTAAATATATAATATATAAATCATGAATAAATAATTATATATCATATATATCAGGAATATACATATAGAGAAAACATATATTTAAAGAAATATACTTTTATTTTTTATTTTTATAATTGTTATATACAGGATGTTCTTTCAATTACTTTATTTTGAACAAGTACTGTTGAAGGAATACTTGCTGACATTAACTGAATTAAGGCAATTTGGGGATATGTTTGTAGTTGTCAGTTGACAGGATTAGTAAATAAAGAGACTAATAAACTTCCTTCAGTTATGTATTTCTAGTTCATTCCATTGTAGTTGGAAAACATACCAACATATATTGAAAATACTATAGCACAATGATTAGCAGCAAAAGCTTTAAAGTCAAACCATCTTGAAGCAAAAATTGGCCCTGTTATTGGGTCTGTAGATAAATTTAAGAAAATATTTAAACTCTATATTCATCATCTGTAAAATGTGCAGAGTATTATCAGTTATCACAGGATATTGTTCTCAGAACTAAATGAATTATATACATCAAATGCTTATAATATCCCCAGGTAGAAATCAATTAATAAATATTAACTATTATAAATAGCACTTCCTCACTCAAGAATGAAATCTGTTTTCCTAATACTTTTACCATTACTTTTTTTAAAGAAAAAAATATATAACTATATAAATTTTCAAATATTTGAAGATAGTTGCTGACTCCACTTATCATACAGCTTTAAATTACTCCTCACTCCTGTTTTCCATTTATAAAGCCAATGTACCCCACACTAATCTTTCCCTAACAAGAGAGATCACAAGATTAGTGTGGGGGTACATTGGCTTTTCCAAAAGAAGGGGTATTTTGCATATCTTTTAATCACTATTCCCTCAATATCATTTCTCCAGGTTAAGATTTTGTAAAAAATTAAAGAGGTTAAACACAAAATTATATTCCCCAGCAAATGATTGCTTGAAATCTGGTATAAGGTATTCATTGAACACACATTCAGGGACTAAATACTCTTCCATAAAAGCTGAACAATCTAAAAATAAAAGCATCTGGAACTGAAGAACATCTAACGCATATGAGGAGATAAGCCTTAAGAGTGTCTCCAGGCAGGGCAGTCAAAATTAACCTCAGATAATGGCTTTGAATTTATTTTACTGCACAGTTGACTTAGGAACGAGCTCACGAGGTTCTGTTTTATGAAGCATGGCTGAATCCGTTTTACCTTTAGCAATTTTGAATGCAGGTAAAACTGATGCCCGCCTGAGCCAACATAAAGATCTTTGTAAGGTCCACAGAGAAGTTCAAATGAAAAAGAATGATCAAGAATGTCCAATACCCACAGAAGAGTTTAATTAAGATAAGGACTAAAGAGTGCTCAATGTACTTGGTAGTAAAAGTCATTGATAACCTCAGTGAGAAAAGTTTCACTGTAAAGTTGAGTACAGGAGTCTGATTAAAACAGGTTAAGTAGTGAATAAGAAGTAAAAAAAAAAAATGTAGCCTGGGAGCAAAGGTTTCTCTTTTTAAAGCTTACTATAAAAAAAGTTGTGGGGTCAGGACAGAATTCTTTTTTTTTATTAAGGTCTTAAAAACTTAAACACATTCATGTGCTCAGGAAGAGAAACTGACTGGAAAGGAAAAGATACACGTTAACTAGAAATTTAATATACTTACTTAGCTAAAAAAGACATAAAAGGTCAGTCTTTACCATACAGAGACATAAACATAAGTTTACTTGGCAGGTATTTATCTATTTGGAGAAGGCAAAAATGAAGAAATTGGGATGGATATACAATAAGATAAATGTGTATGAGCCAGTAAATCATGGGCTACATGCCCCCAAACCTCAGTCATAGGAAGCAAGGTTGTCATCTGGTTTTGAGAAGGATGGAGGTGAGGTTGAAAACATTAGAAAATATATTTTTAAAACTTTATACTGATATTAAAAAAAAAAAACTTACTATGGATTTTGTTAGTAATACTCCCTTGACTTTTTCTAAGAGACTTTGCATTGAACATGTGATAATCAGAGTGCTATAACCCATCACATTGTTTTATCTGCAATAATCACTGTTATAGTAAAGGCTAATGGTTAAAAATCTATGATTCCTTTGGAGCTTTATAGGGAGTTGTGCTTTCTCGACCTTATTATGGCTCAAGATGAACAGTCCAACACAGTTTATCCAAAGCTATACATCTGTAAATTGGTCACATCTATAAAAATGAAATGGTATTTTTATCTATTTGCATACTTTTCCTTGCCTATAATAACTCCAGGAACTCTATTACGAAAAGTGATGCAAGGGTAAGAGAAGATTTTCAGTTCTTGACCACAGTGTGAGTACTATAATGAGTACATTCCATAAGAATTTTAGGAGTTAGAAAAGAAGAGAAAACAGAGACAAAGAGAGTTGAAGAAAGAGGAGTGAAAGCCCCCAAAATCTGGATAGTGCGGTTGAATCAGCTGATAGCAGTCAATGTGTAAATAGTGGAAAGGAGAGGTGGCTGAGATCAAAGATTGATATATTAGGTTTCAAATGTCAGAAGTGGGGTGATGAAAAAAATAACAACAAGGTCTTCAAGTACCATCGTGGTTGTTAACCCTAAGTACCACCACTTCTTGTTTCCTACTTCTTGGTTCCCATGCACTTCTATAATCTCTTCCGCTTGAGTGTGGGCTTAACTTAGTCACTTGCTTTTAATGCACAGAAAATAGCAACAGAGATGATGTGCCACTTACATAACCAGTCCCCTCCTCTTCTTCCTCTCCCTCCCTCTCTCTCTCCTTTTCTCCCTCTCCCTTTCTCTCTCTCAAAATGTTGTGAGCTGTCTTGTGAAGAAGTCCATGAGGCAATCCACTGTTATCTCAGGAAGAAGGTCAGGAATGACTTGAGGCCTGCCAACATCCGCTTGAGTGACCTTGGAAGCAGGTCCTCCTCCAGGTGCATCCCGGGGTGGCTGGAACCCCAACTGACAACTAAGTGACAGCCTGTGACAGACCCTGCGCAAGAGGCATCTAATCAAGTCTCACCCAGATTTTCAATTCACAGAAACTACGAGTTAATGACTGTTGTTGTTTTAAGCCACTACATTGTTGGGTTAACCGATTATACAGCAGGGGATAAACACCCGTGTTGCACACAGCTGAAATGGAGTGGAAGGGAATGAAAGAACTGATTGGCTGAAAGTTCTACGGTAGGATTTTTAGAGGATTATCATATGGGTCATGATCAACTAAGATAGGTGGCCACAATATAATATAAGAAAACATACTCCTATCAACCTCGTAACGATTGTAAGGACTATTTTAGATACTGCATTGAATTCTTAGCAAATTAACACATCAAGCAAGAAATTCAGTGATTGGCATAATGCTGCTTATTATTTGAAGGGTCTTAAAAGTGACATCATTTTCTATCTATCTTTACTAGAACTCTACCTGAGATAGGCTAAGAATAATAAGCATGCACATTATAAAACATTATTGCTTTCTTTTATGAGGGAACATGATATGGTTGAGTGGCAGTAACAGATTCTAATACCAAACCCCACAGACAACTTACTCACCCAGCTATAGGACGCTCTGGATTATTTCAGGCAACCCCATGTACAGTCAGCTTGTATAAAATTTGTGCTCTCAAGAACAAAATGTGGATTTCCAGTAATCTGAATTGCAAAATCAGAGAAAAAGAAGTGGATTGAGCTACACATTCTCAGGTCCACTTGCAAACTCACTGACAAAATACCACTCCTCCTCCTATAAAAGGAGGAGGGAAGGGAGACATCAGAGATATTCTTCTAATGATATAGTCTCCATATGAAAGAAAATATTAAGAGTGCAGGATAGTTGCCAATTATCCTTACAATGATTATATTTATTTTTGTATACTGTCTGAAACTAGGATAGGTTTTATAAAATTATCTGTGTAATAAATAATTTGAAGAAAGTATGAATGAGCAACCAAAATATTAAAAATTAAAATGATTAATAATAACAAATTAAAATACAAGATAAATTCTAGCTTCTATTTTAGATGGAAATAAAATAAAATGAAACTAGAAAGTATGTCAGCCCCACCCATAAAACAAGAAATGCCAGATAACTTTGAAAAAACAAAATTTTCTTGAACCTCTCAGAAAAAAGAATGAGAAAGACAACAGGCTAAGCAAATCTGAAATCTACAAAAAGACAGGCAACTCCAAAGAGTTATAAATCACAAGCATTTCCACACCTCCAGAAGGTGCCATGTGATATACAAACTGCTAAGAATAACACAGATAATATTTTCAAAAAATTATTAAAGACAAATTGGGCCATCATGAGGATACATAAACTTTGGAAGCCTCATATCCAAGAGCCACACTGACTCCCAGAATCTTGTCCATGAACGTAATTCGGTAGTTATGGACTGCATGTTTATGTCACCCCTAGATTTATATGTTGAAATTCTAACCCTAATGTGATGCTGTTAGGAGGTAGGGCTTTGGGAGGACATTAGGTCATAAGGGTAGAGCCCTCTTGAATGAGATTAGTGCCCTTATAAGCAGAGACATGAGAGAGCTCTCTCTCTTGTTCACTCTCTCCCTCACTCTCTCTCTGTCTCCCTGTTACGTGAAGATACAAGGGGCAGACAACCATATGCAAATCAGGAAGCAGGCCGTCACAGGACACAAGATCTGCCAGCACCCTTATCTTTTTTTTTTTTTAAGATTTTATTTATTAATTTGACAGACAGAGATCACCAGTAGGCACAGAGACAGGCAGAGAGAGAGAGGAAGGGAAGCAGGTTCCCTGCTCAGCAGATAGCCTGATGCGGAGCTCGATCCCAGGACTCTGGGATCATAACCTGAGCCGAAGGCAGAGGCACTGAGCCACCCAGGCGCCCCAGCACCCTTATCTTGCATTTTTCTGCCTCCACAACTGTGAGAAATAAATGTTTGTTTAAGCCACCTTGTCCATGGTGATTAATTACAGCAGCGTGAAATGACTAAGACAGGTATGCATAAGGAAGACTGGAATCAGATGAAAGACCAGCGCAAGGATCCCTTGTATAAACCTGGAGGAGGGGAGCAGCCCATGCTGTGGGCAACGCCTCAGAAGGACCCTCTTTCCTTTCTTCCCTGAGGCACAGTCTCAAGATTCTGGAAGAAGAGTAGCAAACCCTGTTGCCCTAGTAACTGAGGCGAAGATCCTCTGCAGCTTAGAGAAGAGAGCAGAAGGTACTCCCTCCACTCCTAGCAGGTGAAGAAGTAAATCTGGCTCAGTCCATTAAAGTCACCCTACAAGTGGAACAGGGAACACTTCATAGTGAAAACCTCACCCCCAGGACTCAGGAATACAAAGTCTGCCTAAGTCTGAAATTGAACCAAGGCAGCAAGAAATTTATTCTACTCACCCCTACTCACTCTCAGGCTAGCAAGCACTAAAGGACAAGACAATTTACTCAAGAAAATTCATGAACATGAGGGACACTCTTTCTGAGAAGTAATCACACATGGAAGACCTAAAACTGAGGTTAAAGTAGCTCTCCTAAAATTCTCACGGCAAACCAGCTCCTACACTAAAAACAAGGTAACATTAAAGAAATTGGAAGCCTGTGGTATGGTGCAAGTAACCACAGCAACAACAGACCCAAACCCGGGTCAACTCTGAAACAGACCAATTCAATATCCCACACTAAAAACCTGGCAGAAAAAAAAGAAAGTATCTGTCTGCAGGCATTGATACTATTTACCCAAGTCTTGTAAGCTTACAGAAGATATCCCAACTTCAACCAAAAATCACAAAACACACAAAGAAACAAGAAACGGAATACACTGTCAGTAGAGAAAGTAAGCAACACAACTAGTCTTAGATATGCCCTAGTTGTTGGAACTATCAGAGACAAAAACTTTAAAAACATAAGAAGTACCTTAAACACTCTAGTGGAAAAGGTGAACATGTGTGTAAATAGATGGGCATTTCAGTACAGAAATATAAACAGTCAGAAATAAATGAGATAGTGGGAGAAAAACGTGATTTTTCAGTCACAGAACTCTACATGCTAAGTGATGCACTCTTTCCCTGTAGAACTGCTCTAAAGAGCTTTAAGGTTCACATCTGAAAATCTCTTTACATAATTGGTTTAAATTTTGTTCCTTTATGTAATGAAGAAATAATAGAATGAAATTCGGGTAGAGTGAAACAGTCAGCTCTCAGAAACATTTCTAAGTGTACGCATACTCCATGCCCCTCTCTCTCTGTGCATACGGTCCACCTGGGACTTCCTATCAAGTTCCCCACACCCACTGCATGCCTCAGAATGATGTTTCCTGGGGTGACTGAGAAGTCCTCTCTTTCTTTTGTGAACTGCAACAGGCAAATTAGAGTTTTTCCTCAGATTTCACACATATTTTATGGAAAAGAGAAGGCCTTCATTCCTCTAGGATGACAAGTTAGAAAGATTATGCAATCATGGATCTTTCAACCTTCTTTGCCCACATGCAGAATGTAATTGAAAAAGGGATAGCCAGAAGAAAGTAGCAGAAGGAGAAAGTGAGAAAGCTAATCCTTTATAACATTTTTGTCTGGTTTGCCAGTAAAAGCATACATTTGAATAAAGATTTGGAATAAGCTTGATAGTGCAAATAAAATTTAAAAACTCTAGGACTTAATTTTTTAATCTTGGAAAATTTTTAACAAACAGAAAACAGAGAACCAATAAAAATAGAAGACAAGTACATTCTACTAAATAAAAATGGACAAATCTTAAAAACACTCCAGAAAACAAGGAGTTGTATAACGGCTATAAACATTTGCTACAAATAAGAAAAGGATTTCATTTCCACAACCAGTAGTACTTTTGATATCAACAATAATGAAAAATGTTTACCACACTAGAATTTAAAATAAATTTTAAAAATGATAAAAAATGTAAAATTTGTAAAATACACAAAGAAGCCTTTCATGCAAAAGATAATACAGATAGCAAATGAACATACAGAAAATTCTCTACCTCAGTAATATAGAAATTGCAAAATGCAATTAGTGGTTCTTTCTTATATTTTGGAATGGAGAACATAATTAATAATATGTAGTATTTATTAAGCATAGAAATTAACCCAGAAATCATCTTTCTTGAAATCTATTCCAAATTATTATTTTTTAATTTAATTTCTTTTCAGTGTAACAGAATCCATTGTTTACGCACCACACTCAGTGCTCCATGCAATACGTGCCTTCCATAATACCCATCACCAGGCTCCCCCAACCTCCCACCTCCCGCCCCTTCAAAACCCTCAGATTGTTTTTCAGAGTCCATAGTCTCTCATGGTCCATCTCCCCCTCCAACTTCCCTCAACTCCCTTCTCTCCATCTCCCCATGTCCTCCGTGTTATTTCTTATGCTCCACAAATAAGAGAAACCATATGATAATTGACTCTCCAAATTATTTTTATACATGTATATAACAAAAGTAAAACCAAGATATGCTTTATGACATACTTAGAATAGCGAATGTTAGGAACACTTAAATGTTTGTTAGTAAGTGACTATTCAATCAATTATAATATCTTTACATACGGGATTCAATCAAACAGAGCAAATGTCCTCTCAAGAACTTGATAAAATTGTATTTCCTCATAAATGCAACCCACATTATAAATTCTGATACAGTAACCCTGGGTTATTCACAGGAATATGCATTCTTACCACAGAACCCACAAGAATTTGGGCTGGCTGTGCTTTAAGAAACAATGCATTAAACTCCCACTCCCTCCATATAAGCTTCACCAGCTACTCAAAAGCTAAAGGAATCAATATATCCATGTAAGTGAGTAAGTCAACCATTCATTGACTTATGTTTTGAGAAAATGTAACCCATGATATACAACTTATTTGTGACAGTTATGTAAAAATGGAACATGTAAATGTACAAGGAGTTATAACACACAGCAGTTAGGTACTCAAAATACAGCGAGACTTTTTACGATAGTTGGACTTTCTTAGAAGCCTTTTCTATTTGCAAAGCCAGGTATACTTATTAAGAGAGACAAGTCAAATGGTTTAGCATAGCCTCCATTATTAACCTGATAGTACATGGTATAATTTATTTCCCGTAAGGCTAACTATAATAGTCCCTTATATAAGCCTAGCTCAACAATTGCTATTAAATTAGTGTCAGTAACTAGTAGATTACATAGTTTAAAACACTTCCACTGATCACTCCACAGCATTACTGTTTATATGAAACTTTGATATCTGCTAAACATAAAGTTAAAAGGACTTATCCTAAAGATTTCTACTTTTTTTAAAGATTTTATTTATTTACTTGACAGAGATCACAAGTAGGCAGAGAGGCAGGCAGAGAGAGGGGGAAGCAGGCTCCCCACTGAGCAGAGAGCCCGATGCGGGGCTCGATCCCAGGACCCTGAGATCACAACCTGAGCCCAAGGCAGAGGCTTTAACTCACTGAGCCACCCAGGCGCCCCAAAGATTTCCATTTAAAGAAAGATAATTATATGCATTATTTCATGATGTATAATAAAGAGTCACCTTCAGAGAAAGTTGTCCAATAGTTTTTTTAATTTAAATGGAAAGATAAAGTATGAAGCCAAAAATGCCAAAGATTACTTTGTTTATTCAGAAGATACACACTAGCTACTATAGAATATAAATTTGAACTATGCTGAATCGTGTGTGTGTGTGTGTGTGTGTGTATTATTAGTGTGTCAGAATACCCTAGGAAAAAAGTACAAAAAACAAAAAAAAATAGAGAACTTCAGTGGTGACATAAGACATCTTGCTGTAGAATAAGGGCAGAGTGTTGTATTAAAGAAATAGAAGAAAAAAGGCCTATTATAGAAATAAATGAAGAGCTGCTTTTGCATCAAAAATGGAATTATCAACTATACTTAAAAAAATGTGTAGCAGGGGGCACCTGGGTGGCTTAGTGAGTTAAAGCCTCTGTCTTCGGCTCAGGACATGATCCCAGGGTCCTGGGACCAAGCCCCACATCGAGCTCTCTGCTTAGCAGGGAGCCTGCTTCCTCCTCTCTCTCTCTCTGCCTGTCTCTCTGCCTACTTGTGATCTTTGTCTGTCAAATAAATAAAATCTTAAAAAAAAAATGTGTGGCAGTTTTATTTTACGTCACAATTTTGCTTAGTGTCATGCTTAGAAATGTATGCTCTCCTGTAGAGTGCCTGTCACTAGCTGAAATGATAGCTTGGAAAATCACTGTTTAGAACATTCCCATCAGAAAATTAAAGGGTTAGGGTCTAGTTCATTGCAAAAGATTTCTTCAGCTTTAAGAGAAATAATATTTTCTATAACACTAACAGCATCTTACTAGATTTGGGCTTTATAAACAAATTCCAAAATTATTTACATGTATTTTATATACATGCAATGGTCAAAAGTTTTTAAATTTTATTCTAATCAAATGTTAAATTCCAAGATGTGAAAGATATCCACATTTTTAAGAAAAATTAAATTCAATTTAATAAATTATCATGGAAAAGGAAATATAAACATTGATCACCACAACTGATAACATCACAAAATACAATCAGACACAATCTTGTATCTGATAGAAGAACGTAACAATACTTAAGTAGTTTTGCCCAAATGTTAAACTCATTGAAAGCTATAGATCCAGCTACCCTTTTACAGAAATACAGATGTCAGAGAAATGTCCTAAAAAAATAGTATGAAGATGTAATCAATAAAATCCAGACTGCATACATTCCTACAGGAAAAAGATTTTCCCAACAAATAAACTATAAGACAAAAATAGAGGCAAAACTTACAGTTCACATGTGTGAACATGTGTGTACATATACAAATCACAATAATTTTAATTTATTTAGAATTTGATTCAAAAAATAAAAGTAATGGATTCTTTAAGACAAATGGGAACATATGAACAATGATTATTAAAGGATATGTTATTTTTTTAATTTGCATATGATAGGGACATGGATTCTCAAAAGGAATTCTTATCTTTTAATATACATATTTAAACTTACATTTGTTTTAAATACGGTTTACATAAACTTAGTTTAATGAAGTAGTCAGGATATATATAATATAACTTTAGTCTTCAATTAATAGTTATTGAAACTATATGATGCTTACATAAGGAATCATATTAGCCTTCTTTGCATTTAATTTTTTTCATAATAAAAGGTTATAATTATTTTATAGTGCCTATTTATAGAAAATCTATTATAGAGAAGACATAATAGAGAAGTTTAGTAATGATTTTTATCTTCTTATTAAGCAGTTTGACTTTTATTATTCAAAAAAGATTAATTTATGTTGTTACTTTTCACAGGTAAAACCCAAAAAGTTTTTATTGTCTTTAAAATGTATAATTAAGGATTTCACTCATTATATTTACTGAAATTGCTTCAAATGACTGTATTTTATTATCTACCAACTATTTTTTCAAGTAGAGTCATTTTTCTGATTAAAGGATTTGTAGATGTTAATACGATGAAGACAGAACATAAACGGATACTCAAAAATAATTTATATCTTTGGCCTTCTTATCTCAAATAACTATATCCAAAATTATGCTTTTTCTCTCCCCACAAAAATGGAATGTGTTATACAATCAAAGTGAGATCAGTATGGACTCACCAGTTCTGATTCAGTTAATAATGAGAAGACAATATCTAAATTAAACATCTGTATGAGATTCAAGGAAAGTTAATTCCAGACAGATGAGAAAGAAAGTAAAAAAGCTCTGAGTTCAGAACAGGATTAAACTGTTTGAAGAAAACAAATTCAGTTGTTTGAAAATGGGATAAGTCAAAGGAACAGTGGATTCAAGTAAGTTTTGTTAGTAAAAGTCATCTTGTGGTTCATGGTAATGAATCATCAAATGTGAGGAAGATTACTGAGAAACGGGAAGGCACATTCTGGTTGTTGGTGAGAAATAAACTCAGGAAGTAAAGTTTAGGAAGGCTTCAGGAAGGTAAGCGAAAGTTTCAGAAGATAAAAGTAGGCAAACTAAAGTAAATCAATGTAAAAATCCTTGAAGTAGTCTAAGAAAAAACCATATTGAGATAGGGAGTAAAAACTGGTCAAATACATAACATATTAGGAGTTATAGAGTAGATATGGTTTGAGGTTGGAGGAAAGGGAAGAAAAAACTTGAAGACTTTTCCCCTCCTCCTCCCACCCATGCAACTGCATATATAGTTTTGCAATTTATCAAGTTTGAAAAGCTGATAGGTGAATAGATGTAAGAAGACAGAGTATGAAATCTACAGTTATTTTCTTTTCTCTCCGCCTTCCTTCCGTCCTTCCTTGCTTCCTCTCTTTCCTCATTTCCCACTCAGCTTACTCCTTTCCCTTCCTTCCTTTTGTTCTTAATGAAATTTGAGATCTGTGTTTTATATCCAACCAAAAATGTTAAGTAGACAATTGCATATAAAAACCTGCAAAGTTCATAAGAGAAAATGTTCAGGAGTTATAAATTTCAAATCATTACATATCTAACTGTTTAAATCTGTAAAATAAGATGAGATTCCCTGCACAAAACTGATTCTTGGAATGTTTTTCCATTTAGAAGTTTGGAAGACAAAGCAAAAACTTTTTAAAGTGAGTGCACATTTTCATGACGCACGATATCAGGGAATTAAGTATCAGGGGTTATTTTTGTACTTCAAATTTAGGCAATAATGCATCATGTTTCACAAAAATGAGTGAATCAATCAACAAGCATGATGGAAAGCCTGAGGAGAGCCATTCAAAATAAAGCATTTTAAGAGGTTGAGAGAGGGGCACCTGGGTGGCTCAGTGGGTTAAACCTCTGCCTTCAGCTCAGGTCATGATCTCAGGATCCTGGAATTGAGCCCCGCACCCGGCTCTCTGCTCAGCAGGGAGCCTGCTTCCTCCTCTCTCTCTCTGCCTGCCTCTCTGTCTACTTGTGATCTCTGTCTGTCAAATAAATAAATAAAATCTTAAAAAAAAAAAGAGGGTGAGAGAGAACTTCTGACCACAATATTTTAGCCATCCTCCTAAAATGCTCCCCCAAAATGAACACAATATATAAATTAATGGCTTTCAAATGGAGGATAATTTCTGTCAGTGCAGGATAGTGATTTCTGAGAGATAGGAAATAAGACACATGAATGTCTCAGTTTACTACCTGAGGACATGTCCAGGGCACACCCCAAAAAAGAGTTGCTAGATGGAAGACAGAAGGGTAAGGGAAAATATAAGCAAAAATTCCCCAGATTTTGTGAAAATCATTTACCCACAGATCCAAGAATATCAACAAACTCCAAACACAAAAAATATAGAGAAAGTTACATGAAGGCACATGATCACCAGTTTTTTCAAAGCTAGAGATTCAAGAAAAACATGTGTATCCAGAGAAAAAGGACACATTATGTATAGAAGAGCAAATGCAGGGATAAAAACAAAGTAATACAAAATACAATACAGCAACAATTTTATGGACTGAGGAAGAAAATTGTCAACCAATATTTCATATCCAGTATAAAGATTTCTCAAAATAAAGACTATCTCAAATACAGAGAAGCTATAAGAATTCATTACCCACAGATGTGCACCAAAATATGTTAACATAAATTACTAGACAATAAAGTGATAAAACATGGAAACCCAGATCTCTACAAAGGAATGAAGAACACTGAAAAAGATAAATAAAAAAAAAAAAAGATAAATCAGTAAATAAATATAAAATAATTTCCCATTTTAAATTTCCTTGAAGAATAATTGTTTACAATAAAATAATAATATGCATGTCATTTATGGCATATATAGAAATAAATGTATAAAAAGTACAGGTAGAAATAAATGTATAAAAAGTACAGATATGGAAATATTCATTTCATGATTTATGCAAGGTTTAGGTGATACAATATTATTTGAAAGCATACTGTGATAAGTAAAAATGTATATTAGAAATTTAAAGTAATCTATCTCACATACAAAGAATTACAACTCATAAATCAATAAGGCAAATAATAGGCAATCATGAAAAATTCAGCTAATTCAAAAGAAAGTTGAAAAAGAAAAATTAAGACAAATGGGACAAGGAAAACACATACGTACACAAACATCCCAAAATGATAGCTGCAAACCTAACCATATCAGTAGCCAAATCAAATTCAAATGAGCTAAGTACCCCAACTAAAAAGCAGAGATTGTCAGTGGAGTAGCTCTTTTAAATAAAATGCTGTAAATTTAAGAGAAAAAAATTTATTAGGGATAAAATGGTCACTTAATAGTGATATGAGTAATTCGCCAGAAATATAACAATCCTAAATGTTTATAAAGCTAATAACAGAACTACAGAATACACTGAAAAACAAAACTGAAAAGAGAAACAAATCACTACTAAGTTATTTATGAATGGTCAACATTAAAGAGTAGACAGAATATCAGTAAGGAAGAAGAAAGCTTGAACATCATACTTAGGTGTTAAACACTGAGGACTTTTCCCTAAACAAGACAGGAAAGTCTACTCTCAGCATCCTACTGAATGCAGTACAGGAAATCCTAAACAGAGCAATAAGGCAAGAAAATGAAATAAAAAAAATCTACAGACTGGAAAATGGAAAAAAAAAATCTTTAGCAGATGATGACATAAATTGTCTAATCAAAAACAAAAACAAACAAACAAAAAAAAACCCAAAAAAACAAAAAACAAAAAAAACACAAGGACTAGATTTGCTATTTTGAACCATCCTGACATCCCGAAGAGAAATCACTCTTGGTCATAATGTTTGATTCTTACAATGTGCTGTTGAATTCAATTTGCCGGTATTTTGTTGATCATTTTGCATCCATGTCTATCAGGCATATTGGCCTATAGTTTTCTCTTCTTGTTTGGTAGCCCTCATCTTGTTTGCTAGCATCATAAAATGAGTTTTCAAGTGCTTCCTCCTCTTCTATTTTTTAGAAGAGTTTAAGGATTGACATTAGTTCTTTAAATGTTTGGTAGAATTCACCAGTGCAATCACCTGGTCCTGGGCTTTCCTTTGTTAGCAAGTTTTCATTACTTATTTGATCTTATTAATTGTTATTGGCCTATTCAGATTTTCTATTTAGTTATGACTCAGCTTATATATTTATAGGAATTTATTAATCTCTTCTAGGTCATACAATTTTTCACATATTATTGTTCATAATAGTCTCTTATGATCCTTTTTATTTCTGTGCTCCCAATTGTACTGTCTCCTCTTTCACATTTGATTTTATAAATTTGAGTTGTCTTTTTTTCTTAGTTATCTAGCTATGAGTCTGTCAATTTTGTTTATCTTAAAGAAAAAAGCATTCATTTTCCTTGATATTTTTTCCTACTATTCTTTATTTCATATATTTCTTATCTAATCTCTATTATTATTTCTTCTTCTGTTAACTTTGGGAATAATTTGTTCTTTTTCTAGTTCCTGGAGATATAAAGATAGGTTATTTGTAATTTTTCTTCTTTTTCAAATGTAGACATTTATCGGTATAAACTTGCTCATAGTACTAACTCTGCCATATCCCATAAATTCTCGTATGTTATGTTTTTGTTAATCTTGAGATTATTTTCTATTTTCCTTTTTGGATTCTTCTGTGACCACTGGTTGTTCAAGAATGTGTTGTTTAATCTCCGCATATTTGTGAATTTTGCATGCTTCCTTCTATTATCAATTTCTAGTTTCATTCCATTGTTGTTGGAAAAGATATTTGGCATGATTTCAATCTTCTTAAATTTCAATTCTTCTTGAGTTAATATGTGATCCCTCATGGAGAATGGTCCATGTGTTTTTGAAAATTATGGTATTCTGCTGCTGTATAAAATGTTCTGTGTAGGGATACCTAGGTGGCTCAGTCAGTTAAGCATCTGCCTTCAGCTCAGGTCATGATCCCAGGTCCTGGGATTGAGTCCCACACCAGGCTCCTTGCTCAGCAAGGAGACAGCTTCTCCCTCTACCTGCCAGTCACCCTGCTTGTGCTCTTTTTTTTAAATAAATAAAATCTTTTTAAAAGATGTGTGTATGTTTGTTAGGTCCATTTGCTCTACAGCCTTGTTCAAATTCTTTGCTTCCTTATTGATTTTATGTCTGAATCTTCTATCCATTATTGAAAATGGGATAATGGATTCTCCTATTATTATTGTCTACCTGAAAATTTCTCCCTTCAGACACATTAATGTTTGCTTTATATATTTAAGGTTTTTGATGTTCATTGCTTATAAGTTTATAATTATTATATTTTTCTGATAAATTTACTCTTTTATCATTACATAATGACCTTCCTTATCTCCTTTTCACTTGTCTATTTTTTCAATACAAGTATACTAAACTCAGTTCTCTTCTAGTTATATTTTCATGGAATATGTTTTCATATCTCTTCAATTTAAGCATAATGTATTCTTACATCTAAAGTGAGAATCTTTTAGGCAGGATAGAATTGCATCTTGACTAATCCATTATACCCATTAAGATACTCTATTTCTTTTGACTGAAAAGTTTAATCAGTTTATGTTGTTTTGTTTTGATTTTTGTTTTCTTTTGTTCTCCTGACTGATATTTCCTTTGTCCCACTCTTCCTCCCTTGTGGTCGTCCTTTGCAATGCATTGATTTTTTTTTTTTTTTGTAGTGATATTCTTTTATTATTTTCTCTTTTTCTTTTGTGTATCTTATGTAGGTATTTTATTCATGGTTATCATGAAGCTTACATAAAATATAAAATATAGTTACATAGAATATAGCTATTTTAAATTGATAATGTAATGCTTAATTTTATGTTTCAACTTGACTGGGTCAAGGTAGGTCAGCTAACTTGTAAAATATTATTTCTGGATACGTTTGTAAAATTTTTTCCAGATGAAATTAACACTGAATTGGTGGATTTAATAAAGCAGTTTTCTCTCCCTGATATGGGTGGATGTCATCCAATTCATTTAAGGTGTAAACAAAAAAAAAAAAAAAGTGAAAGAAAGAAGAACTTGGCCTTTCCTACCTGATGGCTTGATGGAAACATTGTGCTTCTCCCTCAAGTGCTCCTGGTACTCTGTCCTTCAGACCCTGACTGGAATATGTGTGATTAGCTTTCTTGGTTTTGGGGTCTTTAGATTCAGACTGAATTGCACCAACAGTTTTTTGGGGTCTGCAGCTTGTAGATGGCAGATCATGAGACTTCTCAGCTTCCATAGTTGTGTGAGACAATTCCTCATAATAAATCTCTTCATATATATCTTATTGGTTCTGTTTCTCTGGAGAATTCTGACTAATACAGGTAAGTGGAATTGGATCACATACCAAAACTCTACACTTTACTTCTCCTCCAACACTTTAGGTTGTATAGTTCACAATTTATATATTTTTATAATGTGTACTTATCAACACATTTTTGTAGCTATAGTTATTCTTGATATTATCTTTTAGCTTTTATACTAAAATTAGAAGTGATTTATATATCACCATTACAGTACTAGAGTACTCTGTATTTGTCTATGTATTTATCTTTCCCAAAGGTAACTTTACCAAAGCCTACAGTCGCATAGGCTTTCGTGTCACTGTCAAGCATCTTCTCATCTCAACTTGACGAACTCCCTTTAGCAATTCTTAGATGGCATCTATTTGTAATGAACTCCCCCAGGTTTTGGTTGTCTAGGAAAGTCTCCATCTCTCCTTCATTTTTGAAGAAGAGTTTTGCCAGGTATTGCATACTTAATTGGCAACTTTCTTTTCTTTCACCACTTTGATCATCCCACTCCTTTCTGGCACGCAAGGGTTTCTGTTGAGAAATCTGTTAATGGACTTATGGGGCTGCCTTGTATGTAAAGTCACTCTTCTTTGGCAACTTTCAAGATTCTCTTTATCTTTAACTTTTGACAATTTGATTATAATGAGGCTTAGTATAGACTAATTTGATCTTTTTGTATTTAGAGATTTGAAGGTTTCATGAATCTAGATAACTGTTTTCTTCTTTAGATTTGGAGAGATTTGGACCTCTTTTTTTTTTTTTACTATTTATTTATTTATTCATTCATTCATTCATTCATTTTTAACTATGAAAGTACAGTTTATTAGTCATTTCTTTTAAAATTTAAATTCAATTAACATAAAGTATATTATTAGTTTCAGAAGTAGAGTTCAGTGATTCATCATTTGTATATAACACCCAGTACTCATTATACCACGTGCCCACTTATTAATGCCCATCACCCAGTTACCCCATTCCCTTACCATTCTCCCATCCAGCAGCTCTCAGTTTGTTTCTTATGATTAAGAGTCTCTTATGGTTTGTCTCCCTCTCTGGTTTCATCCTGTTTTATTTTTCCTTCTCTTCTCCTATGCTCCTCTGTTTTGTTTCTTAAATTCCACATATAAGGGAAATCATATGATAATTGTCTTTCTCTGGCTGACTTAGTTCACTTAGCATAACATTCTTTAGTTCCATCCATGCCACTGCAAATGGCAAGATTTCTTTTTGATGGTTGAGTAATATTCCATCATATATATATATATATATATATATATATATATATATTCATTCCACATCTTCTTTATTCAGTCATCTGTCAACGGACATCTGGGCTCTTTCCATAGTTTAGCTATTGTGGACATTGCTACTATAAACATTGTGGTGCAGGTGCCCTTTTGGATCACTACATTTGTATCTTTGGGGTAAACACCCACCAGGGAAATTGCTGGATCATAGGGTAGCTCTATTTTTTAAAAGATTATTTATTTATTTATTTACTTATTTGACAGAGAGATCACAAGTAGGCAGAGAGGCAGGCAGAGAGGGAGGAGGAAGCAGGCCCCCTGCCGAGCAGAGAACCCAATGCAGGGCTCAATTCCAAGACCCTGAGATTGTGACCTGAGCAGAAGGCAGAGGCTTAACCCACTGGGCCACCCAAGTGCCTGGGTAGCTCTACTTTTAACTTTATGAGGAACCTCCAGAGTGTCTGTACCAGCTTGCATTCCCACCAACAGTGTAAGAGGATTCCCCTTTCTCTGCATCCTGAACAACATCTATCATTTCTTGAGTTGTTAATTTTAGGCATTCTGACTGGTGTGAGGTGGCATCTCATTGTGGTTTTGATTTGTATTTCCCTAATGCCAACTGATGTTGAGCTTTTCTTCATGTGTCTTTGGCCATTTGTATCTTTTCTTTGGTGAAATGTCTGTTCACGTCTTCTGCCCATTTCTTCTTAGATTATTTGTTCTTTTGGTGTTGAGTTTGATAAGTTCTTTATAGATTTTGATACGAGCCCTTCATCTGATAAGACTTTTGCAAATTTATTCTCCCATTATGTTGGTTGTCTTTTGGTTTTGTCAACTGTTTCCTTTGCTGTGCAAATCTTTTTATCTTGATGAAGTCCCAATAGTTCATTTTGCTTTTGTTTCCCTCGCCTTTGGAGATGTGTCTAGCAAGAACTGCTGCAGCTAAGGTCACAAAGATTACTGTATCTGTTCTCTAAGATTCTGATAGAGTCCTGTTTCACATTAAGGTATTTCATCCATTTTGAGCCTATTTTTGTGTATGGTGTAAGAAAATGGTCCAGTTTCATTCTTCAGCATGTGGCTGTCCAATTTTCCCAACACCATTTATTGAAGAGACTGTCTTTTTTTCCATTGGGTATTCTTTTCTGCTTTGTCAAAGATTAGTTGGCCATAGAGTTAAGGGTCTATTTCTGGGTTCTCTATTCTCCTCCATTGACCTATGTGTCTGTTTTTGTGCCAGTACCATGCTATCTTGATGACTACAACTTTATGACAGAGCTTGAAGTCCAGCATTGTGATGCCACCAACTTTGTTTTTTTGGTTTTTTGTTTGTTTGTTTTTCAACATTCCTTTGGCTATTCCGAGTCTTTTCTGGTTCCACACAAATTTTAGGACTGTTTTTTTCAGCTCTGTGAAAAATGTTGATGATATTTTGGTCGGGATTGCATTTAATATATTGATTGCTTTAGGCAGTGTAGACATTTTAACAATATTTCTTCTTCCCTTCCATGAGCATGGAATGTTTTTCCATTTCTTTGCGACTTCCTTAATTTCTTTCATGAGTGTTCTGTGGTTTTCAGAGTACATACCCTTTGTTGGGCCTTTATTTTTTAAAATAAGTTTTCTCTCTTTTTCTCTCTCTCTCCAACTTGTGAAACCCCTATCATGTATATATTGATTTGTTTGGTGGTTTCTCATTAGGCCTTTAAGCTTTCTTTACTCTTTTTTATTCTTTTTTCTATTTGCTTCTATTCTATATATATATATATATATATATATATATATATATTCTATATATTCTATTCTATATATCTATATATCTATATCTATATATTATATTCTATACTAGAATCTCTAGTAATAGAGATTTTTTTTTTCTTTGCTGTGTCATGGTTTCCTTATTCTTTGTGTTCCATATAGCTTTGTGCTGTTTTCTGTACATTGGAACAAGTATCCACCTGAGTCTACTTCTCATCCTTGACAAGCAAAATCTTCACCAGTTAGTCCAGGGAGAGATTTGGGAGTCTCTCAAACCTTTTCTATATATGTGTCTTCTCTGGATTTCTCTACATAAATTATTGAATAAGGGGTTAACTGGTTTCTTTTTCTTTCAGGATTTCATAATCTCTTGCTCCGTCTGGTGTCTGACTGCTGTACCATGAGGATGTTGGAGGTGTGCTCTATTTCTGTCCCTCCTTCCTTGTATAGGTCTCTAGTTGTGTGCCTTCTCTCTGTGTTGTTGAGCCAGACTGGGTACACTAGGCCACCAGTTCCTTTTCCTCTGTTATGAATTGCCCTCATTAAACTATGCCAGTTCCTTCAGCATTCCATGTGAGAAGAAACGAACTACCTCCTTTGACAGCCCACTGATAAGTCAGAGCCTTAGCAGGCATGCTCAACACTTTATCTCTTTCCTAAAGAAGAAACCTCAGATTCTGTGTCTTCTCTCAATCTCACAGAGCCATGCCAATTTCAGTACGCAAGTAATCTACCACTTAGTTTTTTTCTTAACTGCCTCCAGGCATTTGATCTTTGGCTATTCCATCAACATTCCATGTGAGACAAGACAGAATCTGGTTCCTCAGGTAGTACACTAAAAGACCAGTACCTTCCAAGCTTCACTCTTTCTTTATTCCTCAGGGAGAAGTTGCAGGTTGAATCCAGCCCCCTTCCCTTGTTAGAGCCTCAACTCTTTGATCACATGGTCTTTCTGTCTTGACCAAAGCCTGTCCTGAACCATTTCCTTAGCATGTACTACCTAGGGGCCCTCCATGAGTCATCTTACTAGCATACACTAGGGTGCAATCTGATTGTCTTATGATGAGTAACGGACACTCCTATCACTTGGCAAATTCCAAGAGTTTAAAAGTTCTCTCCCGAGAACTGAGGATAAAATCCAGCCATGTAGTTTATATTATAGATCCTCTGCTCAATGTATGACAAGGTTGAAATTAAGGTGTCATCTAAAAGTGGAGGCTGGATCAAGGAATGAAGGTACTTTCAATCTCCCCAGGTTGTTTGCAAAATTCTTTCATATGTGATTTTTTTTCTTGCTAGCTTCTGGCTGCATAGCATTCTCAACATCTAGTGGCCACTTCTGGGTCTTTGTCACATGGCCCACTTAACAATATGCCCATTTGCTTCTCAGACCAACAGATCAATCTCTGCTGCTTTGAGTCTCTCTTAAAATGGGCTCACTTAATTATGTCTGGTCCACATAGGGATTACCTCTCTACTGATCATATTAAAGTCAACTCATTAGGGACATTAATTAGGTCTTCAAAATTCCTTTGGCCATATCACAGGAGTATTTCTCATCATATTCACAGCTGTTACTGGCACTCAAGGGGAAAAGTTTATAGAGAGCATGTCCACTAGTGGGTGGGAATTTGGGGTCTCAAATTTTGCTTGCCACAACATGTCTGGGAAACAATTTGCCAGTTTCTTATAAAGTAAACACAGTATTTGCACTACTGGGTATTTATCCTAGAGAAATTAAAACTCATGTTCACACAAAAAACTGCAAGAATGTATCTATCTTTTTTTAATGATAACTTGATACAAAAACTCAAAACAACTCAAATGTTAATCATTAATTGACTTACCAAAGAGGAATCATACATAGAGAATAGACCTAGCAAAGGAATGAGAATTTCTAAAAGAATAAACTTTATGAGAAAGGATTCCTAAATGGAACAGGAAAACAGAGCAGTGCCATGGTGACTGACAGGAATTTAAAAAGACTAGTGTGCTTTAACCTTAGAAAACAATGGGAAAATGATGAAAGATTCCTTTCAATACTATAAAACCTATAATTGGAATATAATAAAATAAATTACCTAGCACAATTTTACTAATTAAAATATAAACACATGTAATACATCATTTTAGTTGTTTAATATAATTAAGCCTATCTAAAGGATCCTTGTGAACATCAATTTACCATATGATAAAATGTAGCTGGATAAACTACAGGTTTCATTAACATCTATTGATAACTAGAATCTTTTTTTGGGTTCAGAGCATTTTCAGCATTATCTCCCAACTACTTGACAGTAATGAATCCAGTGTATGTAAGTAATGTGCATGATAATAAAATAAATGTCCCTAATGGCCTTTATAATATATGAAGAGAATAAGAAGAGAGGAGGCGGCAGAAGAAAAGTAGGAGGGAAAGGAGAAAAGTATTAAAACTCAAAGCTGAGATAATAGGGATTGGCTAAAAGAGAATTTGTTGGGATTTACAAGTTCAGTGTTGTTAAGAATGTTATAAATGAATGATCTTGTTTCATCACTTATGTGTGCACTTGCATATACACACACGTGCTGTAACATTTCTTAAATTAGAACATGGCTTGCAATCACAGTTGGTGAAGAGAATTTCATAATGATGTTTCTATTTCCTTTACAAGCGTTAACTTGATCTGCAATTCTTTTGTAGACAATAATAATATGAAGAAAATGGCAATATCAAATGTTACAAAAGGGGTATCAGTAGCCTAAAGAATTTCTAAAGAAAATAAAGAAGTACACTTTCAGAAATCCTACATTACTGAAGGTTTTCAAAACACAGAGGAAAATACTGTACAGAAAAATATAGATGTGGATGCACCAGAATCAGTAACTGATTCAAAATTCAAGAATGTGAATATAGAAAAGATTAAGGCATATCTTAATGAGCTTTTTTCACTTATTTTAAAAATTAAGCACAAGAGTGATATATGATTAGAATATATCTTTAAGTCTAAAAAGCTCTTTCAAAAAGTATAAAACATAAGTTATAGAAATGTGTAATAGTTTACTTGACAATGCTTCTGAATTATTTTTTGTAGTAAATGAAATAGTGGTGCAATTATACTCTATGGCATTTCTGGTTGTATGAAAATTGTATTGGATAAGTTCTTAACATTTGCAGTCCCAGGAAAGAAACAAAAAGGAAAAAAATCACACACCATATGTCCAGATATTTATTTATCAAACTTTAAGTAAAATACTACTCCTATTTTGATAAATTTATCATTCTTATTATCCAGGAGGCTCACAGACCATCTGTCTTCTCTTTCCACCCTCTAGGTCCTTCCTGCATCATGAAGAACCTCCCTTTCACACATGCAGAGACTCTAGGCTGTTCATCCAAGCTCATTCTATAGTTTAGTCTCCACAACCAACAACAATTCCTTTCTAAACAACCTTCTGGAATTAGGTAGACCTACATGCGTGGTCTGATCTATGAAAGACTGACTATTCTATGGAAGACTAACCTATTCTATGATATTACTGCCTCAACATCCAGTTTGTAAGCTAAGTGGCTTACAGGACCCTAGAATTGACACTAGCCCCTTTCTCAGGTGCATAGTCTTTACGACAGCCTACATAATAAAAAGTATAAGTTTCTGTTATGACTTCCCCAATGCTGCTGATAATGGACAGTCTCTTCTAACTCCCAACTCCTTCTCTTGCACACCTCTGAGATTAGACCACCACAGACCTTACCAAAACCTCCTATTTTCTATTTGAATTGACCAATCCAGCCTTAGCCTGGGAACCCCGAAAGCACTCTACCCCCAGATCCTAACAAAAGCATGTGCCCCAAGTCCTGCTGCTTGCTCTCTGCCACTCAAGGCATGCCATGCACCTCCTCCAAGACTATGAGTAATAAACTTCTCTATTTCACTTTCCCTTGTGGTCTTTGTTGAACAGTGACTCAATATTCACCCCAGGTCTACTTAACAAATGTTAACTTAAAAAACCACAACACTAACAAAGAAGCTGGCATAGGCCATGGAGCCAAACTGAGGCTCATTTCAGGCAGAAGAGTACCTCCAATGTTGCTATAATGCAGATGGGCATTCATTAGGTTTAACACTCTCTCTTCGGCCCTGCAGAAAAGAGAATGGCCAAAGAGCCAGAATGAGTCTCTCAAATAAACCGGGCCCATATCAGAAGCTCTAAGCTCTTCTTGGCCAGGTGTAAGGGTAGCACTGCAAAGCATAATCCTTGAAAATCAAACTGACTTACAAGAAATGTGCCTCAAGGCTATGAGGTTGTTGATAAAATGCTGGCATGTTGATAAAATGATTTTTTAAAACTCCTGATATGAAATTGTGAGTCATGTTTTCACATTTTTTTCCTTTTATTGTGCCAGTAATTCCTTCATCTTGTCATCATATATTTGCTATCACAGATCACAAATTCCATTCCACTACTTATTGAAAAAAATCTTCTGAATTCTTCACTATTCCCATGAAAATACCTTTGCCAGGGAATCTGCAGTAATGCTTTAATGAGCTAAGTTGTCTAGAGAGTCCAGCAAAACAACTATGCCAAATGGTCCCATGACTGACTGGCTGAATTTAAATTATGGAAATGATTTCATAACTGCTAGATTCATCTATCTGAATATGGAAGGGATTTTTTTTAATAAATCAGAATTAGTACCTTTCTTAGTGAATGAAATTCCGTAGTGAATAGAACTGAAATGAAGGGTTTGTGTCATTAGAAAGAATTATTTAAAAATATAAATTAAAAAGCAATCTCAATGTTAAAGTAAAAATTTTGTTGAACATAAAATATTTCTTAATACAATGGTAAATTAAATATCTATCGTTTTCTTCATTGTAAGTGCGCTGAGAGAAGACTGTACTTAACTATACCTAAACGGCTCTGCCAGTTTATCAAGCTTAGAGATTACCATCTCCTAAAATGCTTCCCCAGTGCCATTATTTTAATTAAAATTATGTGATATGTACCTGTACCTTGGGCAGTGCTCTTTATATCACTTAAATCTTTACATTAATATCTCTGTGTTTTCCCTAATGAGTCCCCTTCAATGTTGAATCAAAGTGATAAAGGAAAATAAAATGAATTGGAGATAAAAGAAAATGCTTGAAAACGCATGTTTACTCATTAGATTTTATCATTAGCATTACTTTCATTGAATCAAAAGAAAACTAATTTAATGCTGAAATACGCAAAGAGCTTGTTTGTGATGTTACAGTTCTACGTCTTACAGTGTTAATGGCTGCCTGTTGAGTCAAAGAAATGACTGCAGGAAGATCTAATATGTCTATTACTATTCAACTAACGGTGTTTAAAAAGCTAGTATATATTTATATACTTACACTGTTTTGCACTAAATGGATCATATAACAGTTGCATAATAAAGATTTGTGAGAGAAAAAAATAGCAAAGCAGAGGTCAATACAGTAATCTGATTTTCACAGGGTCTTAGTTACTCTCTGGTCACCAACCTGGTACCTTCAGGAAGTATTGCTTTTATACCCTCAGAGTACTGTTTAGTACGCATAAGAGCAACTTAAATTTAACACTGAGTACCCCCAGGTAAATCTAATGAGTAAATGGAAATGTGATTAGTATCAAAGTGATATTGGAAATTCACACTATCCCTTAGTCTTTAATTCTCACATATTAAAGCACAAACTTTAATGGAATCCTACTGAGCTGAGTTAATAAAACTTCATACTGCCCTGAAAATCTTCACTTTGAAACAAAAATGAGAATTGAGTTTGAGATTGACATGCCTATTGTAGGAGTGATAAACAGAGGAATAGTTCAAATGACTATCACAGTGTAGTCATGAATTTCCTATCCTGTCTTACTTCACAGAAGGTGGGTTATATATATATCTATATCTATCTATATATAGATAGATATAGATATATATATATCTGGCTGATAGATTCTAGGTTTTTCAAGAAGACACAGGAGATGTTAAAACAAATACCAGAAAAAAAAAAAAGAATGTGAAATAGATTCTGTAATTAATATAACTACAAACCAATGGCTGAGCAACAAGCAAGAGACACTCAAAGTTAATGATGGAGAAATCAGTCAATAATTATTTCTAGTTTGACTCCATGCTGAGAAACAAAAATCATTTTAATGAAAAATGTAATAGGAAAAAAAGGAACACTTGAGCAAGCTACATGAAAATAAACACTTGGCTGCTAGATGGGAAGTTACTGATGCAGATGAAGAGAAACTCTTTTAACTTTACTCTTTTTTCTTTTTCTGATAGCTCACAATGCAAGCAGAAGAGTCTGCAGATCAACGCAAAGAAGAATTTTCTTGCATGCTTGCTAGCAACTCAAGAAACTAGACCAAGAATGTGAGATTGATGTAATGAGACAATCTACAATGCCTAGAGAAGAGGTATTGCACAATGCCAAATCATTAAATAAATCACAGTGGGCTGGTTACCCAGAAACCAAAAAACAGCTTTCAGAAAGTCTGATAGACTTTATGACTTGGCTAGTGGCCAAGGCATTGCACATGAAAGATGATTGAGATGGGTTTGATACTGATTTGCATTTGTAAAAGGAGAGACAAAACTAATTCAGGAAGACAGATAGAAATCCAGTAGAAAGTAGATTCCAGACAGAGACAATATTTCATTTGAAAAATACAAATCTGTCAAACAAAACTAAAGAGATCACTAATCATACCGTCCTTTTATGGAGGAAAGAAGGAAAAAAACTAACGAATGAATTCTAAAAATTCATCCATACATGGGATATAGAACACTGTGCCCAGTGAAGGATCAATCACTTAC
This sequence comes from Lontra canadensis, assembly GCF_010015895.1. Classification (NCBI taxonomy): domain Eukaryota; kingdom Metazoa; phylum Chordata; class Mammalia; order Carnivora; family Mustelidae; genus Lontra; species Lontra canadensis. The sequence continues at coordinate 10,150,137 of NW_022631033.1, forward strand.
TATTGTTTAACAATACTTCAATAAGCCACATTATTTTATTTTCTGTCATATAAAGAAACTAAGATTTAGAGAGTTCATCTCCATGAGAAATATATTTTAAAGTAAACTCGAATAGCCTCATCTCTAGTTACTCTTACAGCTGTACCTAAAATTGTCCTTGACTGTTCAACGTCATCGTCCTATTCTCCACTTTTTATTAAGTACTTTTTATCACACTATTTCACTCAAACCCTTCCTTCCACCACTTGTGCTTATCAGCCCTATTGTTATACCCAAGTCTTTGAAATAACAATTTTCTCCTAATTTAACAACCCCATTTATTCTTTGACTTTTTTTCCCCCCTTGGCCAATGCAGACAATACAGTCCACCTTCCAGTCACTTTCTTGATGATGTATAAAATTCCCTTTCCCCTGAGATAAATTATCCCTCATACTCCAATTCTGTATTAATCCTACAATAATCATTCCCACTTCTTTTACCCAGAATTCTAAACCTTATCTCGGCAAATCATATAACCCTGCCAATGGGCATCACTGAAGATTCAGGGACTCCGGAATCGGTAATCTTTCCACATTCTTCCAGTTTCCTAGTCAGCTTTGTAAAATGTTTATTGATACCTTCAGTTTTCTGAGACTCTCATACTTCCTCTTGTCACCAGGCATACTCAACTACCTATAACCTCAGCTGTATCTGAAACAACTTTTCTTTTTTTCTCTGACATCTCAGAGAAAGATGTGTTTTTTTTCTGTTTCTTGTTTTTGTTTTGCTTTTTTTTCTTTTTCTCTTATTTTTTTTAAGATTTTATTTATTTATTTGACAGAGAGAGATCACAAGTAGGCAGAGAGGCAGGTAGAGAGAGAGGAGGAAGCAGGCTCCCTGCCAAGCAGAGAGCCTGATGCAGGGCTTGATCCCAGGACCCTGAGATCATGACCTGAGCTGAAGGCAGAGGCTTAACCCACTGAGCCACCCAGGCGCCCCCTTTTTTTTCTTTTTAAATCAAAGGCTATCCCCATTTTATTTTTCTGGCTTGGATTACTCTGAAGTCTGTTTCATTTTAACAATGAGATGCATTTAGCAACCCCAATCTCAACTATATAGTATATATGAGCATTTACAATTCTGCAAGAAGAGAGACATGATGTTGCATAATTCACCTCAATGAAAATGCGTAATATGTGTCTAGACATAATAAAATATTGTGTAGCTTTATTTAATGAATGTATAAATAGAAAAGGTAATTTAAAAGAAGTATTTCACAAAGAAAAAGGAAAAAGTCACAGTCTAAATTCATGTACTTATACTCCTTGCTATAAATATAAATTTATTTGTATAGATTGCATTAAACAATGCCAATTATAAATATCATACCATTCATTAAAAGGGTCAAACTTTCAGATATTCATCTTTCTAAAATACAGAACCACACTCCATGATTTGTTTGTTTGCTTCTTTCTTATTTATTTATTTAGAACAATATTATTGTATGCTGCACTGAATTTTTTATTTAAATCATTAAATCATTAGAGTTAGCTGACATATTTTAAATATTCTATTTAAAAAGATGACAAATCTTATCATTACCAAATTAAAACAGCTTTTCCTGGTCTCCACTGATATCAAGACAAATTAAATTGTATTATTCGAAACTTTCTAAAAAACAACAGATTTTTAAAAGTTCTGCTTTACTGTTCCATAAAATCAATTATAATTAATTCTTGGATTTGCATGTGATTTAAAGTTGAGTAAAGCTTCAAAAATTTTCCATGAAGTGATCTGAAATATTTGACATAATATTAAATGCTTTCCACTGTGTATAATCATATTTTTCTTAATGAGACCTAATATTAATATGTTCAATATGTACCTCATTATGGTTCTGAAATCCTATAGTTTTTAAGTGCAGAATATAGCAATTAACTTGATAAAGACTTCAAAAAATAATTTACTGACTAAATACAGATCTCATATTTCTCTTATTTCAATAACATTTTATTATCAAATGTTAAATATGAATTCATGAGCTAGGGTGTGCATTCTAATTTAAAGATTAAAAAGTCTTGCAAAATTTCTAGGAACACTGCCAGTGAATGATTAGAAAATAATGTTAAAAGGAAAAGAAAAGAAAGAATATAAAAATCTGAAAGTGAGGAAAATATAGCAGATTCTTGATCTTACGGTATTAATTAAAGTTATATATAATTAGGCCAGCCTTATTTTTAAAATAAAGATATACAGAAGTTAGAGGAGGACAGTGTAGCAATAAAATTTATCTTAATAATTTTAAACATCCCCAGACCTATAAGCCCCCTACACTTTCAATGTTTAATATATATTTAATTTTAATATTAAACTATTGGTTTATTGGTCTCTTGGAAAATTGCATCCTCTAGCACCACTGCTACTTTAAATAGATATGAAACATGTTTCTAATCACTTTTATTCAGGTAAACTTTAATAGCTTACATAGGTTAATTTTTAATGTCATTTATATTTGAAAGGGGTCAAAATATTCTACTATTAAATATTTAATATTATCCTTACAAAAAAATTAAGTAATTCAAGGCCAGACCCTAGAGGCAATGGGATCACTATTTCTGGCTCTTGAAACACCAAACAAGTCCATTGAGATTTATGCATTTTTTTCATAATTTAATAATGTGGTTTAAGTTGTTGCTAGCTTTGCAAAAATATAGTGTAATAGCACAGATGTGACTGTTAATTAAAAAGTCTCTTGTGAGAGCAAATGGGTTTCTGCGTGATGTTTTAAGCAAGATTATGTCATTTAGAAAAAAATTCTGAGCACACAAAATCCTGAACTTATAAACATTATGTGCCTAAGAGACCACTACTTTCTTCTATCCCTAACCATCTTGCTGAATCAAAACAGTAAAGATAATTTACATTTAAGGCCGAGTATTTTTGTATGTATTTTAAGTCAACCATATTTCTTTTTTTAAATATTTAATTATTTATTTAAAAAAGAGATGGGGGAGGGGCAAATGTGGAGCAGGAGAGAAACTTAGGCAGACTCCTCACAGAGCACAGAGCCCAACACTGGGCTGGATCCCAGGACCCTGAGATCATGACATGAGCCAAAACCAAGAGTCCATTGCTTACCTAACTGTGCCACTTAGGCACCCCAAGTCAACCATATTTCTAATAATGTCAAGACTTATCTTTAGTTTTTCACAATGTATTCGTAATCTTAAAAAGAAAGTTGTCAACAACTAGGTGACAAGCACATTTGAATTTTATATCAATTTTATTGTCAGTTATAATGAAAATGTCTGGAATTTGCCAAAATCAAATTTCATAAATGATTGCACTTTACATTACTTTAAATGTAGGAAGAAATTAACACACCCTTCTAAGTAATCAGAAAAATACTTAGATTTATATATAACCAATTCATCCATTAATTGAAGATATTTGAAGCATGATACACCATATTTTTCTAAAACTACCAAATTTTACCAGAAATTTTACTTAAATCATGATGAATAATATTTAAATCACATACATTGAAGAAAATGTATCAACATCTAGCCATGAGAGAATCAATGATCACTAATATTAAGTATAGGTAAGGTAATTTAATACAAATAGCATCCTAAAACATCGCAGATTTTGTCATTTCCCAGTTAAGACACTTTTTTCCAGCATATGAAAATTCCCTAGAAATAAATCAAGGAATTTTGCAAACTGCTTGATTCATAAAAGAGTACAGTGATAGTGACCATATTCACTTAGACACATACAAGCACATTCACATATACTCACATATGTACACAGATACACATTCACTCACATAGACATAAGCATACACAAACTTAAATGTGTGGAGTATATGTATGTGTGTATGGGTGTGCATAGTTAAAAGTATATCTTTGTGAAAATACATTAGAAAGCTGGGAACTGTTTACAAGGCTTCAAATCTATCACTTCACCAATGAGATTTTTTCCCCCTCTCCTGGAAATTCTTTCTAATTTTTTATATCACTTTTATAAAATTTATTGATTTTTTTGATTTTTTTTTCTCAAAGGACTTTTAAGTTTTTGTTTTAAATGTTCTCCTGCATCATTAGTAAGTATAATGCTTAGGGTTTCATTAGAATGCTTGAATAAGAACTTTTGTGGCTTTATTTAATTTTTTGGAAAATACCTGCCACCATATGCTTAAATATTCTCTACTCTTACTCTGCCATCTTGTAGATCTGTTTAGACATACCCCCACTGGAGAGAAGTCAAAAGGAAGGTCACTTAAGAAGTGGGGGCTTATGTTCAACCTTCTTGAACTTAATTATTACTACATAAATTATTTGGAATTCTTCTGCATGGGAGATTTATCTCCTCTATTAATTCATTGGCTAATTTATTTATATCAGTACATAGTCACAAATATTTAATACTTTGTGTCATAATCCTACACTATTTTTTGCACTGTTTATAGTGACTTTCTTCCAAAAAGTACCATACAGAATGAGCAAGAAAGAGTAACTTTAAACTGGAGAAATCTAATAAAAATTACTTCGACCAGGTGATCAAGGTCAGTATCAACAGTGGTAAGTCATATTGATAGCATGTACACTTGATATGATATGCTAGAAATGATAATTTACCTCTCTGGTCTTCCATAACCAATAACCTCAATCTACTCTCATAAAAACATGATACAAATCCCAACAAATAGACATTCTACTAAAAAATTGTCGAGTAATTTTAAAAACAGATAAGGTCTTCAGAAACAAGGAATGTCTGAGAAACTGTCACAGTAAAGAAGAGCCTAGAGAGACATGAAAACAATGTAATACGATATGAGGTCCTGAAACAGAAAAACTAAAGCTATCTAGATTAGTAATAATGGACCAATATCAGTTCATTAGCTATAGCAAATGTAATTTGTAAAATGTAAATGTAAATGTACCATGCTAAATGTAAGCTCAAACATAGAGGGAACTGGATCTGAGGTATGTGGACACCACACTACCTATATCCTCCCCATATATTTGTAATTCAAAAATGTCCTAACCAACAAAGTTTACTTTATATTTCTCTGGGTTTTTTGAAATACAATTGACATGTAACATTGCATCAGTTTAAGGGGTATAAATGATGATTTGATACATGTATATATTGTGAAATGATTACCGTAGTACAGTGGGTTCAAACTTCCATCATCTCAGATAATTACGTGTGTGTGTGTGTGTGTGTGTGTGTGTGTGAAATTTTAAGATCTATTCTCTTAGCAACTTTCAAATATTTAATGCAGTTATGTTAACCATCATCACCATATTGTACGTTACCTCACCAACATTTAGTCATCTTCTAAAAGGAAGTTGGTACCCTTTGACTGACATCTCTTCACTTCCCCCACCCCAGCTCTTGGAAACCACTATACCATTCTCTTTGATTCCATGAGTTTGGCTTTTCTAGATTCCACATATAAATGAAATCATACACTGTCTTTCTTTGAATTAATGTCACTTAGCAAAATGCCTTCAAGATCCATCCATGTTGTTGCAAATAGCAGGATTTCCTTCTTTCTCATAGGTCAGGAATATTCCATTATCACATCTTCACCATTCTTCTGTCGATACACATTTAAAACATTTCCATGTTCTGACCATTGTGGATAATGCTTCAGTAAACATAGCAATACAGATATCACTTAGGGATTCTGATATGATTTCCTTTTGATATATATCAAGAAGATTGCTAGATTATGTGGCAGTACTCTTTTTAATTATTTTTTGAGGAAACTCCGTGGTATTATACTAGTTTTTAAGGAATCTCCATACTATTTTCAGTAGTGTCTGTACCAATTTATAATCCCACCAACAGCACACAAATGTTTCTTTTACTCCACTTCTCTGCAACACATTATTTTTTAAATTTTTTAAAAAAGATTTTATTTATTTATTTGATTTACTTATTTGTTTATTAGATCACAGAGCTCTGGAAAAGGAGAAGCAAAACTCACCGCTGAATGGAGAGCTGGATGTGAGGCTTGATCCCAGGACCCTGGGATCATGACCTGAGCTGGAGGCAGTGGATTAACTGACTGAACCACCCAGGGGCCTCCATTATTTCTTCTTTTGATGGTAACCATTCTAACAGATATGATGTGACATCTTATTGTGGTTTCATTTGCATATCCCTGATTAATGATATTGAATATCTTTCAATGTAGTTTTCAGCCACTTGTATACTCTCTTTGAAAAAGTCTATTCAGGTCTGTCCATTTTAAAAATCAGTAGTTCAATTTTTTTTTTTTTTTTTTGGATTTCGTTGTTGTTGTTATTGAATTGCATGCATTACTTTTATATTTTGAATATATTTTACTATTTAGAATAGTAACCCCTTAAAAGATAGTTTACAAATATTATTATCTCTCACTTCATAGTTTTTCACTGTGTGGATTGTTGTTTTTGCTTTGTCATGCAAAAGCTTCTTAGTTTGACATAGTTCCATTTATTTATTTTTGCTTTTCTTCCTTGTGCTTTGGGTATCATATTCAAAAATCATTGTGAAAACTAATGTAAAGGAAGCTTTTCCTTATGTTTTCTATTAAGTGTTTTATAGTCTTTAATCCATTTTGAGTAGCTTTTGTGAGTGTTGTAAGATAGGAGTCTAATTTCATTCTTCTGTATATAATTATCCAGTTTTCCAAAAACCATTTATTGAAGAAACTATCCTTTCCTCATTAAGTATTCTTGGCTCCCTAATCAAATATTAGTTGACTATATATCTGAGGATTCATTTCTGGGCTCCCAATTCTGTTCCATAGTCTACTGACCTATTTTTATGCCAGTATCATACAGCTTTCATTACAATAACTTTGTAGTATAGTTTCAAATCTGCAAGTGTGGTCCTCTAGCTTTGCTCTTCATTCTTAGGATTGCTTTGGATATTCAAAGTTGTCTGTGGCTCTGTATGAATTTTAGAATTTTCTTTTTATTTCTATGAAAAATGCCATTGGAATTTTGAAAGCTTTTGCATTGAATCTATAGATGGCTTTGGGTACTATTGTTATTTTAGTATCAATTCCTCCAGTCCATGAACATGGGATATCATCCATTTATTTACGCCCTTTTCACTTCTTTCATCAAAGTTTTCCAGTTTTCAGTACAGATTTTTCAACTCCTGGTTAAATTAATAAGTATTTTATTGTTTTTGATACTATTGTAAATGAATTGGTTTTCTTCCAATGTACTTCTGTGGTATTAGTTGTAATGTGCTTTTTCATTTCTGATTTTAATCATTTGAATTTTCTTTTTTCTTAATCTAGCTTAAGTTTGTCAAATTTTGTAAAATCTTTTCAAAAACCAGATCTTGGTCTCATTGATGTTTTTTTCTATGGCTTTTCTGACCTCTGTTGCATTTATTTCTGCCCTGATCTTTGTTATTTCATTTCTTCTGCAAATCTTCACTGAGTTTTTTCTCTTTCTGGTTCTTTGAAGTGTAAAGTATGTTTTTTAAGATATTTCTTTTTTTCTTAATTTAGGTGTTTATCACTATAAACGTCCCTCTCATGGCTATTTTTCCTGCATCCTATATATTTTGGGATGTTGTATTTCAGTTTTTATTTTTCTCAAGATATTTTTTATTTCCCTTTTTTCTCTTTGACTCATTTGTTGTTCAGGAGTGTATTGTTTGTCATATATTTGTGAATTTTCTGGTTTTCCTCCTGCTGCTGATGACTAGTTTCATACCACTGTTGTCAAAAAAAAGATACCTGTTATTAATTCAACTTTAAATTTGCTAAGTTTTGTTTTGTGACCTAACATGTGGTCTATGCTGGAGAATGTGCCCTGTTTGAGATAAATGTGTATTCTGCTGTTGCATGAAATGTCCTGTATATGTGTATCAGGATGTCTATAGTATAGTTAAGTTCAAACTTTTCTTAGTGATCTTCTGTCTAGATGATCTATCCATTGTTGAAAATGAGGGTATTGAAATCCTCAACTATTACTATTACTATATCTGTTCTCCTTTCAGGTCACTTAACATTTGCTCAATATATTTAGGTGTTTCCATGTTGGGTGCCTATATACTTATGAATGTTATCCTCCTGATCAATTGACCCCGTTATTATTATATAACATTTTGTGTATCTCATTACTATCTTTGGCTCAAAGTGTGTTTTGTCTGATATAAGTATTCTATGCCTGCTCTTTTGGTTTCTACTTGCATGAAATATTATTTTCCGTTTCTTCTCTTTGAGCCGATATGTTACGCTCTTAAAACTGGAGTGGGAAAAAAAAAAAGAAGACCATCCATTTGGATCATACTGGGTATCTGAAGAAATGGTAGCTTCAGGAAGAAGGGAGAGGGACTGTCTGGCCATCTTTGTCTTCCATAATGGGAGATACAACTCTTTTACCAACATTCTATGGGAAATTCTACAGAAGGGGTTGGATACAAGCAGAGAAATAAAAACCTTTTAAATCCTGAAAAAAACAAACAAAAAACTGGAGTGAATCTCTTGTAAGCAGCATAGAGTTAAGTTTTTATCCATTCAGACACTCTATGCTTTTTTTTTCATGGTTTTTTATTGGATAATTTAACCATTTACATTTAGAGCAATTATTGACAGCAAGGGCTTTACTTTTCTTTTCTAGCTGTTTGTATTACTCTTGTTCCTTTTTTCTTGCCTTGCTGCCTTCCTTTGTGAACTATGATCTTCCCTAACAGTATTCATTAATTCCCTTCTCTTTTTATTTTGTGTCTACTGTATGTTTTGCGTTTGAGTTACCATGAGGCTTATCTAAATATATTAAAGATACAGCAGTCTATTTTACACCACTAAAATTTAACTTTGATCATATACACAAACTGTACCCTTTACTCTCCCTCCTTTTATGTTTTTGATGTCACAATTTATCTGTCTTTACATCGTGTATTCATTAAATGATTACTGCAGCTATAATTATTTTTTATACTTTTGTAACCTTTTAATAGAATTAAAGATAAACACATCACATTATAGGATTATTCTGATTTTGACTGTATACTTGCCTTTACCAATTTCATGTGTTTTCATGTTACCCATTAGCATCCTTCTATATCAGCTTGAAGAATTCTTTTCAGTATTTCTTCAAGATATGTCTAATGGTGATGATCTCCTTCAACTCTTGTTTGTTTGAAAATATCTTATTTCCTTAATTTCTTAAAGAAAACTTTGTTAAAAATATAGTATTCTTGGGCCAATGTTTGTTTTGCTTTATTTCAGCACTCTGAATGTATCATCCTGCCCTCTCCTGTCCTGTAAGACTTCTGTTGAGAAATAAAGCAAGTCTTATGGATTGGGGCTCCCTTAAAAGTTATAAGCTTCTATTTTCTTGCCACCTTTAAGATTTCCTCCAATTTTTGACAGTTTTATTATAGTATGTCTTAGAGAAATCTTTTTATGTGGAATTTGCTTGGATTTGGAGAAGCAAATCTCTCTGCAGATTTGGGAAATTTTCAGCCATAATTTCTTTTAATAAGCTTTCTGTGCCCATCTTTCCCTTTTCTCTTGGAACTCCTAAGTATTCTTGTCTCTCTTAATGGTTTCCTACAGTTCCTGTAGGCTTTACTCTTTTTCATTCTTTTTTCTTTGTTTCTCTCTGGTCCAGACATCTTGCTGGAATCACTTGAAGTTTATTTTTTTTAAATGGCATATAAACATAGAGAATTAATTATGCTCAATTTTATTTCCACATTATTATTCATACATAAAAAGATGTAACAAAGTGGAACTGAAGTAGTGTATATTTGGGCAAGTCCCATATATGATATCAGGCTATAGTTTAGCCTGCTATCTGAATAAGACTTATTTGGAGTTATAAATTTAATGATGTAGCTTCATGGATTGGTAGGAAATAGTAGCCTCAAAATAGGAAAACCCAGCAGTTTTTTACCTAGAATATCTGCAGGCCCATTAGCACAGATTAAACCTTCCTAAATGATGAGAAAGGAAGGCAGGGGAAACCATATATGATTTATTTGTATCCAAAACAAACTGAATTTTATCTTTTTCAAAATAAGGAAATTTGCTCCAGTTACAAATGTCTGAACTATTTAATTCTGTTGAGCAACTAACCTATCAAGATGTTAAGCGCATCTCTGTATGCATTTAATTATAAAAAATATACAGAAAAACAAATATTTATACTACTTGAAAATTGGTAAGCTATGAAGTCACTATCTTAAACTTGCATAATGTATAGCTCAGGATCTAGGTTCTTTTTTCCCCTAATTTCTCTTTCTCTCTTTCCTTTTTTGACTTTAGCTCAATAAATAAATAAAAATGAAGAGAAAATGTAACTGCTCATCTATGATCTAGCAGTCTATAAAACATATTTTAAAATTTTTCAATACAACATAGTCTTAGAATTTGTATTTGATTTCTTTAAATTGTCCTGATTCCATTTAAAAAAAAAAAAAGCCACTTTTGGCACTCTGAATGTGTGACAAGTGTCTCAACATATAAACATAAATTTTTGGATAGTAAGTTCTTTATTGCAATTTTCATATTACTTTCATTCTTTTTAGATTTTATTTAAGTCACTATAGATTGGTATAGTGTTACAGAGAGAGATATCATCAGTGAACTCAGATGAGAACTCTTCGGTAGCTTGTATCTCTATTCACATATTCTTTCATAATTCAAAAAGAAAAAAATATTTTTGGAAGTATTATATTAGACTAGTGAACTTAAATACTTTTTGTTTCTCTAGGTATGTTGGAAATAATCCTCCAGGGATAGATTAACAAGTGTGAAGGAAGGATAAGAGGGTTATCTATGCAATTTTGTTTCACATCAATGGAAATTTCTAGACTAAAATTCATGAATAAAGCTTTGACTTTTTGTAGATTGATTGATAGTAAACTCTCGTTCATATATAAAAACAGGAAACAGTTGTTGAAGGTGGTCAGTTTATACAGTTAGACTGAGAACAACTGAGTAGAAGTCATCCCTCCAATAGCCAAATACAGCCATTAAACAGGCAATCAGAATAAAATCTAGAATTCAAGTTCTACAGATATATATTTGGTAATCATGAATATTCAAATGGTTTTTAAACAATGAGAAAGGATGGCAACGTCCATGAAAACATGTATATAAAAAACATCAATAGTCAAAAGGAACATCTTATTTTAAAAGACGTATACTAATTTTTTATTGCAGTGTAATAAATTATCACAAGCCAAGTGACTTAAAAGACTACCCACTTACTAACTCACGTTTTTGTAAGTCAGAAGTACAGCAGGGCTGGTTGGATTCTCTATTCAGGTTGAAATCAAAATGTTGACTAGTTGCGTTCTCATCTGGAATTCAAGCTCATTTGGATTCTTGAAAGAAAACAAGTTCCGTGAAGTTGTAGGACTAAAGTCCTCATTTCTTGGCTGTTAAGTGGGAGCTGCTCTCAGCTTCTGGAAGCCACCTATTTTCCACACCAAACAATCCACTCTATCTTCCAGCCAACAACAGTGCATCAAATTCTTCTCCTGCTTCAAATCTTTCCTCTGCCAAGCCAGAGGAAAATCTCTGCTTTTGAAATGGTTTGCCAGATTAATTTAGGCCCAACCAAATAAACTTCCTGTACTATCTAACATTATAAGATCATGGGATGATACACATCATATCCACAGGTGTAAGGTGGCACAGTTTGGGGAAGCCATCGTGAAATTCTGCATATCATGGGGGTGGATTCTAAGATCTTGAGATTAAAAAAAGAGAAATAGGAAGGGGTACATGAGAAAAAAAAAAAAAACGGAGGACGACACAACTGCAGAACAAAACAATTGGTGAGCAAGATAGGCACTTAAAATACCCATTTGTTTTGAATATATAGAATTCACTTTAGAAAGAAATTTCAGAGGAAAAATGGCGTTATAAATCTAAAGACAGAACACTAGAGTATGAATTGAGATTATACCAACCTATTGTTCTTTCAAGAAACATGGCAGAGATGGAAATGGTGCAGAAACTAAGAAAGTCAAGGATGAGAGAGATTCAGGTGTTTTGTTTTGAGGCAATCCAGGAGAGAGGAAAAGCTTAAAGAATGTCAGAAAAAAAGAATCAAGTTAGTTAAGAACTTATGTATAAAAGTTTTTTAAAAAATTAACAAAGCACATGAATTGAGGTTTCACAAAAAGCCTATGTGGATTTTTTTTTTCCTACACAAAGTACGTCCTTGCTTGTTTAATAATACAAAAGTAAGTGGTTCTGGCATTTTCTGTGTGTGCTAACATTTCTCCTGGTATGTGCCTTGCAGTCCCTCAAAGTGTATCTTAATTGCATTCTGAGCATATTTTCCAAAACAAAATGGTCGGAAAAGGTGACCAAATATTTGAAATTACAACACTCCAAGAATAGCTAGATACCTGGTTGGAATACACAATTAACATAGAAATCTCATTGAGGTTAGGATTTAAACTGTTAAGCTTAGAGTAATTAACAGACACATGTCCAATGTGTTATAGTTTTTTTTTTTCTGTGAATTTAGCAGCTGAATTGCACAAATATTTATTTTTTCAATGGTTATTTTAACCAAATAACTATATGTTTCATTTATTTGTAATTGATTGGCAAAAGTCTCAAAATGAGTTCAATAAACCCAAATGTGCTTCTTAGGACAAAATACACACTTAACATTAGAATTAATGATCAGCCCATGTTTTTGTTTTAAGACAGAGTATAACATAGCACATTTACTACTGTATCCAAAAGGAAGTACAAGATTTCTCCTAGATTTGTTATTTCTCTTACTACATACACATACATACATGTCTTAAAACCCTTTTATAAATGACTGTTTTATTTACTAGAACTGTGTTTATTATTTAAAATGATAGCTACATATTTTTAAGACAAAATCCCTTAATACATTGGAGGAAAAATGTTTGCCTAAAGGAAATTAAGATGGGGCCCTGTCTTTGGAATACTGTGTATATGTGTATGTGCACACACTCATGCACGTGGCTGTGTGTGTAACAACATACCAGGTATTGTAATTAGATCTAATAATTAGAAATAATTTCATGATTGCAAAGCATTGTAGATCAAACAATGGTTCCCCAAAGATGTTTGTTTCCTAATACCCAGAACCTATAATTATGTTACCTTACATGGCAAATGGACTTTGAGTTACTACATGAAAAATCCTGGAGATGAGAACATAATCCTGGATTATCTAGGTGGGCCCAACATAATCACAAAGGTTCTTATAAAATGGAGGCAAGAGAGTTAGAGTCAGAGAAGAAGATACAATGACAAGCAGAGGTTCAGACAATGTGAGGATGGGATCATGAGAAAAGCATGAAGATGCTCTCCAGAACCTGGAAAAGGCAAAGACACAGATTCCAATTCTTGCCTCTTTTTCACTTTCAACAGCAATGAAGCCCTTCTGAATGCTTTTAGATTTCTAACATCTAGAACAATGACATAGAATTTTCTGTGGTTCTTTTAAGGTACTAAGTTTGTGGCAACTGATTACAGTAGTAACAAGAAGCCATTACACCAAGTGCATTTTAATATAACCAGCCATATTCAGGCCAGTATGCTTCATTTAGTGATTTTTTTCCCATGATTGTGGCTACATCACACGCAAAAAAAAATTTAGTTTATAATTTTCAGTAGTGGTAATTCTTTTAAGCTGATTAAAGCATTTCAGAGAGAGAGTAATAAGCAAATTCTCAGGACTCCCTGTCACACATTTAAGGAATCAGTAATTAGATTAATCCTGATTCTAGTAAAGTTCTAGTAGGAGGACTTTAGTAATATGCACACACAAAAAAGGAGTCTTGTGACATATTACAAGTCTTGTGACATATTAAGGGTCGACTTTCAGCAGTAATGACGAAGGACAGTACTTCATCAGAGATCTGGGTTTCCAGGTAGCATGTGGCTGAATGGTTCTAACAGAGGGATGGAACATGAGAACATGACTGTGTCAGGAGGAGCCTCTCTCCGCGTGGGTGGCCTACAACTTGAAAAAAATGGTATGATTTACTTGGCCATAAAGATCACTGATCTCTCGGCCTCATGTCTTGCCTTCCTGCTTTGCGTCCTGTCCTCTTGCGGAGGATGAGAGTTCAGACACCTAAGATCTGGCCTCCAGGTACGTCATACAGGTCCAGTCTCAGCAATTTGCCATTTGGGAGCCACACATCTCTCCTCCTTTCTCTTGTCATTTACAGGAGGAATTGTTCCTTTGCTACCCTCAAAGTTACTCTACAAGTAAATTTAGAGAACTTCCACTTCCATAGATAGCATTGATCCCACATTTTTTCTTTCTTGTTCCCTCCTCAAATCCCACAAATACAAAAATACAAATAAAATACTTAAATCTTATTCCAGATCGGGCAGAAAGAAGGGAAAAGGTGGCAAGTACAGATAAGAAATTTCAATGAATTTTGAAGGAAAGTAGATAGATGAGGGCAACTGACTTAGCTGAGAAAGATAATCTTCAAGGCCATAGAGCCAATTAAAATCTGGCTAATGTATCCAACAGAAAACCAGAAGTCTCAGGACCTTGGACACAACAACTGTCTTTGAAGGCCGGGGTGTGAGAATTGAGACTGAAAACAGTATGACTAAGGCCCCCGGACTTTTTTCTCCAAGGCTTTGCTGCCAAGAAAAGGGAGATTTCCCACCGTGGTGTAACAGAGGGAGTACACACTCCGAGAAGGCTCAGTCAGTAAGGCTCCTGAATCAAACGACTAAATGCAGAAAAGGAATGAAAGGAAGGATTAATGCAACCCTGCAGAGTTCATGGTAACACCCTTCTGCTATCTTCTTCCAACATACTTTCCAGGATTCTTTCTGGGCACTGGGAACAGACCAAATGTCAAAAGATAACGACATTTCAGATTTGCCCAGTGGATTAACACATGTCTTACTAACTACTCTATGGTAAAACTCTTTATTCTGTAAATGATACCCATCCACAAAGTGTCTCCAATTGCCACTTTAGTGCCTTACTTCTATTTACAGTTTTCCAGAGATCACCATGTATATGTCCATAGAAGAGCAGAAGAAGAACTCAGAAGAAACAAGCAGAGATTTTAGGTTAAAAAATTCAAGTAAATCTTTAAAATCAGGAAATATAGGAAAAGAAATGCATTCTTTAAAAATATATCACAATACTATGCAAAAGGGGTATTCAGAAAACAACAACAAAACTATGTTTTCTGGCTTGCGAAGTATGAAGTTTTTGACATGAGTGACTTCTTGGCAATGCTATTAAACGGAAAGGTCCTCTACTCCCCCTTCTCCTCTTCCTGCTGACTGCCATGTGTGCAAGTGGCTGGACCAGCTGTGGCAAATGATAAAATAGAAGCCATGTGTTGAAATGCAGAGAATTAAGAGTGAATGAGCTAAACTCCTAATATTGTGGCGCTATCATGTCAGCCTTCAACTGACGTTATTTAGACAGCTATCTGAAGAGAGAAATATTTGATTTAAGCCACTGTTTTTCAGTCTCTACAGTAACCAAATCTGACTGGTAAAGGTAGACAGTTGATGTCTCTTCAATAAGTATACTGATACCACAAAAAAAACAAAAGGGAAAATAATGCAAACATATATTGGGAGCAAATAACTAGTGAATGTCACAAAGGTAATAGTACAAAACCTGCAATTTTGACCAAAATATTAATAAATTTTTTACTTTAAATAAAAATGGTTATCAATTGTAACCAAAATATCAAAGACTATAAAGAATTTATCAAATGATATAAGGACCATTTAAAAATAATAAGACCTCAAAATATTTAACTTTATTCACTGCTTTTCAGGAAGCTACTAGAGAATATGATAAAAATTATAAAAGCAAATCATAAAAATAAATAATGTGGGAACCAGAAGACAAGTATTCAATACAGAAAAAAGGCACAAGACTTCCCAGGAGCACAATAACAAGTTCCATTACAATAGCTCTTTGTCAGGTCTAGAACACAACCAATTCAAAATACAAGATGAACACTGAATGCTTCAGGAAAGGTGAGTCTGAAAAAAAAAAAAAATGGAACGCATAGTTTACCTGATAAAATATTTGATCATGTTGAAATGAGTTTCACAGTTCTCTCAGAAAGTCTGGGTTAATTAATCAGGGATGAGAGGAGAGGAAATACACACACACACGAAATAATTATTAGCTACCAAAAAAAGCAAAAAGTTGCCCAAAACAGGAAATGTAATCACAATAAATTATGGGAACCAGTTTACACATTATTATAATTATAACAAAAGGTAATCACTGAACACTGAGCCAGAAACTGAGACATGAGTATTGGGAATTGTGTGGTGAGGAAAATGGGTGGCAAGACTTTGAATAAGGTTACATTTTCACCATCTACAGTAGGCAGTCAACTGTTTATAAACGGAAGAACCTAGATAGGATAATAGAAGTGATTCCAGTATTTAGAAATACAATGAAACATGCCAGAAGAAATGGATGAATGAGTTGCACAGGTTTGTCTCTGGCGAGTGGAAATTAGAGATATGAAGGGGTGAGGCAGAAACTGCTATTCTTTGTTAGTTTATATGGTTATTGTTTTTATTTTTTTAATATTTTATTTATTTATTTGACAGAGATCACAAGTAGGCAGAGAGGCAGGCAGAGAGAGGGGGGAGCAGGCTCCCCGTGGAACAGAGAGCCCGACACAGGGCTCGATTCCAGGACTCTGGGATCATGACCTGAGCCGAAGGCAGAGGCTTTAACCCACTGAGCCACCCAGGTGCCTCTGTTATTGTTTTTATAAACAAAATTTACACATTAAAAAAAAAAGTTAAAAAAAAACCAAAAACAAAACAAACTCATCTTCCTAAAATTCTTGCTTTCATTTCAGCCACATAAAAAATCCAGATTCTCTACCTGCTTGGAAATGGAAGAGCATCAGAAAACTTTCCTGTCATATCAGTTGTAATCTGCCCACAGTACCTCAGTTTGGATCCCAACATAGAGGAAATAAAGAAACTTTGCTTTCTGGTTCCCTGAGCATTGGCTATCATGTCGAGACCCATACTCAATCACCACTACATCCCAATATTTCATAAGAAAAGAGTACTGAAATAATGCAGGATCTTAGATTTACTAATTCAATATATTCAGTGGACTCAAGGTATTGCTAATTTAACTGAAATTCAAATAAGAGATGCACATTTCATATTAATTTCATTGGAGATATAAGACTAGTCTCAAGAACAATGACAAAGTATATTTTTCTGTCTTTAAATAATTTAATAAGACTGAATCAATCAATATGTCTATAAGGTTGTGTAATGAGGTAAAAATACTTCTATAACTTAATAAATACATAACACCTTATTGTGTAATGTGATCAAGAAATCATTTATACCTTTACTTTTTCAGTCTGTCTTTGCTTCTTTCTTTCTCTCCTTCTTTTCTTGCCTCTTCCCTTCTCGTTATAAACTTTCCTCTTAGAAAATAATTCTCTTTATTCCTTCCAGAAGTACTAGATTATAGGCATATTACTTTAAAACAATAGCCAGATCAAACCTCATCAATTTAAGAATGGAGGGTGCACCGTGTAAGGAGTTTAGTCTGTATCTGTGTTACCAAATGGATCTAAAGTGACATCTCAGGGCCCTGTTAATGAGATTGTGCTCATGGAAGGGAATCTGGTAATGGGATCATACCAAATCAGATTGTTTAGAGATAATGTTGACACAAATTAAATTAATTACTGTTCAATTTGCCCTTCACAAACACAAATTTTAAAAGAGTTAACTAGTAACCTAGAGAGATCCTAGTGATGAAAGAACATATTTTAGGATCAAAGCCTAGAATCTGCAGATTGGGTGGTTGATAGAATAAAAGTAACTGTATTTTTAATAAAGGCATTTATAAGACAAATACGTTCAAGTCCATCAACAACTGAGTCTCCTTGGTCATCTGACCCTATATAGGTAGGCCATTCTTATTTCTAGAAATTACATGGATCATTCTATTTTCTCAAGTGTTCTCCTACGTACAATTTGGTTTTCCTTCAAAACTACTAAAAAGTCACATGTGTATGCAGCATTACTAGCCTAAATTTCAATTATGTTTTAGTAGCTGTCAATCCCTACATAGAAGTGCACTCTTTTGGATGTGACTGCACTTGTTTAACACAACAGGGATGCTATTAGCAGTGAAAATGCATGTCCCACAAAAATCACGTGACCTTTTGGGAGAAATATCTAGATAGAAGTTCCTTAGGTAATTAATTACACTGTGTAGAAATAAGTTGAGATACAACATTAAGAGAATGTATTGTTATGAGTCATGGTCCTTTATGAAAGACCTGATTATGTACCATATGTACATAAAACTGAAAATGTTTAAAATGTGTATTTAGTTGCTTCTAATTCTGCATGTTACATCAGAATATTATGCTATGAAATGCATCACTGTCCCATACAAACATGAGAGGAAAGAAAAAGAAAAATGCTACTTTCTTCATGTTATATCTTAAAGTTGTGTCAGAAGCACAACATTCTACTCAGCTATTCCATAATTTTTTGAAAGACTATTATGACAGTCATTTTAGGTGCAGAAAACATAGAAAAAAGAGCATTCTATAGACAAAATTTCTGTTCTCAAGGGTCTCTCCTGCATTCATTCTGATACAGAAACAGAAAGAGAGAGTAGGGCATTTAAACATGCAATAAAAATATAAACGAGTAATTGGGTATTTTCAAGTAGAGGTGAATGCTATGAAAAAAATGCAATAAATAGTAATGATGGAGACTATACGTGCTTTTTTCTTAAAGTAAAGTTATCTAAGGAGATTAGTTTTATTTTAAATCTGAATGGCAACTAGGAACTAAGCATGTTAAAATCTGGAGTCCATTCATTTCATTCAAAAGAGGTATCAAATGTAAGACCTTGTAACAGAGCCAGCACATTTTTCCTGGTACTCGTTTTCTCCTTCCTTATGGTAAATAAAACCTCTTTCTTGAGTTTAAGGACCCATATCCTCAAAGCTACCAACTACATTTCCTAGACTGTTAGGGGTGGCCCTTTGAAATAAGCAACCAATGGGCTACGAATGGAAGCGTGCTCAACCTACCAGTCATGTCTCTTAAAGAAGCTAGTTTCTGTTTTCTTCTTCCCTAGGGTAGGAATCCACATATGGTGCTAATGACTAGCTTAAGCAACGCAAACAAAGACAAATCCCCAGGAAGCTATTAGATCAGTGAGTTGGAAGGATCCTTTCCCTACCCCAATCTGTTACATGAGAGAGAAATCCATTTCTGTTTGGTGTGAATCATTGAATGTTTTGTTCTACTGGTTGTGTAAGTTTGTTCTAAACTACCTGATACTGATTTTATGGCAGGAATAACCTCAATGTGTAGAAGAAAATATTTTAAAACCAGTATGCATGAAATAATAAGCTTGAAGAAAGGTGACAGAAAATTATTTCTGAGAATTAGGCAGTGATCAACTTATGGATGGCCTTGTAAATCACTTCATTTTAAGTAAACTCAATGGAAAATTTTCAGAGCAAGGTGACTTAATTTGGCTTCATTTTTAAAAATACAACTTTGTTGTAAATTGATTCTAATGAGTCAAATGCAAGCAGAAATGCAGTAATAAACCAATTTAAACCATCCATTTGAGAGACCGAGAGGGGTGCAAATCATTGAAAAGTCCAGAAAGCACTTAGTTATATAGTTAACCTATGTCATCACAAATAATCATATCCAACTATTTACTCATCATGTAATCATTAAAGATCTCCTATGCATCATCATCATGTTAAAAACTGGATACATAATGAGGAATGAGACATAGTACCTAACTTTATTGAAGTCTGTAAATTATACATACCAGATATGTAATTTGAAATTGGATTAAGTTCTACAAAAATAGGTTGTTGTGGGAGAGTAAATAGAAATCACTTAACTTTGATTATGCCTCTCCAAGGAAACATCTACCCTAATATCTGAAATATAAGTGTTGATTACCCCCCCAGCAAAGAGTGGGCAGTAGGCTGTGGAGAATTTTGGGTGGAGGCATGAGCAAGGAGTGTGATGTGGAAACAGGTCTGACAAAATGCATGACAGGTAGTGGAAAAAATATGTATTCATTAGGGATAAATTATAAGCACACGATTATACAAAAAGTGACAATATTTATACAGTATATCTCATGTCTTAACAATTTAGATAAAACTTAATGTGTAAAATATTACCTACAGAATATGTTTATGGGATATGCTTCTGGCTAGGATACTTCAGAAATCATGAAGACAACATTTTGAATGGCTCACATTAGCAACTTTATCTTTGCCTTTTTTCTACAGAATAAGAATTATAGCACAACTCAAGTCAATTATGATAAATAGATTTACCCTAAAATGTCTCTACTTTCTGATATATTTCTAAATCCTATACAAAATATTCTGCTAATCATTTTGTGTTTTCCAAGAAAAAATATTTTTATTAAACATTTTTAACAAAACCTTTTTTAAAATTTTGTTATTAAATATTAGATAAATTAGAAAAGTAAAATGTGTATTTGAACTCCAATTCAGAGATGATAAAAAAAACTTCATTAGAATTTTTTCCTGAAAAAAAACAAATAACTTCTGAATGTGCAATATTGCTAAGCAAAATAATAATGTTGGAAAGGACTCTAAAAATGTATAGACCACAATTAACTGTTCTAACTTCATTAAGTACTGAGTTCACTTTTGTATCCAAAACTGTTGTAGAAGCATGAAATTCACTGTGTTATTTACAGAGATTTACTAGGCAATGAAGCAATGAAATTATCAAAACTTAGTCAGCATTTACATCCAAAATAGTAAAAGGGATAAATTCAAAGCAAGTCACTTGAAAGACTATTGAATAAAAAACCTGAAAGAGGAAGATATGTATTTTACAAATAATAATTATTATTTTCCAGTTTATCTTATAAAGTAGCACTTTGGTTTTCTAAGACCAACAAACTAATATATAATACATACATTTGTCATGACATTTGTGAAAGACAATACTGATTAGAAATGTTAGGTGAATCTGATGCAAGAAGGAAGCTTGTGGGACACCCTCCAATGACACTATAGCTGGGCATAGTCAGGAACTGACTAAAGATAAAAAAGACCAACTCATTGAACATATAAAACTAGAAGAGCCTTTTTTATTGCAACTTGACAAATACACAGAAATTGTTAATACAGGATACTTTCAATATAGTTATTTGTGCATATTATCTTAACATAATGGTGATAGGAAGTAAGGACTGGTTTTTTGTTTTTTGGGGTTTTTTTGTTTGTTTTTTTTTTGTGGGGGCATCCACTGCCGACAAACACAGCCAGCTCTGAGATGTGAAATGGACTTCATACTTTAAGTTCTGAGTAGATATGTTTTAATGGCAGAAGCTTGCACCAATTTAATATTGGCACATCAAAATGTAAATCAAATATAGTTTCTTTAGTAAGATAGACTTGGCATAAAAAATAAGTTGCACAAACTATGTTTAGTCACATGTATTAAAATTGTGAATACATAAAGTCTTATGTATTAAAATCAATTTCTGCTCAATTAGATAATAATATGAGAACTGATTTTTAACAAATGTTAATTCATGCTAAAGTGAAATGTTTTTTAATGGCAACAGTTCAGTTGCAAATTTTGAACTGTTGAATAAACTCTCACTGTTTCTGTAAGATAAGAAGCCAGTTTGCTTCCAACTTTTTAGTGATGTGAATTGGATAGTCAAACTTACTTATCTGTTTCTTTGGTATTTTTAATGATTTTAACCCTTTCACACAAGGAAGGAATGCAACATGGCAGATAAGATCCAAGGGCACAAAGAAAATTTGGAAGTCTGGGAGAAAAACATTTCTAGGGATTGTTATGACATTTCTGTAGTTTAACAACAATTATGAGTAAAATCAGTCATGGTGTTAATACTGCACTTTATTGAAAGTTATCAACAATCTTCCCCCACACCTGTTTCCTGTGTTGTTGATTTTAGCCACTCTGATAGCTTTGAGGGGCTATCTCATTGTAGTTTTTATTTGCATTTCCCTGATGGTAAGTGGTGAACATCTCTTAATGTGTCTGTCATCTAGATGTCTTCTTCAGAAGAATGTCTGTTTATGTCTTCTGCCCTTTTTTTAAATGGATTATTTGTTTTGCAGGTGTTGAGTTTCATAAGTTCTTTATATATTTTGGATACAAGCCCTTTATCAGATATGTCACTGGCAAATATCTTCTCCGGTTCTGTAAGTTGCCTTTTCATTTTGATTGTTTCCCTCATTGTGCAAAAGCTTTTTATTTTGACATAGTCCCAACAGTTTGTTTCTGTTTCCCTTGCCTCAGGAGAAATATCTAAGAAAAAGTAGCTATGACCCATGTCAAAGAAGTTACTCCCTATGTTGTTTTCTATGATTTTTATGGTTTCAGGCCTCACAGTTAGGTCTTTAATCCATTTGAATTTATAGCAGCATTATTTACAATAGCCAAAATACAGAAACAGACCAAGGCATCTACTGATTGAGGGATGGCTAAAGATTATGTGGTGCATATATATATATATATATATATATATATATATATAATTAATCATTAATTATATATTAAATATTTTAACAAATAATTAATCATTAATTATATATAATTATCTATCTATATTAATTATACATAATTATAATAGATAATAGATAGATATTAATTATAATTAAAAATAATATAATAATATATTATTATATATTTTTTATATATATATATATATATATTATTAGTCAGCCATAAGAGAATGAAATCTTGCCATTTGCAGCAACATGGATGGAGCTAAAGAATGTAACCTTAACAAAATAAGTCAGAGAAAGACAAATACCAAATGATTTCAATCATATGTGGAGTTTAAGAAACAAAACACATGAATGAGCAATGTGGAAAAAAAAATAAGAGAGAACGAGAGACAAATCAAGAAACAAACTCTTAATTATACATAATAAGTTGACGGTCACCAGAGGGGAGTAGATAGGGGAGTACGGGTTAAATAGGCGATGGTGATTAAGGACTACACTTATGGTGAGCACAGTGTGATATATGGAAGTGCTGAATTACTATATTGTACACCTTAAACTAATATGTTAACTAAGTATGTTAACACAGAAAAAATTAAAATTAAAAAATTAAAATTAAAATTAAAACTTTTTAAAAAGGAAGTTATAGAAAAATTAATCAATGAGGAAAGTTATTACTAATCACCTTATGAATTTAATATTTTGTATTTTTCATTAATTAAATAAATCAGTAACAGATTCATGGATTTTGGAATCCATTTCTAAACATTTTTATCAAAAAGCTTATTTAAATTTAACAGATTTATAAAATTTTAGGTGAATATACATTAAAAAACAAATATAACTTTCTACATTTGGACAGAAATTATAAATTAGTATGCTGAACTTGCTTTATAATCTCCTCTCCTACTACTGTCAACATGTACCTCTGCCTGGCTTCTTTCTCAAACAAACTATATAAGAGGTTAAATATGTATTATCTCCTGCAAGTAGTGAGGTTGTAATCCAGTCTAGATTTGATAGTAAGTAAAGAGCAAGTACTTCTGCCACAGTAAAAACTTTAAATATTGATACACCTGTTTAAAGTGGACCTAAAGATATCCACAGAGGGAACTGCTATTTCATTCATAAATTTCTGACAAGCTATGATGTGTGAGGACACAGCGTTACTAGAGCGATACTGAGTCTTTTAACTCATCTCCAACCTGTTCATTTTCAATGATCAACAAGTATATGTTTTGTGAATATTTTTTAATGCCATACTTATTTTGATTTATTGGATATACTTTATTCCTGCCAAATTTAATAATGAAAATTGATATGTTCCATATTTTGTTTTTGTTTTTCTGGAATTTCATTTTCTTTTTGGATTCTTCAGAAGTATTGGCTTATGACAGACTTTGGGAGGAGAGAATGGTCCTTTAGACATGGTTTTCGAAGCACTGATATAGTTCGTATCCCTACACCATATTCTTCCTGGAAGAACTCTTTTGTTTGAGGTTCTTGTTGGTATTTTCCTTGCCCAGATGTAAAGTTCTTCAATTGCAAGAAACTATCTACAACTATTTCTAGATCATAATAGATGGCTCGAACACAGTTATATAGAAAAATCAAAGAGTAAATAGTTATATAAGTAATTACTATAAGTATAATTATAACAACACACTCATTCATACAATATAAACTCTTCAAGGCTACAATATCCCTGAATTTAAAGTAGGTAATACTAAATGTATTCTAATATGTGATAGTATTAGATAGAATTGTTAGGGCAGTCATTGGGACATAGAAATTTATATGCATATGCAAAATGATTCTCCAAAATACCAATGGTATTTATCTAGCTATCTTCTGGCTGCTGTGACTTTGGGTGACTGTTATTTTCTTCTAAGAGGTCTGCTATATTTCCCTTCAGTCTATAATGTATAGCTGATATCTTAGCAACAGTAATCCTGGCTTAAAATTCAGCTTCAAGGTAATATGGCCACCATGTCCACTTAAACACGACCTTTTTTTATGTTGCCCATATTTTATCTAACTCAATATTATTAGAGATAGTAGGAAGACACAAATATAGATTCCTCAAGCAGTATGTGCTAATATCCCAGTTAAATAAAAAATAGAACAAAAATTGTACGTTCTGATCCACTGCTTCTCAACAAATATTTACTAATTACATACTATTTGTCAGGAATGCCACAGACATTACATATATACCAGATAAGTAAAGCAGACATAAATCCCTACCCATACAGGGCTGCTTTTCTAGGCTGAAAAATGAGCCATAGACAACTCTTTCTAGAATGATCAAAAAGAAGATTGTATTGGCAAGTTGACTTATAACATTTTTAGATGATCATCTTGCTGCATGAGCACCTTTTAACCATTTTAATTATTAACCTTTTGGTCTCTTCTCATATACAAAGACAGCAAACTATCATTTGAAGCATATCTTTCTTCACAATAGTGGTTCCTCTACCTTATAGTCAAAAGTCTCTACCGCATGTCTCAAAATAGAAAACATAATTTTTCTATAACTTCCTTTTTAAAAAGTTTTAATTTTAATTTTATTTTTTTAATTTTAATTTTTTCTGTGTTAACATACTTAGTTAACATATTAGTTTAAGGTGTACAATATAGTAATTCAGCACTTCCATATATCACACTGTGCTCACCATAAGTGTAGTCCTTAATCACCATCGCCTATTTAACCCGTACTCCCCTATCTACTCCCCTCTGGTGACCGTCAACTTATTATGTATAATTAAGAGTTTGTTTCTTGATTTGTCTCTCGTTCTCTCTTATTTTTTTTTCCACATTGCTCATTCATGTGTTTTGTTTCTTAAACTCCACATATGATTGAAATCATTTGGTATTTGTCTTTCTCTGACTGACTTATTTTGTTAAGGTTACATTCTTTAGCTCCATCCATGTTGCTGCAAATGGCAAGATTTCATTCTCTTATGGCTGACTAATTATATATATATATATATATATAAAATATATAATAATATATTATATTATTTTTAATTATAATTAATATCTATCTATTATCTATTATAATTATGTATAATTAATATAGATAGATAATTATATATAATTAATGATTAATTATTTGTTAAAATATTTAATATATAATTAATGATTAATTATAATTTTATATATATATATATATATATATATATATATATATATATGCCACATAATCTTTAGCCATCCCTCAATCAGTAGATGCCTTGGTCTGTTATAGAAAACATAGCATCGGGGTTACTTAGCATCCCATCTATTTTGTAGACTTAAAAGAGGAGAAAAAAATCATACACAATGTCCTCAGAAGACAGCAGTCCACTTTTCAGCTATTCAAGAAATAGAATTATTATAAATTTAATAAAGTATGCTGCAGTGTTATATATTCCAACTAGTTTAAATTATTCATTTTATATCCTAGTACTTTTTCCCCCACATATGCAACTTCATTGTTTTAAGCTAGTAGATTTATAAAAATGTCATCAATATAGTGCAAATTAATGATTCCGGCGAAACACATTTGCGATACCTTAGGTATGTGACAGGCAATTAAAAAAAGTTGTATTGATTTGTCTAAAATGTTAAATGACATAATAGCCATACAGTAAAGTATTGAATAATTTAAGCAAATCAATGTTTTCTGAATTTTGTAGGAGTACAAACTGTCTTGGGTGCTAAAGTAAATCAATATAATAAAATAAAAATGAAGCAGTTTATAATGACGAATGTATGGGTTGATAATAACCAGAGGTAGAATCTCATTTAGCCATTCTAACAAACAACTTCCAGGCATCTTTTGTGCACTATTCCCCTCAGAAAACATGGTATTATATAGTCAATTGATTTTAGCACTTAAATAGCTTTTCATTTGCAAGACACCTAGCCTCAGTATAAACTAAACCTTTCCCAGACTGCCATTAGTTATGGCTTGATTTAGAATGATAATACATATTTACTACCATTACAGCTATTTTGTGTGTATTATGTGGTCTGTAAGTAATGTTATATTTTATGAGGAAATGAGAAATGTTCATTTGCTGTTCTCATATATTTGCAAGATTTAGGATTTAGCATTTTTGTACTTTTACTGATCTCTTTTTACTCTCATTTCCAATGGTAAATCCAATGAAAAATATTTATTTTTCATTTCATGTAGCTAGGTCTGTATGCATTTTTTAGTTTCCTATTTTGCTTAGAAAATACAAGTATGGTATTATATGTGTATGTAGGGACATGTTTTTCCTATATAATGTCTCTTGTGGTTTACTATAATTTGAAGACTAATGAAATCTTTGGACCCTTTCCACAGGAAAGAAAAGAAAATATGAATGTAGATATAAACACAATGCTATATATAATTTAAGAGAATACAGACTTATCCTGAATTCTTTTCACATTCAAACACAAAGGGTAACAATTAAAACAAGGAAAACAGCCATGATTGCACTGCTGAAAAACTTAAATGCTTCATTGTTGTAGCTAGACTTAAAATGTTGAATGTAGATAATTGCTAAAAATACCTCACCCATGATATTATTATAACTTCTCTAAAAATTCAGAAAAAGAAGATTCCACAGAAAAGGGCAAAGACGTGAGAACACCACCAAGAAAAGACAGGTGAAGCAAAATGGAGTCATTCCTGAAATGCCAGATCCAGGGTGGAAGAAGGACTTGACTACCACCCAGATTATAGAAAAAGAAACACACACAGTTTATCACTGAGACTTGGTAGTAAATCACGGTGGATTATGCACAGACTCTATTGCCAAATTGAAATTGGATAGTTTATTTCATATTGACCTTGGTAAAATCATCTGGACTCTGATGCTGTCCTCTTCTGCAAACTGGGGATGATAATATGATTTATTTCATGGGTCTGATGGTTAACTCCATACAAAGTATTCTGCTACATTTCTGGCATATATTCAAAAGGAAGATTGGTACAAAACTCAGAATGTGCTCTCATCTTTGTAGCAATCCTGCTTGCTGTGAGTGTTGCTCTGAACTAAAATGTGGGCTATCTTGAGAGTAGGGGAAAGCCCTGGGACGTTTGTTTGGAGTTGCAGCTAGGCTAATCAGACTTTTTATCCCTCACTTAACTCTTACTAAACAAAGGACGACAAAAACATCTACCGTAAGGGAAGGAGCAGAGTGTGAGGGCCCTGTGGTCAGAAAGTAGGAAAGAACCCTGTGCAAGAGACACAGATTAACAAAAAGATTCCATGCCCAAAAGTCCAGTCATAGGCATACCCTCTGTCAGTATATATCGCCACAGGTGCATCCCCATACCCGGAGGCAGGGTAGAGCTTATGTAATACTCTTAATTAAAACAGCTCGGTGAGAATCTCAAGATTCAAAATAGGAGTATAAAACCCAGAATCAGCAAGGCTTTCAGAAAAGATAATTTTGTAAATGTAAGATATCAATTTCAATAAATAGGAAATAATTTTTTAAATAACAAAATAAAAGTTAATGTATATAAAGCACCAGATAAAAATACTAGAATAAATATAAAAAATAACTTCAGAGTGATATGAGAAGGCATTGCATCCATAAGATAACATGCTAGAGATGTTTCAAGTGAGAAATTTTATTTTAGAAAAATACAAAAGCTCATTTTTGAGCTGAATAACAGAATGAGAGGAGAATGAAAAGAGATCTTCATGAGCAGGCAATGAAATGAGACCATATTCCCAGGCAAAGGGCAAGATAAACAGAGATGAAATTGTGAATGAAGAGTTAATAGGTATAGAAGTAAAATTATAACTTCTAGAAGAAATGAAGCAGAAGGCAGGGTGAGAAATGTGAAAAGAGGAAAGCGTTACTCATTTTTTAAAACATACAGAGAAAAGTTAAAATGGTGACTAAATAATCCCAACAGCATAACGATGACATTTTTAAGGAAAAAGTGTAAACAAAAGCCTAAAATATTCGTGTAACTGAATTCCCAACCCTGACTTTATCCATGAACTTCAGACTCATAAAACCAACTTCTCGTTTAACATCTCTATTTGCATGTGTGATAGACATCTCAAATGCAGTGTGTTGAATAGAGAACTCCTGGCTTTCTCCCCACATGGGCAAAGCTTCTCCATCAGCTCTCTACACCTAAATAAATGGAAATTCAATGGCCCGTGGCTAGAACAGGGATCTTAAATTATCTCTGCCTCCTCTCTGTCCTTTAAGTGTATATCCATTCCAACAAAAAGTCTAACTCAGCTCTTATTTCAAAATATATGCAACATCCTACCAATTCTCAACACCTCTATCCCTTGCATCTTTTTCTAAGCTCCTGCTTTTGCTTACCTGGATATTTACAAAACCAATGCATACACAAATCTCAAATTACTCATTCTAAGTCCAATAAAATCATCTCTGCCCCAACTTCTAAAGACTCTTTGCTTCACTCTAAATTAAATTCAAGTCTTTTTGAGCTTGCTGGTTTCTATACAATTTGGCCCTCAGCTACATTTCTGTCTTAATCTCATTTACCTTCATCCTATCTGATCTTTTTGTTAGTTTTTGAACATACCAAGTGCTATTTACTTTTTCCGTAGTTTCTGCATTTGCTTTTCCCTCTGCCTCTTGACTTCCCTTGACAGGGATCATGAGTAAGCTCCAGACATCAGCTGAATTTCCTTCCCTTCCAACACTCATAGCCTCACCACTGTCATCTGTCTTAAATATGTTGGAACTGATTTCATTATTCTCTCTCATACAATGTAAATTGTCATAACAGGGAGCCTAACCCTTCATTTTACTAGACCTCTTAGACATTTTGGTTCACTAAATGATCAAATCTTCCTTTTAAGTCTTCTCCAGTTCCTAAACTCTTTCTATCATGCCTTTTGAAATGACCAATCATCTGCAAAGTCCACTTTAACTTCATGTTTTCTCTGATCATTTCTTTATTCTTGTTGCAATAAACTTGCACCCTGACAGAGAGGTCAATGCTTTTGCACAGTCTTTATCTGTGGTAACTGTTCTCCATGCCACTGAAAATATCTCGAACTGCTGGGTCTGGATATAGGAAAGGTGTGTTTCCTGCTCTTCATTTCATCCTTAAAACTATTTTCTCCTGCACTTCCCTAAAAGCATCTGCCCTTAAAATTCTTGTCATTACTTTATATTTCCAATTATGAAACTTACTGATGTAATTTCCCAATACCTGCGTTATTAACCCTTATTTCTGAATGTCTTCAGTTTCTAATTCAGTTTCTAATTTTCTAGACCAGTCTCCTCTGTTTTTTAATCTTCCTTACTGATTTTATATTTTATGCTACTTTATTCTCAGGAAAATTAAATACACACACACACACACACACACACACACCGAGTTCCTTCCTACATACTAAGAAAGAAAACAAAATGAAATGGACAATACAGACTTGCTTGATACCATTTCTCCCAGTTACTATAAAATTTATTTTCTCCCCTTTGCAAAATATCTTTTATTTTTTATTTTTTCTAAAAAGTAAAATCCACACCCAGCATGGAGACAAATGTGAGACTTGAACTTAAAACCCTGAGGTCAAGACCTGAGCTGAAATCAAGAGTCAGATGCCTAAGTGACTGAACCACACAGGTGCCCCACAAAACAGCTTATCCTTTCTCCCAATTCACTCAAATTTGGCTCTTAGACTCACCAAAGCATAGTTTCAAGTGCAAAGTTAGCCAATGATAGGGATATTTTGCAACATATTCTTCCAAAAAAAATTATGAACTGGTAATGATATAAGTAGGTTCAAAGTCTAAAAGAGTAATAGATACAAGGAAGAAGTTTTATCATCGGAACAATCTGCCTCATTCATTATATATGGCCAGGCCTATAGGAAAGCAAATTATCGGATTTATGTCAAATACCAAAACAAAGTGAATAATATTTGAGTATTTATATATTTATTTGATGAACATTGTTCTTTAGGGCCTTTGGAGAAAAAAAAATGTGGGTATATTATCAAAATAAGCTAAGAAGTAATGTGAAGTCCTCATTTAATCAAATCATATCTAGGTAGATAGATAGATGAATATATGAGAGTATCCACAGAAATACACAAAATATAGTTCTGAAAACTGATCAATGAAGTTTCATATGAGGTCAATGCACTAAAAATGTGTGACCAAAAACATTTTAAATATAAATATATAACTTCATTCACAATGCACACATATGCTCTTCTCCACTGCTCAGCTGCTTTGTGGTTTCCAGCAGCCTAAGCAGTCTCTCAAAGTCCAGAAATTTATTAACATAAAGCCATCAATCAGAAAGTTCTACTATCATTTGAGAGTGAAAAACATAGGCCCAAACCACATTTATTTACATATAAAATACATTCTGCTTTTCATGCTGTCGCAGTCATGGGAGAGATTGTGATATATTTGGTCAATCATTTTTAACTTTCCTCTATTTTTCAAAATACTCAGAATGTAACATTATCTAACTTTGGAATAGGAAATATAATTTAATTATATTAATTTAATTATAATTTAATTAAATGCATTATCATGTATTTAATATGATTAACATCATATTAAATAAATGAATGACAACAAAGAATTAAAACTAAAAATACACAAATTTATTACTTATAGTTATACTTATTACAGATGAAAAGAATGCTATATTTATGTTATTAAAATACTTCTGTCTTCCTACATAGTTGGGGAGTTGGAAATAGTCCTGGTAAATATTCTCATTTGTAAAGCTCTAGTCTTTATGCACATTTGTGTATGCTTTTGAAGTTTTAAATGGAAGTGGATTGAGAACACATTGTAAATTTAATTTCACCCTTAAAATCCCATCAAAATTACAAATCCCATCAAAATTAGTAAATACGTTAAAAAAAAGAAGATTTTTACTAACATTGTTTAAGGGAATATGGATACATTGATGAAGACAGGGAAGACGGATGTAGTACCTATGGCAACTAATTAGACGATTGTCAAATAAACCATCCATCTTTTAATTGAAAAGCATATTGAGTTCCCAGACATAACACATACACATGAGTTTTCAAAGTTCCAATGAATGAGGGGAACTTGGGTGGCTCAGTGAGTTAAAGCCTCTGCCTTCGGCTCAGGTCATGGTCCAGGGGTCCTGGGATCAAGCCCCACTTTAGGCTCTCCGCTCAGCAGGGAGCCTGCTTCCCTTCCTCTCTCTGCCTGCCTCTCTGCCTACTTGTGATCTCTGTCAAATAAGTAAATAAAAATCTTTAAAAACAAACAAAAACAAAACAAAAAAAACATAAAGTTCCAATGAATGAAACATACATAATTCTAAACGATCTATGCGTTACCTACAAAGGAGTAAAAATTGAACAACCATCAAACTTGTCACTGATGATACAGCTTTCTACCACAAGAAAAACTCCATGATAACTGGTAAATATTCAACAACTAGCCCAATCACAGTTTCCTGTTGTCTGAGACTTCCTGAAGGATAATCCCCAAACACCAGAACACAGAAGGTGAGAGTGTTCAGGTTTAATCCCCTGTCCAAATAGGCTCTCTGTCTGGGTTCATTTACAGAGGAAGTTGGCGAAAAACAAAAACAATGGAAACCTCCTTTTCTTTTCTTTTTTTTTTTTTTTTTTTGCTAAAAATATATTGTTAAAGAGACTACAAAGACTGCAAAGACTGCAA
The DNA here is from genome assembly GCF_010015895.1 of Lontra canadensis. Classification (NCBI taxonomy): domain Eukaryota; kingdom Metazoa; phylum Chordata; class Mammalia; order Carnivora; family Mustelidae; genus Lontra; species Lontra canadensis. The sequence continues at coordinate 10,182,343 of NW_022631033.1, forward strand.
AGCCTATGAATGTTCTACACCAAAACTAAATCAGGAAAAATTTAGCTGCAAATGCTCTGCAGATCTCATAAAGGGTACAGAAAACAACAGAAGAGGAAGGACCACTTAGCACAACCAATTTCAACAGCGAAGGACAAAGGGATTTATCCTAGAAAGCAGTACAGGGCTGACAAATGGGTTTACCAGAAGATTTACCATTTTGCCTCTGCCAAAAGACTTCATAACTCTGACCAAGCAAAATAGGATAATAGTTATAGAGTGGTTGTTTCAGTGTTTTGTTTTGTTTCTATTTACCCTTTTTCAAATTTTACGTTGTGTTGCAATTGCCTATTTCAACCAAACCACTGTATATTTGGCACGGGGGCACGTGTGTGTACAAATAACCTGCTTTCATCCTTTTTTGTTTTTAAGTTTAATTTATATATGCTCAGACCACATGGAACTACAATTGGTCCTGAAAGAGAAGACAACATATTAGCTAGAAATACTGAGGTGGGTGACATAACGGAGAGAACTTTGTGAATTCCGTATGTGAAAAGAAAGATGTGCAGGTATTGGCTTTTCAAGAGCAGGACACAGCTACCTGCCCTCTAATACCTCCTCTTACAATGTAAGAGAACTTTGTTGAGCAATGGTCACCCAGCTAAAGAAAACTCTTCCCAATCTCTCTCGCAGCTAGGTATGGCTCTGTGCCTAGGTTCCAAGCACTGCAATGTAAACACATATGAATTGTCAGAGTTCTTTCCTTAACAGAAAGAAGTCCTTCCCTACATCACTGCCTCCCCATAACTTCACTCCTCATGCATAAATAAGGATATCATAGAGGAAACTGGAATGGACATAATGGACCACGAAAATGAAGCCACGTGTCGAGGATAACGGAAAAATGAAACAGCAGTCTGACCATTATGGAGTTACTTTACCTTACACTTATTTGAAAAATAAACTATCCTTTGTGAAGTAACAATTATTTGGAGTCATTCTGACTCAGCCAACTCCAGTATCCAAACTAACATAAGAAAGTACTCCAGGAAAATTAAAACAAATTCAAATAAAAGGAAGACAAAGGAGGCTCCATGCAGAACGTCTTATTAGCACAATCAATCTAATTCATTTATATAGTGAAAAGTTAGAACATAAAGATGATTCTTTGGTCAAGAAAATGTAGTTCCCAATCAAAAAAAAAATGTAGGTTATAGAAAGTGCAATATTTTCATATGACTTTTTTATATCCAAAAATGTAATAACTAGAGACTCCAGGAAAACCACAATACTGTACCAATATTTATGGTATGATTATAAAGCCATCTAACATATGACAATAGTTTTGACCAGTTGATAAAATGTAATAAAGAGAATGAATTGAATTGATAGACTGATTGAACATGCTCCTTCAAGTGGCTTAAAGAAAAAGATAACGTTTCCTTACTTGAGCCCATCACTGTACTTATTTATGTCATTAATAATATTTACATAGCCATGATACTGACTTGTAAATATAACCAGTTTGAACATTTAACGCATTTTAATGAATCCTAACAACAAACTTATAAGATATAAATTAATATTATTCTGCCTAAAAGTTAGAGAATGTAGGCACAGAACATTCAGGTTTTTTTCTCAAGATCTAAGTTTGCCGTCAAAGGCTGGATCACTGTGTTTATTGTCTGTAAGAACTGAAGCAGGATATATAAACTCAAACTAGTATGTTATGATATATAAACTCAAACTAGTATATTATGTTTTAATTGCATTCATTAGAGTGATGGTGGTAATAAATTAAACAAAACCGGATATTTTAAGATTTTTCTTTAAAAACCTTTTAAAACCTTAAAATATCTGGTGATTTCTAGAAAGCAGGTCATTATTTGGCAATTATGGAGGTAGTCTACTGTAATCTATATAATTTATTTTTGCACAATTTAATTTTACCTTTATCATGTAAATATATTATTTCTATCAAAATAATACAAGAATGAAACTCCACGAATAGTTTTCTATTGTGGAAGTTGTAAAAGTTTATTTATTGACACTATAATTTTTATAATTATACTGTATTGTCAGTCGTATTTATAATAATTTCTGAGCTTTCTCTTCTACCTTTCACAGACATGACAAATATATACACAGGTTAAATTATGATTTAATTTTATAATTATGCATATTAACCTATAATCCAGCCATAATTTCAAAGACATTATAAATGAAGAGGTGTAATATATTCTTTGCTTTATAATAAAATTACTGCTCACATTTTAATGAAAAAAAATATATATATATATTTAAACCAGGAAAGGTATAAATTAATCAAAGACTGATCCCTGTAAGTTGGTCTTAAAATAAAGGCTAGAATAAAAAATAAAAGGTTAGACTCCCACAAAGCTCCCTGAAAAATGACCAAGGCCAAGGTTAGGAATACGGTGTAAACCCAACCAAGAATAATTGGTCACGTCACAGGCAAAGCTGTTGTCCCCGCTCCTAGGAATGCTGAAGTCGCAAACGAGGTGTTAGACTTGAACCCTAGGTCCTGGTCATATCAGAAGAGGGATGGCACTGTTTCAGCCATGAACCCTGCGTCGGTAAACTTAGTAGGATCTAGCCGCAGCCAGGTGGTGTTAGGACAACCCAGCTCCTGATATGACCAGGGGAGGGCTAGAGGACCTTCCTGGGCTGGTGTCTCAGGCCAGGGCAGAGGACAAAGCTCACACAGGTTCTTCCGCGGGCCTCTTGGAACTGCCCCCAAAGAGCACGTGAAGGAGGACCCTATCCAATGTGCCTGGGGAGGCCCCACCCCCCGAGAACGCTGCTTCTCCTGGGAACACCCCCAGGCTGGCCCCCGGAAGGAGGGAGCGGCCACACACCCCAGTCTTCAGAAGGAAGAGGAGCCCTCCGGCCTCCCTCTGTGAGGACTGGGCCCCCAAGGCTAGAATCTGCCTTCTCTGAGGATGCAGCCATCGAAAGGCCGCCCCCACCCAACCACAGGCCTTTGAGGTGCGGGGAGGCCCAGCCCGCACAATGCCCCCCACCCTCCCGGAGCAGGCGGGTGAGCCTAGGGACGCAGAGACTTATCCTCGAGCAGGGGTGCAGCCTACCTGGGCGAGGCCAGTCCGTGGTGCAGACTCCCGGGGAAGCGAAGCGGCCTCGAGCAGGGAACCCCGAATTCTTCAGGCGGCGGGGTCCGCGGGCCTCCCGCTGAGCGGAGTCCCCTTTCTCGTGTGACTGGGCCAGAGACCGCCTGCGGCCTGAATGAGGCGCGCACGGGGTCCGGTGGCCCGCGGAGGGGATTATCTGGAACCTTCTGAGACTCCTCGGACGTCAGGAGCGCGGCTCCCGGAGGCCCACCTGGAGGCGCGCGTCACTGCGCCTGCGGCGGGAGCGCGCGCCAGGTCACGCGCCTGCGGTGCGGTCGCCACGTGGGGCTGGTGGAACCTGCTTCACCCCATATCCGGCGGACACTGCCGGACCGGCCTCTGTGTGGCCTCGCGCCGGGATCCGCTGCTGCCTTTGGGGCCCATCACGGACCAGCCGCAGTGCGGCCGGAGGACCTGCGCACGGCGGTGGCAGCCACACGGAAGGAGAACCCGCCGCTGACGAGCGGGTGTGAGCGGCTCCCGGTGAAGCCCCTGCGCTTGGGGGCGTCTGGGGGGCGCGCACCTGCTGCAGGGGCTCGGGCTCCAGGTGATGCAGGGGGTCAGGGCCTGGAGGAACTTGCCAAAGCGGAACTCCAAAAGGTTCCGAAAGAAAAAGTAACAACTTTGGGGGGGAAAAATCTTTTTGTGACCTGGTGGCAAGCAACGTGAGGAACCGAAGGAGGTGATCAAAGCCCTTGGCCTTCCTGGGGAGCCCGAGGAAGGCCCAGCGGCTCATCCGCTGGCTGGAGAAGACCACTGAGCGGACCCGAGAAAGCCACCAAGTGACCGGAGTCTGGGACCAGCTCGTTTCCCAGCGCTGGAAGACCTGACACGTGAGTCCCTGACCAGTACCCGTCCTCCCTGCGGCCCCTCTTGACCGCTGTTGCAAGGTTTGATGTTCTTTCTCCTCGTTCTTAAATGAGGTTGCCTTTAAGTTTACAGAACAAAACACCCGTGTTGCTTAAAGATCCCACAGACAGCGGGTCCCAAATGGAACGGGCCCCTGGGAGCCCTGCACTCTTCTGTCGGTGACATCTTCAGATAAATACTACTCGGGTCGACCCATAGTAGGCACTATCTGGTCATTTACTCTTGGGTATAATGATACATTCACACACAGAAAAAAATATTCAGAGTAGAAAACATAACTTGTAAAAGAGAATTGAAAAGTGCACATCAATCTATTTACAAAGTAGAATCCATCACAGGTAAACACAGCTGTGTGACCCTCCCTGGTTCAAGGTACGAGCCCAAAAGGCTAGAGAAGAACCCGGACTGTGTCACTCTGAAACCAGAAAGGACACAGACCCTAAAAGAAATGGAAGTAAAAAGTGATATAATAATTCATGACTGGTCACCTAAATTAGTCACTGAGATGAACACAACGTATAAAGGTTGCATATTGGTAGTAAATATGATAATGACATAAGCGATGTGTTAGATGAAATAATTGTCTGCTAAAGACCTCTCTGAGTCGTGACTGTTTTAAACCTTCGCGTATTTTTCTGAGATTTGCCTTCCTATGTTTTGGTTCGGATTAAATTCCTTTTTTTTAGAAATAGAAGGGTAACATCTGCTTAATTCATCTAAATACAGTTCAGATAGCACTGGCCATCAGTAATGTTAATTTTTAAGATGAAATAGTTTATCATTCTTCCATTCACTTTGTTTTTGTTCTGTATATATGACAATATATCGATCAATATCATTACCCTTTCATGGAAATTTTAATAAAGTTTAGACAAATGAGCAGCTTCAAAAACATTTTAATCCTCCATTTATTCCCTTTAAGGCTGTGTCTAATTTTGTAACTGGCACTTGACAAGGCAATGAGTCTTCCTTCCAGCCTGCTGTTAAAATATTACTTTTGCATGAAATTCCCATTGGAATGATATGCCAAGAAATATGTTCCTAAATTCTCTTTTCTATGATGGAAAAATTACATAGTTTCAAAATATTTAGCTACTCAGAAGATGAGAAATTAATTCTTAAAGAATCCACATGATGTTGAAAAGCCAGAATACCATCAATGTCTTGGTGTGAGATGCTCACAAGTTTTCATTATCATTGTAGTTTTTCAGACTTTTTATGCAAAATCAGATTATAAACCATAAGAGGTGTGTGTGTATTTTTTTTTATTTTCGCTTCTTAGACATGCTATTAGGAAAACAGAAAATGTTCTAATTCATGACTGATTGGCATAATCATCTCTTGGATGCTGTGTGGCAAAGGCTTTGCTATGACAGGGAATGAAGCTACAGCCAGATGGAAAATTAAGGACCTCCAAATTGTAACAGAAATAATTTTAGTAAGAGGCATTTTAAATAACAAGAGCTAGTTTGGGAGTAGAAAGTGATAGGCAACTCTCCCCCACCCTCAGGGGAGAGCAAACTAGTTTTCCTGGGGGGGGGGGGAAGACATTTATTTATCCATTCCACCTCTGTTTGTATATATGGGCAATTTATGTATGATGTGTTGTTTTTGAAATCCTTTCACACTTGGCAATTATAACTAAGAGGACTGCAGATACAAAAAGGGCAGAAAGTAGAACAATTAAAAGTAATGCTCTTCTGGCTGCTCTCAGCATCACCTAAATCATTCGTATCTGAGGTCCCTTATTACACATGCAGAATCTTGGCCTGAACGCAGATCTACAGAATGTGAGTATTTCTAGGTTGGAATCCACCCAGAATTCAGTCCTGATGATTCTTGTGCATTTTGCCCTTGTGCAGGCTTTGAGGATGAGTGATGCCAGTGCCTATCAGAGGGGGGTTTAGTTTTTTAGTTTCATACAACAGTTACGGAGTTAATGATTTTATGTAATATAATGTTAATTAATCTCTCAATATAATTCTATGGCAGGAATGATTTGCAAAATGTAGTTCTATGTGGAGAAAAACATCTGGCTGGTTTTAGGGAAGACTTACATCATATCAGAGTTTATTTTGGTGCTAGGAATTGCCCTACTAAATTACCTGCATGAATTAAATTAACCTTTCTCAAAACGACTGGAGTTTTTCCTCATTTTTCAGATGAGGAAACTGAGGCATGGCGAGAGTAAGAAATTTGTCATATAAAAGCAGGTGGCAGGGGCACCTGGGTGGCTCAGTGTGTTGAGCCTCTGCTTTCGGCTGGGGTCATGATCTCAGAGTCCTGGGATCAGGCCCCACATTGGGCTCTCTGCTCAGTGGGAAGCCTGCTTCCCCCCTCTCTCTCTGCCTGCCTCTCTGCCTACTTGTGATCTCTGTCAAATAAATAAAATCCTTAAAAAAAAAACAGGTGGCAGAGCTGTGCCTTAAACTGAGGTAGCCATCTGCAGACTCTACACTGTTATGAAAACCTGTGGCATTTCTGTTAAGGATCTAGGACGGTGGTTTAGGAGTTTGTTGTGTCACAAAGCCATCTGGACTCTAACGCAGGCTGGGACACTCTCCCCGGAGAAGAGCAGAGAGGCAAAGGTACACACAATGTTACCTGCAATTTTAAGTGGCTCGGTCCTTTAGAGCCCATCCAAAGACCAAGTTCATAGATCCAGCTTATAAACATGTGCCCTTGGGAACAAGGTACCTCTTTTGGTATAGGCCTTATAACACATAAAAAATTTTTCTGATTTCTCTCTTTCTGAATTTCATAGTTGGAGCTAATTTATCTAGCCATTCTAAACTGATACATGGGCATATATTGGGGAAATTATAAATATCCTAAAATATTCTCTCTACAGAGTGGAAGGAACCAATTAGAAGTAAACAGGAGATGAAGGGATTCTTTTTGTTAAAGGCAGAAACCCAAAGATAGACTTACTCCTCCTACTCACCTCCCTCTAAATTCTGTTGTCTCATTCCCTTCCATCTCCCTCATTTTGTCTCAATGGTACTGCCACTGTCTTCGCTCAGCTCTTCATTTCTTCCTGTATGGACACATTCCCACTTATCAGCTCTCCTCTTTGTTGGCAACAAGCCCTTCCACTCAGATTCCACTAGCCGGCCCCTGAGCTTTCTAAAATGATCAAAGCATACTCCCTGCTGATGTTTCTAGAAAGGACTCCTCTACAGTGCGAAACAGTAGGCCCTGTGGTGGCCACCAGAGCCAGAGCGCCTGAGGCCGAATTCCAGCTTTGTTATTTAGTAACTATGGGCCATTTCTTAGCTTTTCTGGATATTGGTCTCCTCAGCTTTAAAATGGGTGTAATTATAATACTTTCTACTTATAGATGTTGAGAGGATTAAATAAATAATGTGTTAAGTGCTTAAAACAGTCCCTAATGCCTGGAAAGACATGTTAGCTTGTTTACAGAACATGTACAGTCCTTAAGTAAATAACCATGAATGACAAGGAATTGAAAATGATGCTTTCCCCACAGGTAGAAGGCTAAAGATTGAGGAACACAACATTTACACAAATAATTTGAGGAAAACATGCCCATATGTTATCCAGGTCCACTTACAGGACTCTATTTTAAAAATAGGGCCATCCAGGTAGTTGAAATTAAATTCAGGTTGTGAAAAACTTCCTGATGCTAGGGAGAGTGCAGAGTGACACACCAATTTGTTCCTGCATGTATCTCAGAATACATACATGAAAAGATACATTTGTTAAAAACACCATGAAAAGAGTTTATTTAATAACCTAACATATATTTTAAATATGTATGCTACAAATTAATTTTCTAATTTGATACATGATATTTAAAAGAATAGAAAATAAGGAAAACACTAGTAGTAATGTCAACCTTAAAATTTGCGAGGAATATATGATAAAAGTAGAAAAATTCTAATATCACTGTCAGTTGCAGAATAATCTAGATTTAATGATTTGACTGTCAGTTACCAGTTAATAATTAAGCTGCCAACATCTAACTTCCTTAAAAATTGCGATGACTTTCCTTCCCCAGTGAGGTCTACTCCAGGAACAAATTCTAGTATTGGAAGGCAGTGGAGACATTTCTTCTGTTTTCTTTCTTTCCTTTTTTTTTCCCCCTCCTCTCCTCCTCATTCTGGTAAGCATGGTGTTTAATCTCTTCAGTCTAGGGTAAAATGACAAGAGGCAAGTCAAATAGAACAGGAAATACATTTGCTTTGTATTCTCCAGGCTGGGAATATATATTTGATTGCATACACCATGAGGACAGCATTTATTCTCAATATAAATGAAAGATTTTTAAGAGTCCAGAAATCTTCAGAAATGTCACTTGAAATTTGCATCATGGTCTATACTTTAAAAATTTCTTACCTATTATAGGGGTGCCCGGGTAACTCAGTTTGTTAAGCGTCTGCCTTCAGCTCAGATCATGATTCCAGGGTCCTGGGATTGAGACCCACTTGGGACTCCTTGCTTGACGGAGAGTCTGCTTCTCCCTCTCCCTCTGTCCCTCCCACTGCTTGTGCTTTATCTCTCTGTCTCACTCACTTTCTCTTTCAAATAAATAAATAAAATTTTTTAAAAAGGGAGTTTCTTACCTATTATATTTTATTGCCTCAGTCAAAGCTTCCAAGTTAATATTAGAGGTTATTTCTCTATGTCATTAATTTAAGAATGATCATAGTTTGTTTTTTAACCTGTGTCCTAAATTTCCTATATTTTATGTGCATTTCCTTTTCAGGGAAAATAGAAACGTAATTGGAATAAAATGTTTTCCTTATGTGGACTTATGGTTGTCTATAGATGAAGAATTTCAAAAACATCTCTTTACCCATTGTTATTCCACTGAGAGCAAATATCTAGTCTTTTTTATCTCATTTCCAGAGGGAAATAATACTTGGTCTTTAACTGATCTTGGTCATTTAGAAGTAGAAGTGACTATCATGGTACGTTATGTTCATTATTCCAGTTAATGCCATTTCAATATAATAATATATGCAAATATTTCCATGAAAGTTTTTAATATAGTGTTAGGTTATCCAAATGTGTATTTTGATCTAATTCCAAGCATCATTTCAAGGTTTCTTTCTTGAGAATATCACTGATTTTTAAGGGAAAAACTAAATAAAGTGAAATAAAAAGGACAATCTCTTGGGGCACCTGGGTCAATCAGTCAGTTAAGCATTCAACTCTTGATTTCTGTCCAGGTCATGGTATCAGGGTCATGAGATCAAGCTCCACATCGTCTCTGTGCTGGATGTGGAGCCTGTTTAAGATTCTCTGTTTGCAGGGCACCTGGATGGCTCAGTGGGTTAAGCCTCTCCCTTTGGATCAGGTCATGATCTCAGGGTCCTGGGATCGAGCCCCGCATCGGCTCTCTGCTCAGTGGGGAGTCTGCTTCCTCCTCTTTCTCTGCCTGCTTGTGATCTCTGTCTGTCAAATAAATAAATAAAATCTTAAAAAAAAAAAAAAGATTCTCTGTATGCATTCTCCTTCCCCCCAATGCACACTCTCTAAAAAAAAAAAAAAAAAAAAGAACAATCTTTTTTTTTTTTTAAAGATTTTATTTATTTGACAGAAATCACAAGTAAGCAGAGAGTCAGACAGAGAGAGAGGAGGAAGCAGGGTCCCTGCTGAGCAGAGAGCCTGATGCGGGGCTTGATCCCAAGACCCTGGAATCATGACCTGAGCCGAAGGCAGAGTCTTTAACCCACTGAGCCACCCAGATGCCCCAAGAACAATCACTTTAAAGATACTAAAAATAGAACATCTGGAGTGAGGCTAACTATAACTTTTTTTGCTGTTATACTTTTTCTTTAATTACTTTGGGAAAAAATACATACACAAATTAAAGTCTAAAAAGCAAAATGCTTCATTTCCTTAAATTTTTATATGTATCATTTTACATTTTCCACTGAGGAAGAAAAATCTTGCCAATTAGAGTATGACATGCTCTCCATTATAAGATTCAATTCAATGTCACAGACGTTAAAAAATGTAAAAACATGTGCAGTTGATAAATTGATAGAATATTGCAATTTTAAACAATTATTAACTAATGACAGTTCTCAGATCATTTTCATGAGTTGTCCTAATGGAAACCTTGGCATTTCAAAGTACATTAAATATATTTTTATATGTTGAAATATAAGCACATCTATCCTATTAAATCTTGTTGAATTTTTTTTTCCTGAATGATTCATAAATAATATTGTTTAATGTCTTCCAGTGTTATAGATTGTAATTTCACTCTTCTAAGAAAAAATGTCCTGGCTTTTGCTTACTCAACCTGTCCATCTTTCTGAATAGGCAGCCACTGATTTGTTTACCATAAATATAGTATTGACATTTTCAGAATATCATATAATTGGAATCATATAGTTTTGTTTTGTTTCATTTTCAGGCAGGATCCTTTCACTTAGAAGAATGCATTTTTAATTTACCCATGTGTTGTTGTGCCTTGTTAGTTCTCATAAAATTTTTATCACATAATAGTCTGTTTTGAAGTATATCACAGTTTATTTATCCATTCATATATGAGAGACATCTTGGTTTCTTCTAGTGTTTGGTTATGATGAATAAAGCTTCTATAAACATTTGCATGCAGGTTTATGTAGGTGCAGAAGTTTCAAAACTACTCCAGGAATTTTCCAAGAGTAGTATTACCATATTATATGGTGAGTCTATGCTTAACTTTGTAAGAAACTGCCAAACTGTCTTCCAAAGTATCTGTTTGATTTTGCATTTCCACAAGCAGGGAATGAGAGTTCCTGTTACTCCATATCCTCATAAGCATTTGCTATTGTCTTTTCTTTTTTTTTTTCTTATTTAGCCATTCAAACGGGTATGTTGTAGCATGTCAATGTAGCTTTAATTTATAATTTCCTAAATGAAAAAATAGATTATCTTTTCATATTATTGTTTTCCACTCATATATCTTCTTTGTTTTGGTATCTGTTCAGAACATTTGCACTTTTAAAAAATTTTGGCTTGCTCTTTTCTTATTCCTGAGTTTAAAGAGTTCCTGATAAGTTTTAGATACAAGATCATTATTTTGCAATAGATACATATTTCTTTTGAAAATACTTTCTTCCACTCTATGACTTACTGCTTCATACTTTTGCTAGTACTATTTGAAGATCCATATTTTAATGTTTTCTATTAATGTACTGTTTTAAATTTTTGTTCATTGATTATGCTACTATTATATCAGAAAACTCACAAAGCCAAGGTCATGGAGATTTTCCTCACTATGTTTCACATTTTTATCATAATGTTTTATACTTGTTCAGTTTTTGCTACATGCTGAACAAATTTTTGTGTAAGTTCTGTTTTGAGGTGGATTTTTTTCCATATGGACATCTAATCACTCAGCCGATGTTGAAAAGCCTATCATTATGTGATTGAATTCCCTTTACTACCTTAGGAAAGATCAGTTGACTACGTTTTATGTCTTATTTTGCTGCTCTCTCTGTTCAATTATTTATTTTGAACTTTCTAATGTCACATTATCTTAATAACTATAGCTTATGGTAATTCTTGAAATTTTGTATGTGTGTCTTCCAAATTTGTTCTTGTTCAGTATTGTGTTGGCTATACTAGGTCTTTTTGCATTGAGATTGAGTTGAATCTATAGATCAAGTTAAGAAAATTGATACCTTAATAATATTGAGTCTTCCAATCCATAACTATGTAATAAATGTCCATTTATTTAGATCTTCTTCGAGTTTTTTCAGCAGTATCTTATAGTTTCTGCATACAGTTCCCGTATATATTTTTTTCAAATTTATTATCATTAAGAATTTCAGTGTTGGAGTACTATTATAAATGGTATTTTAAAAATATTTTATTTTAATTTCAGTATAGTTAATATATAATGTCATATTAATTTCAGGTGTACAATATAGTCATTCAGAAACTGTGCATATTACTCAGTGCTCATCAAGTAAAGTATACATTTAATCCCCTTCACCTATTTCACCCATCCTTCCACTCATCTTCCTCCTGATAACCATCAGTTCATTCTCTATAGTTAAGAATCTGTCTTTTGGTTTGTCTCTTTTTTTTTTTTTCTCTCCATTTGTTTGTTTTGTTTCTTAAATTCTATATATGAATGAAATCATATGGTATTTGTCTTTCTCTGACTCACTTATTTCGTTTAGCATTATACTCTCTAGCTCCATCCATTTTTTTTTCCATTGGTAAGACTTCATTCATTTTTTATGGTTGAATAATATCCCATTGTGTGTGTGTGTGTGTGTGTGTGTGTGTACACCACATTTTCTTTATGCATTCATTTATTGATAGACACTTGTCCTGCTTCCATAATCCGGCCACTGTAAATCATGCTGCAAGGAACATAGGGTGCATATATCTTTTCAAATTAGTGTTTTAGTATTCTTTGGGTAAATACTCAATAATGCCATTACCAGATCATATTGTAATTCAATTTTCAATATTTTGAAGAACCTCCATACTGTTTTCCAGAGTGGCTGCACCAGTTTGCATTCCCTTCAGCAGCTCATGAGGTTTCTGTTGTCTCCACATCCTCACCAACGCTTGTTTCTTGTGTTGTTGATTCTAACCATTCTGACAGACATGAGGTGATATATCATTGTGGTTCTGATTTGCATTTCTCTGATGGTGAGGGATGTGGAGCATCTTTTCATTTGTCTGTTGTCATCTGTATGTCTTTGGTAAAGTTGGTTCATGTCTTAAATGTTCTAATTGTTTTTGCTGGAAAGAAAATAAAATTGCTATTTGTATACTTATTTTGTATCTTACCATCTTCTTCTACTCACTTATGAGTTCCGTGAGTTATTAATTCTTTGGGATTTTTTTAAAAAAACAACAAAATTATTTGTGAATACACACAGTTTATTATCTCCCTTTTCAATCTGCAGACCATTTATTTCCTTTTGTGTGGTTGGTTTGTTGCACTAACCGGGGTTTTTATATACCGTCGAATGGGAGTAATGAGAGAAAACATCCTCCCTCCCTTGTCCCAGTCATAGTTGAAAATGTCCAGTTTCTCACCATTAAATATGAACCTATTTGGGTTTTTTTTAATAGATTTTGTTATAAAGCTGAAGATGTTCTCCTTTATTCCTGCTTTGCTGAGAGATGATTGAGATTTTTACACTTTGTGAAATGTTTTTTTTCTTCTGCATCAATTTCTATGGTCATACTACTTTTTTTCTTTAGTCTTTGATGGACTAAAGATGACACTAACAGTGTATTCCATTGATGGATTTTCACATATTGAGCTGGCTCTGTGACCCTGGAATAAATCTCCCTTTGCCATAGTATATAATTTTTATACATTATTGGATTTGATATGTTAATATTTCATTGAATGAATTAATTCACCTTTTTTCTACATTTATGAGATATATAGATGTGCCTTAAAAGGTCTTAATGTATAGTATTTTTCCTTATAAGGTGTTTATCTGGTTTTGCTGTTAGGATATTACTAGCCTTATAGAATAAATTAGAGAGAGCTTTCTCTAATTCTATTGACTTAAGTGATTGTTGAAAATTGGTTTCATTTTTTTCCTTAAATGGTTGGTTGAATTGAATTGAGTTTCTCTAATAGATAGAAGAGTCTCCATTTTATCTATTTGTTTTTCTGAGACTTGTGGTAGTTTGTGTGTTTCACAAATTATTGCATTTATCTAAATTACCAAACTTGTGGACATAAAATTACTGTTTATGGTATTCCTGTGTTATCTCTTCCATTTTATTTTTGTTTTTGTTTATGTTTTGAGAAGGAGAGAGAGAGGGAGTGCAAGGAGAAAGAAAGAAAGACTCTTAAGCAGGTTCCCTGCCCAGCACAGAGCCTGACTCCAGGCTTGATCTCACTACTCTGAGATCCTGAAAGCAGAGTTGGCTCACCACCCTGAGCTAAAATCAAGAGCTGGATGCTTAACGACTAAGCCACCCAGGCTCCCTCCTATGTTAACTTTTTTAATCCCATGGTATATGTGCTGTTGACTTTTATTTCTGGCATTTTTAATTTGCATCTTCTCTTTTCCTTCCTTCCATCCATCCATCCTTCCTTCCTTCCTTCTACATCTTCTCTTTTTTCTCGTTTAGCCTAGCTAGAGGATTATCATATTTAGTGATCTTTTCAAAGTAGCAGATTTTACTTTTGTTGATTTTTCTCTATTGTTTTCCTAATTTCAATTTTATTAATTCCTGCTCATTTCAAAATTATTGTTTCTTTTCTTCTGCTTGCTTTAGGCTTACATTAGTCTTCTTTTTCTGGTTTCCTAAACTGACAGTTTAAGTTATTCCTACATTTTAACATATGCATTTAATGCTTTAAATTTCCCTCTAAGCACTGCTTTTTTGCTGCATTCAGCACATTTTTGATACATCCTATTTTCATTTAGTTAAGAATATTTAAAATTTTCTTGACATTTCTTTGACCTCTGTATTGTTAAAATATTGTGTTTTTACAAATATTTGAGGATTTTCCAGCTGGGCTTCTATTGTTGATTTATAGTTTGACTTCATTGTGATCTAAGAATATTTATTGTTTGATTTATATCATTTCAAAATTTGTTAAGATGTGGTTTATGGCCCTGAATGTAATCTGGTTTTGTGACTATTTCATGCAAACTTGAGAAGAATTTATATTCTGTTCTTTGGATGGACTATTTTTAGAATACTCAATTAGATAAATTGATTGACAGTATTATTCGGGCCAATTCTATCTTTCATGAGATAGATTTTCTGAATCCTTGATTTATGAATTACAGTAAGTTGACACTGTTTACTCTAGATATTTTGATGCTTTGTCCTTAGATGCATATATATTTATATATATACATATAAAATCCCTATATATTTAGGATTGTTAGATCTTCTTTACTATTTTGTAATACCTTTCTTTGTCACCCATAATTTTTCTTGTTCTGATGTCTGTTTTGCCTGAAATGCATATAACTAGTCCAACTTCCTTTTGATTAGTTCTACCATAACATGTCTTCATCCATCATTTTACACCTAATCAGATTCCTTATATTTAGAGGATATTTTGTAGATAACATACAGTTGTCTTTTTTATAATTTTGATTAGTTCTTTTATTTTTTAATTTTTTTAAAGATTGTATATATTTAAGAGAGAGAGCATGCGTGAGTAGAGGGGAGAGGCAGAGGGAGAGGGGAAGAGCAGACTCCCCATTGAGCAGGGAGCCTGACATGAGGCTCCATCCCAGGACCCTGGGATCATGACCTAAGCCGAAGGCAGACACTTAACTGACTGAGCCACCTGGGTGCCCTGAGTTCTCTCTCTCAATACATGTATTTAAATCTTTCACATTTAAACTGATTGTTAATATATTTTGATTGGTATCAACCATATTTATATCTGTTTTCTATTTATTCTGGGCACCTCTTTTTCTCTCTTCTCATACTTTAATTATTTTATGATTCCATTTATGTCATTTCTTATTATTTCAGTTTACTTCCTTTAAAAACTGCATGGCTGCCTTGAGTTTAGTGATCTATGTTAACATACAAATAGCATTGCTCCACTTCGCTTGCAGACATCTTATAATGGAGTCCTTCCAGTTCCTCCCCCTTGTCTCTTACGATATTGCTGTCATTCATTTCACTTATCAGTATGCTATAATCACGCACTAGTATTTTAAACAGTTATATTTTAGATTAATTGAGAATAAACAAATTTTATCTTAATATTTCTTTTTTACATAGATCCAGGTTACTGAACTAAATAATTTTCCTTCCATTTAAATTTTTTTAAAAAATCAGAAGGTCAGCTGATGAATTCTCCATTTTTGTTTGTCTTAAAATATTTTCTATTTCTTCTTCACTGTGAAGGATAGTTCCACTTGACATATAATTCTTATTTTTTTCCAACACCTGAACTGTTTCACTTTTTATTGTTTATATGGTTTTTGATGAGTAGTCCATTGTGATTCTTATTCCTTTTCTCTGTAGGTAAGGTGTTTATCTCCTATATCTTGGTTTGAGATTTTTCTTTGATATGGATTTCTATAATTTGAATATTATATGTCTAGATGTAGTGTGTTTTTGTTTGTCTTAAGTTCCTTGATGTTCTCTGAACTTCCACTCTCTGTGATTTGGTGTGTTATTGATTTTAGAGTGCCCCAGACATTACCCATTCAAATGGTTCTTCTCCATTCTCTCTTATTCTTCTGGTATCTTAATTAGGTGTACGTTACATCTTTTGAAATTGTTCCATTCTTGGATGATCTTTTCTGTTTTTGTTTTTGTTGTTTGTCTTGTTTTTCTTTTTCTTTTTTAGTTAACTTTTTCTTTGCATTTTAGTTTGAGAAGTTAATAGTTACCATCTCAAACTCAAAAATTGTGTACTTGGCAGTGTGTATCTACTTGTCAATTCATGAAACTCATTTTTCGTTTTTGTAATTATCTTTATTTTCTGACATTTCCTTTGACTCTTTCATAGAATTTTTTCTCCCTGTTTACATTACCCTTCTACCTGTGGAGTTCTTAGCATATTAATCCTAGTTACTTTAAATTTTCTATCATGTAATTCCAACATCTGTTTCATATATGAATCTGGTTTCTATTACTTGCTTCGTATCTTCACACAGTGTTTTGTTTTTTGTTTTTTGCCTTTTTGTATTCCTTGCAATTTTTTTGTTGAATGCCAGACACATGGTAATAGCAACTGAGATAAGGAGGCCTATCCTGTGAGGATTTTTGTGCATTTGACTAGGAGTTTGATTTTGTTTGATGATTACTGTTTCTATAGGTGCTGGAGACTTTGGACTTCCATATGTGATTTTTCACAAAAAGTCTGTGTCTTGCTGGTCTTTCACCTCTAATCCACTATTGTCTATTGGAATCATGTGGATGTAGAATGGAGGGGGAATGTTCTAAAATCGTATGACCAAATCTCTGTCATTTTGTGGGCCTGTTTTTAGCTTCTGAACTTCACAAATGTTTCTTCTTATATAATTTTAGCTCCTTCCCTCTTTAGTAAGACAGGAAGACTACAGAAGGTTGGAGTTAGAGGAATACCTTTCCCCCACCTTGAATAATGCTCTGGTAGTCTTTTTCCCTGGATAGTAGGTCTTTGTTAATGGAGATGTCTCTGGACATATTTACAAGGATTACTCTCCTCTTCCACTTGCCTAGGCCATAAGGAGATCTTACTCAAATCGTTAACATAAGAAAGAAGTAGGGATCCTTGAGCTAAAACCCATGGAAGTGAGGGGCCTTCAGGACTGCATTCCCCATAAATTACTCATATTCATGTAAAACCACATTAAGCCTCCAGTAATTAAGCAAAATACTGTGTAAGTTTTCTTACTAGATTGTGGGTCTGACAGTTACTTCTCCAGGTAAGCAGATCTTGGCTGTAATTCTCTGGATTTTCTTCTCTCTTTCCCTGGATTTCAAGGCTGTACTTTGCCCTGCAAGCCCAGTCTTTCCAATAGGGCCAAGAAAAGTTAAGCACTTTCAGTTTGTCCAGATTTTTCTTGTTGCAAAGATGGGAGTGAAAATTTGCAGGCCCTTTACACATGAGAACTAAAACCAAAAGTCCTGAGCTTTGGGTTTTAGTGCTGAAAGAATAAAAAAGCATTAACATTTATCCCTTGTATATACACAACACATGACAGAAGCTGGTTGTGTTTTGATCTTCTGCTTCTGTTCACATGCAAAATAAAATATCTGGTCTCACAGCCAAGTAATAATAGTGTTTTGCATCTAGTGTCATTATGCAGTAGTGTGATTTGATTGACAAATACTGCCAGAAAACGTTGCAATTTTTTGACCATGTCTGTCAATAATTTTGAAGACACATATCAAGCCTCTTCATAGTATTGTGCATTCTCTTAGGATTAGGAATAATAGATCAACAATGCAAAAGTAAACCTCCCACTTTTAAAAGTTACTGACTTATTTGAACTTTTCCTTAATATGTGATTATATAAAACAAATGTCACAAATTCATTTGTTAGCAAATATCTGCTCTTTGAATACTTATGCTCATTGTATGAATTTATGGCACTAATGTCAATGGGATTTGTTACGATTCCTTTACCATTTTCCAATTTGGTAAATAAAACTTTGAAGAATTAGGGCATTTATATGTTTGAGACACAAAGTACAATGCAGTAATTATATTTAACAAATGTAAATAATAGCATGACAAACACGGGAAAATACAGTAGCAGGTATTATTGTGATTTTAAATGTATGTTTTCTGAGTGCTATGTTCAGAGTATTATGATTAACATACCTTTTCAGATCAGTGACATGAACACATTCTTCTATAGTTTTAATTTTCCTTTGTAATGACAACACGCCTGAGGAAAAACTGATGGATAACTAAGAATATTCAGAAATGAATGCACTTTGTTTTAACTCACATTAAATAATGTTTTCATATAAATTCATATAATTAAGATTAAAATTCCAACAGGTATGTTAAACAAGTAGTTGGAAATATTTGAACTTTTATTTCTAAGGCAGCCTAGTACAATAACAAGTCATATATTTAGATACATAGGGATAATAGATGTGCCTATACCCTCATACACATTGAACAATATAAATTGGTCTTTAAGTTAAAACCTCTTTTTACCATAGTCTAGAAGAATAATTGTACTAAAATTGTTTAAATCTTTACCCTGGGAATAATATAAAGCTGAAACACAAAGACATAACCATTTCTTTTTTAGTAGTACCTGTTTATTTAGTCATATGCATTAATAAGAATTAATACTGCTACACATTTTAGGCAACAAATGTACTATTTAGTTCAATAATGATTTTGCAGATAAAAATATAGACTTTTAAGCAGAAACTTGTTCATAGCAAATTTTTAGTAATTTATTGGTTGGAATATTTGATTTTCAAAAACCTTGACCTTGTTGGTAATAGATACTGAGAAGATTTGAGGTCATGTAGTTAGTTTTGAATGTATTACACACCCATCTGCTTCTCCATCTGGCAGCAGACACAGAAGTGTTATGTACATTCTTCTCACCAACACCCCAATTGTTAGCTTCCTGCTGATAGCCTTAGTGTAAGCTTCATTGGGTAATTATTTCAGGCAGAAAACAACCAACCCACATGTTCAAGAATAATCACTAGTTCAATTAACTAACCAGAAGCAGCTGATATTTTAGTATCCACGAGTAGAAATGATTTCAATTGCAGCAGCACTTCAATGAAAATATTTAGATAGCAGATGTGCTACTTAGTACCTTCAGAGTGTGGAAAATAAAAATAAACATGACATATATAACAAAATAAGTTGATAGTAAATGATGAATAGGTTTTTAAAGACTTATTATTTCTCTTTAGGTATTTAATTTTAAAGTAATGTAAATGCACACACAAAAACTTACAATATGCTAGTCAACAATATTTTTTTAAGTCTGCATTAAAAAAAGTTTATCAGTCACTGATCGGATTAATATCAACATATATAACTTACTTTTTTTTTATAACTTACTTTAAATATAGTCTGTAGTAGGGGGCCTGGGTGGCTCAGTGGGTTAAGCCTCTGCCTTCAGCTCAGGTCATTATCTCAGGGTGCTGGGATCGAGCCCTGTGCATCAGGCTCTCTGTCCAGCGGGAGCCTGCTTTCTCACCTATCTCTCTCTGCCTGCCTCTCTGCTTATTTGTGATCTCTGTCTGTCAAATAAATAAATAAATACAATCTTTAATAAATAAATAAATAGTGTCTGTAACATAATATTAGAAATCTGGAAACATCATTTATATTAGTGGATTTAAATATAAAATTATATAACAAAGACCTTTTATATAAGACCTTTTATTTTTAAAAGTCTATTATTTACTGTATAAGACCTTTTATTTTTAAATTCCACATATGAGTAAAATCGTGTGGTATTTGTCTTTCTCTGATTGATTTATTTCATTTAGCATAATACTCTTCTAGCTCTATCCATGTCATTGCAAATGGAAAGATTTCATTCTTTTTTAATGGCTGAGTAATACTACATATATATATATATGCATATATATATATATATATAATGGAATACTATAATAATGAAATACTACTATAATGGAATATTAATAATACTATAATGGTATATATACACCACCTCTTCTTTATTCATTCCTCAGTTGATGGACACTTGGGATGCTTCCATAATAATATACTATTTTTAAGTATATAATTAGAAATCAAATTTATGAAGTATTGTTAAAGAGAAAATTTTTGAAATAGATACTAGCTTTACTCAAGTTTTTTAATTCACTGGTATACTTTTCTAAAATTACATAGTTTTTAAATGAGCATAAATTTTGAAAAATGAATATGTATTGTATAAGACCTTTTCCAATTCAGATTAAACAGTGGTCAGTAGGACATTTACAGCATTAAGTGCACATAGTAGAAATTAATGGCTAATAACAAGTGACCCCCCAAATCAGGTAAAAGTATATAAGTAAGCCTAAAGAATGAAAGCAAATTATGATGATAAAGATAATAATTAAGTATATAGAAAACGAACATACAGTAAGGGAATCTCTAAAGGCAACAATTGTTCATTGAAAAGGTTAAAATTGAAAACAAATATGTTTTCAAATATGTTGGCTAATTGAACAACAACATCATCATCATCATCATAAAAGAAAACAAACAAAGGTATCACACAACAGCAGTAGAAACATGTCTTCCAAAACATCATGCCTTAGGAATGCTTTAGAACTGAACCTCTTAAGACAGATTTAATAGTTTGGAATATTTTCTAGAAATCATTTTTATTAGGTTGAACTGAAAAGGTTTTTGTAGATTTTTTGGCCCCCAGTTTTTTAAAACATGGTTACTTTGGACTAGGGGTACATTCTTAAAAAATAAATGAATAGTATTTAAGATTGTTTGAACACACACACGCATACACACAGCGAAAGAACACTGCAGGTTTAATCAAGAAAGAGAACATGCTACCTATCAAGAGTAAAAACCACAATATCACTATAAATTCTGTAGACATTTCAAGAATCATAGCATTCTAGAGCAACTTTTATAGCAGTAAACTTAGAGTTAAATGGTGATGGAAGGGGAAAATTGTAGAAAATATGAAAACTTTGCTGTATATTTTTTTTAAAAATTGAATTCTAACCTAAACAAATTCTGTTCAAAGATAGCTTATCTTATGAATTATTCATATTTAAAGAGAATATTTCACCAATCGTATGTAAACTTTTCTAGGGAACAAAATAACAAAAAAACAAGAGGAAACTCTGCTACAGTGAGCCAAAATAATTTTGAAATTAAAATCTGAAGAACCATTACATGGACATAAAATTACAAACTAACCTATTTTATGAACAAAGAGGAAAAATGTTAAAATATTAGCAAGCCATATCCAGTGATATATTTTAATAATGATAGGACCACAGAGTAAAAGGAAGAATCACCATTATAAAATCAATTGATTTAATTACTTAGACAAACAGAAAAATGAAAAACATGCATATATATGTATTATATATATATGTATATATACATATATGTATATAATTTTTGAGCATCTTAATAGATTCAGGAAAAGCAAATGATACAGTTGGGCTATCACCTTGAAAAATTCCAAGCCAACTGATAATAGAAGGAAACTGAAAACTCTGATAAAGATTATTGGGGCTGGGATATCCCCTAGTTCTCAAATACCCATGTGCTCTTGTGTATTTCCCAACTCTAGTAGTTGGGTTGACTGAACCACTTGATATCTCATCACAAAACCTGTGAGCAAAAGCACTGACTACTGGAACATCACTCTGTAGTTATCTTTCTTTCAGAGAAGCAGACACTGCTGTAAAATGGGAAAAATCAAAAACGGAGAAGAACCTAGTGGACCCACAGTCCCTGAACACAGAATTCACGCTGCTTGACTTCCAGGAATGCTTATTGTAGAATAGCATAACCTAGAACTACTTGTATTTCCCACTCACTCTACGTTTAGTCAGGGTTACATTTCGTTTATTTAACTTAAAATGTGGGGCGCCTGGATGGCTTAGTCAGTTAAGCATCTACCTTCATCTCAGGTCATGATCCGAGGGTCCTGGGATGGAGCTCCAAGTTTAGCTCCCTGCTTAGTGGGGGTCCTGCTTCTCCCTCTCTCCCTGCTTGCAGCTCCCCCTGCCTGTTGCTCCCCCTGCTTTTGCTCTCTCTCTATCAAATAAATAAATAAAATCTTTTAAAAATTAATTAATTAGTTAATTAAAATGTTACTGGGGTACCTGGGTGGCCCAGTCAGTAAGTGTATGACTATTGGTTTCTGCTCAGGGCACGATCTCATGAACCTTGTAATAGAGCCTGGGTTGGGCTCCTGGGTTGGAGGTCGTCTGCTTGAAGATTCTCTCCCTCTGCCCCTACCCTACATGTGCATGTGCTCTCTCCCTCTCAAATAAATAAATAAATAATTTTTAAAAAATAAAATAGATTACAATGTTACTTATTTCCACAAAATTCTAAGTATTAACATTTTAGTTAGTGTATTTAGTATTTTTAGTATTTAGTATTTAGTACATTTAGTAAATGAAGTTTAATGGCATAAATAGTAAAAACAAATAGATGTTTGGGAAAAAAAAAAACCCACTAGCCAGGTATCATCTTCAAAATGATATTTGTCTCCACTAACTATAAAATCATTTGTCATGAACAGATCTTTGCAGATCCCTGGAGAGTCCTCTAAGTAGTCTATGTGGTCCTGACCCCTGCTATATACAATTTAATTAAAACATTACTAGGATGATATAATTGTAATTTGCCCTCCAGTCACAATAATGTAGGAGATTTTTCCCACATGTAGTAAAACCTCAAAACTAATAAAGATGATATTTGGAAAAAAATAATGGAATTTCATGTAGAATAATGTGGAAAAGTGAGGGGGAAAAAAAACCTGATGTTAAATAAGAAAAGACAAATAATGAGAAAAACAAGAATAGCAATCATCAACAGAGAGGTAAAACGAATAAACAAAAACAAGAGGGGATAAACTAAGAAATATCTAAAGCCAGAAAAAAACAAAAATAAAAACAAAAAAGGCACCTCTAAACAAGTTCTGGTATATTGGTGTTAAAAAGTAAATGAGATTCCCAAATTCTGTGTTGCTGTGAGATTTTTTTAAAAATGCAAATTCCTGAATCGAAATAAATTGTAATCAGGGGAAGAAATCATAGCACATGTATTTTTTAAGATATTTTCATAGCCATAAAAACAAAGGCTAATTAAATGTTTGTGCGATACACATATATGGTTAATTGTTCTATATCATAATTTTATAAAATTTTCCCAGCAACTCAATGAGGTATATATTGTTGTCTCTGTTTTAACAAGTGAAGTTACTGGTGCTTACTAAGTATCACTAAGTTCACATACAGTAGACATATACCCCAGAATTCCACTTCAGACCTGTCTGACTCCAGTGCCTTTATTTTTAAATACCACATAAAATGCCCTCTATTATATAGGACTATATTGGTCAACATACTTTTTAGGAAGGGAGATTGCAGATTTTAGGAAACATACAGAAGAACATACATATATTGTGTGACTCTTTTGCAATAATTAGTTCTTATGTTGTATACATCAATGATCCCGATGGGAAAATAACTTAACAAAAAAAGGAGGAAATTAGTACAGGAAACTTTAACCAACTCAAAATATGAGGCTCTGAAAAAATTCAGAAAAAGCAAAAGTTTGAAAGCATAATAAATGATGGGCAAAATAGAGCATGCATATCGTAATGATATTTTCAAAGTAAGCCATAACAAGTTCAGAGGCTCCCAATATTTCTACAAATATTTCAACAAAATATTCATATCAACAAAAATAATTTTTAAAATATACATAAAAGTATCTGCTTGGAGTATTATACACAATACACAAAGAAATGTGCAACCAACACTTATTTTGCTTTCCAAATTTTTAGGAAGACTGGTGAAAGAGAAAGATTAAGACAAACTTGTAGAGGATGTAATTGAAGCCCATGATATGTAAAGAGATTACAGAAGAATACCCATAGCTCTAAATGAGTCCAGATTCCCTCACAAATGAGAATCTCAAGGATAATACAGGAACTTGTAAATGCTCTTGAGCTGATCAGGGAGTGTTGATGGATACTGGAGAAGAGAACTAGCTCTTAAAGTTACATCTACAGATATAGTTTGGCACTCCAAATAAAATTAGAAGAAATTAATGTAAAATAGATGTTTGGGTGCTTGCTAAGTATGCTGGACAAGATTCTAAGATACCTTGATTTCAAGTACATTACATGAAGTGTACATCTAGTAAATCTTCACTGAAGATGACTTTGGTATTTTAACTAATTTAAGGGCAAGAAGTCATCCAAGTTAAATTCCCAGTAGTTTTCTGTTGTCAAGTTATCTACCAATCCTCACACTTACTCCTTCAAGAGCAAATTGTTCTTCATAAACTGAGTCTGGTCACCATCAGTCCCTTTCCAGAATCCACATACCAAGTCTTTGCTGAAGACTCGTTCTCACCAAGAATTCTGGTACCTGCCCAGCCTTCTTCCAGGAAGACCACTCGTTTCATCACATTCCTTAACCACTAGCAGTTGCTTTCTCTTCAATCCTCACACCTACTTTTATAAGATTTGTCGTCTATTTTCATATTCTACTAACTAAAAGCCCACCAAATATGTGTGAATTTAGCACCATTGCACTCCATCCTCATTTTAACTTTTAAACTGAGGAACTTCAGTATTCATATACATGGTTCTTTTTTTTTTTTTTTTTAGATTTTATCTATTTATCTGACAGAGAGAGATCACAAGCAATCACAAGCAGGCAGAGAGAAAGAGAGAGGAGGAAGCAGGCTCCCTGCCAAGCAGAGAGCCCCATGCGGGACTCAATCCCAGGACCCTGGGATCATGACCTGAGCCGAAGGCGAGGCTTAACCCACTGAGCCACCCAGATGCCCCCATATATATGGTTCTTAACCTTGTTTGCTGACCCTAGCAATTCTAGTAGCTTTGATATCTACATCATTTCAACCATCTACCCCTTGTCCACCTTACAGACTTTTAAAATCCAGCACTAAGAATGTCTAATAACATATGGTAATATCCTTCCTTCCAAATCGATTCTGTCTTTACTCACATGGGTTGGTCTGTTAAGCCCCATGTTAATTTACATTTGGCTATAAATTTTCTTCCTTGTTTTTCAACCCTTCCAGATCTCATATCTCCTATATTATTCAGTACATTCTGAGATGCATTATTTTAATAACTCCCTTGCCTGATGGAATTAAATGGGGATTTAATGTCTTTAGGAATGTTATGCTTATATATTCAGAAAGGCCTAAATAATGCTTAACTCGTACCCTCCTCCTTCCAGGGTTCTACAATGGGGAAAATAAATAACACCTTATTATTACTATTGTGTTAAGAACTCTAACAGAAATTGTGATAATAAAGCTAAGTAAAGAAATCAATTCAATACGTAAGACATAAATGAGACGTCCTTCTTCCTCCAAATATAAATGCTAACATCTTATCACCTTCTACTCTGTTCAGGAACCAGTACAATAACCATTGTTTTCAAGCATGATTAAGAAAAGACAATGAAAGACACAGAATTGAGTCTTTTCTAAAATCAGTCAGTGGTCCCTCCTGCTAGCAAAATCAAGGTGTCTGATTATTTCAAATCAAATTTGGTATTCCTTTGTCCTGGGAATTGGGAGAGATAGCTAGAAAATGGGAGGGGGACCAAAAGATAAGCAAAAGAAATTTTCTGGAAATGAAAAGAAATTTCTCCTTCTTTTGTATATTGAAAAACACCCTCAATCTTTTTTTTTTTTTTTAACACTTTCTATGTAAAGACTATCATGGATGGATATAAAGAAGGGCCTTCTCCAGTGGTTCACCAAGCTGCTGAGATACCTGGGCCAAGACTGACTTGACTGGTGTGAGTAAACTCAGTGCCTACCCAAAACTCTTGAGGCCAGTGTGGTTTAGTACTGAGAATAGGATGGATTTTTATTCTTATTCTTATTTAGGATGGGTTTGTAGAAACACGATGTGATATATTACTATTAGTCTGTTTTTGCATGGTAATAGAAAGCATAGTCATGCAAAGCAAAGAACACACAGTTTTTCAACAATATTTCTTATTCCTTTTATATGAGAATTGTTGCTAGTTATGGGCTAACTTGCGGTAATTCTGCATTTTTTTTTTTTTAATTTGAGGATCTAGTCCATACTGCTCTCTTGCTTACAGTGGAAGTGCCACGGAAGGAGAAAATAATCAATGCAGACTTGTATTTGGATATGAAGTTCTGTTTAGAGATGGGATTTGTCTTACCTGGTCACATACTAATGGCTGAGAAGTAGCACAGTCAGGCCCTATATCAAGGCAACAGAGAATAGTACTATTTTAAGAGGGGGATGGTAGAATAACTATTTGTAAATAAAATGCAACTTCCTACACTTTCCATATTATGGAATGTTTTCTTTAGGGATTGGGCAGAACTTTAGGAAATTCATGAATATGTCTTATGCAATATGAACCTTAATCTTATGAAGCCTAAGAAAGAACATAAAGATGACTTTGGGTCAGTTAAGGTCAGGTTTTCTGCCAAAAGTGTGTCAAATATTTGAACTGAAACTGTTTTCTAAATTTTTGGTACACTAAGAATTTTGGATTTCAGAATTTCAGATATGGAATTGTGGAATATTTTAACATGCATAAGGCAAACAAAATTATGGAGCAATTTGTCCATTCGTTTACATTCAGCCTTTCCATAGCCTCGTATCTATTATCTTTCTTAAAGAAAGCTAATGTTTGTCAGTTAATATTCAATTCAGTTGTCTTTCTCTTGTAATTAAGGATTTTATTCCATTATATGTAGTATAATTACTGATATGTTTGTTCAGTTTACTCTCTCATATTTGTTTCCAATAACAGGCTCCACTTGTTATATTGTCTTTCTCTTTGCTTGTTTTCAGACAAATGTATCTTTTTGGGGAATAAGGTATTTATTTGGCTTGTTATTTGCCTTACTTTTTGAACAGGAGGATTAATGTATTTCATGAATACTGGAAAATTCTCACAGTTAACTCTTCAAATATGGCTTCTGCCCATTCTTTGCTTTACTTTTTTGAATCTTAGATCCTTTTACTATGCTTCATATATTTTGTTTGTATGTTCATGAGATCTTCGTTTCTGGATTATCCTCCAATCTATGTTTCTGTACTTCTATCTGGATATTTTCTTCAGGCCTATCTTCTCTGTTACTAATTCTCTCTCAGTAACATATATCAATAACCCTATTTCATAATGAAATTTTTTCTCCAAGTGAAATGAGTCACTCAGCATAAAAATGTGATTATACATAAATATAATGTGTGTGCTAATGACATATGACTTTTTTTTTCATTTTGTAACCAATATTTATTTTTTATTTGTAATATGTATAGTTTCTTTTACTGCTGTACTGGACCCAGTAATGTATGTTCAGCCCAATTTACTGGTTCCCATCTTCCCTTAGGGTCTATCCTTTGCTTAAAGGACTTTTCTGCCTCTACTTCTAATGCCCACTCACCTATTTCCACACAAGGTTGGGATACCTGCTACTACATGGCTGGGAAGTGGTGGACGAGGACAGTGATTGGCACCATCACCTCCAGCACAACCATCAAATGCTGATGGACACCAGAGCTCTGGTAGAGCAGGCCCCTGATGCAGGCCCTGCATAGGACAACAAAATCCAGCAATTCTGCTCTGAGGACAGCATGTTGACTAAGTCACAATGTGGCAGCAGTGATTTAGGTCAAAGGGTTTTTTTTGGATTCAGTAAGCCAATGCATATGAAAGCGCAAGAATAGTGCCTAGCCCAGAAGAAGCACTCCATGAATGTTATATGTTTGAACTACTCTAATAATTACTAGTTGCTGGACAGGGACTTTTGCAAGATAATTCATGAGTTCAATGCTCAACACCTAAAGTAAAATTTAAAAAGATTAACAGCTAAGTTAAAATGCTATGTCAGTACTATATTTCAAAAATAATCTGCAATAAATCAGAATATTTTGGAGTCAGACATTAGTTTGCTGTAACGAGCTATAAACACTTTCATGAATTAACTTGTATAGTTGTTTTATTTTCTGAAACATTATATACAAATACCATCTTAATAAATGCCTTCTTAATATGCTCAACGTAAATATCACATGTAAATCCTACAATACAGTGCAGGTATCGACTCGGTACTCAATGGCTATTTCCTTTCCTAGAGTGACACTAGTTCTTCACCTTTCTTTGTCCAAAACATGAACTGCCACAGCGTTTTTGTGCGAAGATGCTCATTAAGATAAACGAATGGTAGACAGTGAGAGATGGAGAAGTAGAGAAATTCTACGTCTGCTAGAGTAGGGTTTATTAAAGGCCACTTTGTTGGTATCAAATCCATATTTGGTCTTTTGCTTTCCATGTTGGCTTCTCTGCCTCTTTCAATCTGTCTTTGACCATATGAGACATACTCAGTGGGGAAGTTTGTTTTCTTCAGAAACAGTTCAAATATTATATGATCTTCTTTAACTTAAAAATTCTTAATAGAAACTTTCTAATGGGAACATAGTTCATCCTTATTCTCAAAGCTGACCATATTCTATGATACCACTCTCCAAAACAAATCTGTTTTAAAACATTGCTCCCTCAACCTACTCCTTCTAAGCATTTATGCTCAGGGATGCTTACATATTTTTCTGATACAGTTAGGTGAAAAAATAGACCCGTATTGAAAGAGATATAAAGTATTTCTGGTCAGTCAACAAAATATGTGCTGTTGACTCAACATGCATGAAACCATGATCTTCCAGAACTTTTCTATGTAGCCACACTACTAGTATTATGTAAGCTAGTCCCCCTTTTTTTTTTATTATAAAACATTGCCTTTGCTCATATTCCTTGTAATTATATTAAAGTAATATACTACCTAGGGAAGAAATCTGAATGTATTGTGTCACTTATAAATTTTTCAGTTATAACGGTGATGCTTAAAATGTCATGAAAAATGATGCATGTTTTTTTAATAAGAAAAACAAGGAAACTTCTTTTTAGTCACATTCAATATTCATGGGACATAATTCTTCCTTTCGATTATATATCAAAACAAAATACCAAGTACAACTATCACTATTGGTTTTGATCAAGTAACTAATTAGATGACAGAACAGTTACATGAATTATAGTTTGGAGCAATGAACATTCAATTTATTGTTGAGTTGTTTTAATTTTGTTATCAAATCAGTAAATGTTTTCTGATATGTCCAATGTAAATTATAAAATTGGTTTCACTTTATTATTTTTTCACTTTATTCTTAAAATGGAATTAATAACATATCTGTATTTATTATCACAACATGTATTTAAAAGCCTGATTTGAAGAAATCAATAA
Source organism: Lontra canadensis (assembly GCF_010015895.1). Classification (NCBI taxonomy): domain Eukaryota; kingdom Metazoa; phylum Chordata; class Mammalia; order Carnivora; family Mustelidae; genus Lontra; species Lontra canadensis. Next base: position 10,211,755 of record NW_022631033.1, read on the forward strand.
AAGCTAGATTCCATCAATTAAAATTTTGGAAAAGTTCAAATGATTTAAGCGGTATGTGAAATATAGATATATAGACAGAGTAAAAAACTAGTATTCAGAGCAAGGGGCTTAATCAGCAAACTTATTTAATATATGAATTATGCTTGAGCACAGCATTTAGTTTTAAAAGTATTCATCCTTATTAAAGCAGTTGATAATTGAAAATATTTTAAAGAGTTAATATCTGTCTACATAGATTGTGGATAATTACTACAAAGTTGGGGGAAACAAATACATTTCATTTAAGAATGTCTTACTTCTGGAAAAGTAAGTGAGTACAAAAGAAGTATAGTTAACAATTTTGTTTTTTTTTTTTTTCCCCTAGTTCAAACTCTGGAATATATCTTTAACTATGATATATGAATATCAGAGGTAAAAAGGCATACATTTAAAACTGAGATTTATTTTAAAATTCATTGTGTAAAAAAATGATGCATTTTTAATGATATATGTAGCAGCTAATGGTATTTATACTAGTAAATACTGTGAATAGTGTATTTATATTTATAAATATTTATATTTATTTATACTGTAATTACTATGAATAGGGGTGGGAGACATGGAATCATATAAGATGTGTTTAAAAAAATAAGATGTGGTCATGCACATTTTAAAATATTCAAATGTATTTATCAACTGTATGAGCCGTCATAAGGGGTAAAGATGCTGGATTAACTCCCGGAAGTGACCAGAGTCTATTTTGGTTTATACCTAGAAGGTCCTTTGCTCACTTTCAGTTGCCCCATTTCCACCTCTCTTACTAGCCAGGTAATTGTGTTTAAATGACAAGCTGGTATCTTAAAGATATAGAGTTGCTATAGAAAAAAAAAATTTTTTTTGGCTGTTTTCTTATTGCAAAAAAAAAAAAAAGGTATTATTTAGACACTTTGGAAGTTACATATTTATATAGCAGAGTGGAATTTAAGTCAATCTAAGCAAAGTTTTAATGCAAATGAGTTTTTAAGTTATGGGTTAATTTACTTGATAAACATTGCATGGATAATAGGCTGGCATATTCTGATGTAGTAGGTTAATCTATTGAATTATCCTCATCGTGCTCCAAAGATAGAGGGATCTGATCCTTCCTATATATTCTCAGAAAAAAGTGAGCTTACAAAGCATAATTCATGGAAACTCTCTTTCTTCTTTGTCATGGAGCAGAAGGACATTTTCTACTCTTCTGTTTCTGAAATCATGGAAATCTCTGTCAGTTGTATATATATATAAATGTAAAATACCCATAGGGACACCTGGGCGGCTCATCAGTTAACTATCTGTCTTCAGGTCAGGTCATGATCCCAGGGTCCTGGGTGTGAGCCCTGGGTTGGGCTCCCTGTTCAGCGGGGAATCTGCTGTGCTCTCTCCCTCTGCTCCTCTTCCCTCCCTCCCTCCCTCCACCACACTTGTACTCTCTTGCTCTCTCTCTCTCAAATAAATAAATTTTTAAAAAAAATTATCTATATACTTTGGAACTGTAGGAAATAAATAGTTTTCTTGAACATTGTAAATATTATTATATGGTCCTAGGAAATACATATATGAAGAAATATTCTGATTCTGAAAAATACGAGAACCAGACATTTCTTTTTTTTTCAAGTTTTTATTTAAATTCCAGTTAATATACAATGTAATACTAGTTTCAGGTGTAGAATTTAGTGATTCAACACTTCCATACAACACCAGGTGCTTATCACAAATACCCTCCTCCTTAATCCCCATCACATATATAACCCATTCCTCTACCCACCTCTTCTTCACTAACCCTCAGTTATATAATATATAACCATCAGTTTATAGTTAAGAGTGCCCCCCCCAAAAAAAGTGTCAAATCAGAACCGGAATATTTTTTTCTGAGGAAATATATTCAAGATCCTGGTTGAACTTTATTATGTGCCCGGGGTGGGGGGGAAGAAACATAGGAGAAAATACTAACATGATCTAAAATTGATTAACTTTTAATACACAATAAAATGATAACAATTGGCTTTATGAAGCAAAGCTTTCTCTAAACGTGATTTAAATTCTTCCAGGACTTAAGAGACTTCCCATACATGAATAATTCATTTATGGTTACAGCACTCACTCTTCAGCACTTATGGAACTATGTTCTAATGTGACCATAAACTAAAAAATTATTTTGAAATGTTTGCAGTTGGACTATTGTTAACACATCTTAGTTTATTATATAAAAGGGAAAGAGTTACTCTGTAGCTATAAGAACACATTATATCAATTTAGAATTTTGCAGCCCATTTCTTGTGCATTAGCAAAGTTAAAACACTGTTAGGTCAGCCCTTTTTCTACATGTGTCCTAGATAACTTTGAGTGAGGGAAGTTAGTAGTTTAATTTTTAAATTTATTGAATCATTTTCCTAGCGATGTCTGAGGTATGTGAGCTGGTATGATTCTCAGTGGGGGGCTAAATCAAAAAGGTTATTGCTTAGGAGATTATCATGACCAGTCAAGGCAGTTTTAGCTTCAAGTACATTTTTACAGGTCATTGGTTCCTACCTAAAGTAATCTCTCTGAAGTTCAGTTCTGGGCAGGAAAAGGAGGGAGATACAAGAGTATCTCTTTCAATTTATAATCAGGCCTTAATTGATCTCAGCAGATTTCCTAATTGCAGAGTTTACTTCACATAGGTCATCTGTTTCCTCATCTGTAGAATCTTGCTGTCATAATCAGCACTTTAGGTATTACACCGAGATGGCAGAAATTCCTTTCTTTACGTATAATTCCTTTCTTTACGTATAATAAGAGGAAGAATTTTTACAGCTTGCTATCAAAATAATACATTTGGCTTTGAGTACCAAGTCACCAAGAAAGATAGTATCCGTTTTAAGGATCCATTGCACTCTGAACAGAAAAAAAACATAGTATCTTATTAATTAAATACTATTTACATTTGTTCATACATAAGATTTGTTTGTTATCTCTTTTGGAGTAAATGCTTTTTATTGTTCCATGGAATAGATTCACCATGAATCTACAAATATTTTAGGTTAAGTGGGATAACGAGGGATCTAATAAAACCGAAGTCATAAGCATTGTTTTGAGCCAAGTGTCTCTTGTATATTTTTCTATTTTTCTCTGTCAAATAGTTATTTTATAATAATTATATTCAGGTAAAACATGATTCACTTATTCTAGCTAGATAACTATTAAATAATAATAATAATAATTATTATTATTGATCTGTAGCCTGATTCTTTTAGCAGCTATCAAGTACTTGTAAAGAATCCTCCTTCCACATCTTTCCTAATGTAGTTTTATATAGAGTTATTTCTGAGCTAGAGAATTAGTTCACATTTGAAGTATGGCATTGTATTTATTTTCAAATTCTTTTTATAGTTCTGCTTGCTTTTAGAAATTAATTCTAGTCCAAAATGAAATCGGACTTTGTTTTTTCCACATTTCAGTCATTACACTGCTCTGTTGAATATATAGATGGGAGAAATCCCATGTGTCTTCTGATACAACTACTAGAGATGCCAGGTACAGTTATGCTAGTATCTGTGCACAGATGTCCATGTGTGTCTGCAAGTTCTAGAAAAGTCAAATTGTTTAATAAAAATTCAGATGTTAAGTTGGTAGTATTGCCTTTTAAAAAATACCTGTAGCCAATGGATATATAAATGTGTCTGTCTATACTATTTCAACGGAAGGAATGGAAACTCAAACTAGCTCAAACAAAAAGCCTAAAAACCCAAAAAAGAGCAACAACAACAACAACAACAAAAACCCTACCTTGTGTTTATGTTAATATCAGTGATGGTTCATCCACGGGGATCAGGCAGTGCTTTCTCTCACTGTTATTTCATAATAAGCATATCAAGCTTCAGAAGCATTACTTTTTTCATACAGACTTTATTCTCAAGTAGACCACTTTTATTGAAATCTAAACAATGACCCTAGCAGCTCTAGGATTGCATCTTGCCATTTCACTAACATCTACACAATAAGATTTTCATATGGACTCCAACTCTGATTCTCCTTCAGCTGGAAACCCATTTTCCAGTCAATCCGTTGGAACTGTCATTTTGACCAAACAGCCCTGTGGTATATGTCTATTCCCAGAGGTGGAGCATCATGTCAATTCCACCCAAATTACATGGATAGGAGGAATGGAAATGTATTTCCCAAAGGGAAGTTTTTAGAACCATTATAAGAAGGCAGAAATATAGGGATTGAATAAGTTTTACAGTCTAGCTGTTCAACATACACTCTTAATCTGGTAATTCAAATTTTAAAGAGCCAGTGACTAATTCCATGCATCTATTCCAAAAACTGAAAGCAGTCATGTCCTATATGCAGTCTTACCTAGTTACTACATCCCAGTCCAAGTCAGGAATCTCTAAATGAAATTCATACATTTACATCAGGTTCAGAGGTAGGTCCCCAAGACTCAGAAATTTGTGGCTAAATAGTAAATTATCTCCCACCCAACCACATTATACTTCAGGATAATTACAATTTAAAAATCACATTTTAAAAAAGAAAAGATAGGAATGGCATAGAATGGTCATTTGCCTTTAAGCATCAATGATATCCTTTCACAAAAGAAAAGCAAAGATTTTGAGTCTGGCAGATGCGGTGTTTTTCTTGGACAGTCAATATAGCTCCCTTAATTCTTTTCTCTTGAAGGACTTTCCTTGTCCATTGTTCTGTGTGATTTTGATCAAATTGATGTTATTGAGTATTCTTGCTTAAGGGTGTACTGCTATCAGAGTCAACTTCATTTTAGTGTAAGTTTGGAGGTTCTGAATATTTCTGTTTGTGTTTAAGAAATTAAGAGTCTCCGTTTTCTAGGCTTAGAGTATCTTCAGAAATAAAACATCCTTAAAATATTTTAGGCTTTCTTTTTACTAGCAGTTTTGAAATCGTATGAGACAGTGATCAATGCCAGAAAGACTATAGCCTGGAAGAAGAAGAGAAGGAGTTCTATCATTTAGAGTTGATTGTTTTCCTAGCTCTCGGTTCAGTACCTCCATCTTGAAATGTGACTCCATCAATTTAGAACTCTAGCTTGACAGGAAAAGGCAGATTTAATCTGTTAGTCTTTCAAGATACATGCAAAGTGGTGGTTCTTTAATGAATGCAGCAGAGTTTCATTATCCTAATTTCATCCCACTTTTCCCTAACTCCCTATTCTTTCAAATCCTCAAGATTGACTTTTAATATTCTTCTCCTGTTGATCTGATGCAGAACTTGCCCCTTAATAAAATCTATATTTCTTTAATTCAGCTTTCAGATGGGCTATCGTTTAGAACATTCTTTCTTCTAGGGTGTTACTGTAGGCTGCAGGAAATAACAAACATCCTTGAATATATTTTACAGAAATAATGTCTCCTAAATATCAAACCCATTCAAATACTTGATTGAGTCTCAAGATGAAACCAACATTAAGCTGCTGTTTTACTACTGTGTAAGAATTGCAAACTTCCCAGCCATGGGTTAGGACGGCTCACCCTCCCTCAGACTCAAGCTTCAATTAGTCAATTCCACATTTTAGGTCCTCTCATTTGCAACAAAATTTTTTAAGGAACCATATCTCTGTTAATAACAATATTTTAGTTGTGAATTTATAAAACTGTGATTCAAATAGATTAAAACAAAAGAAGAAATGGAATAGTTTACTTAGATGAAAGACAAAGGCAAAGGCTAGTTTTAGGCAAAATGGTACCAACATTCAGCAATGTCATGTCTCTGTAATGTGACTGTGATTTTTTTTTTTTTTTGAGTTGTGTCCACGTTTCAGTTGTTCCCCCTCAGATCCCAAGGTTGGCTCTCATGGTATTGTGCTCATTATTATCTTTAAGAGGAGCAGGCTACCTTAATTAGAAAGATCCTATACCATACCACTAGAGACAGAAGGAAACTCCTCAACCCCACCCAAATCATTACAGACTATGAATAATAATAATAATAATTTATTCTTTGGATTACAGAAAATTCACCTAAGATTTGGACTAGAAAAGAAGAAGAAACGTTCCTCGAAGGTAGATACATTGAAGGTGCATCATTCTGGCGCAAAGTTGTGTAACATAACAGCATATTCTATTGTTGCTCTTATTTTATCTTATTGTTTAAAAGTGCAGATGAATTATGTGAGTGTGGCTGTTGAATTGCCAAAAGGAGAGTTTCCAAAGAGAAGGGTATCTAAGTTTGATGGGAAGTTCATATTCATTGCATATTCTTAGTTGAACTTCGGTGTGCAGAAGTGGCAGAAAAGCTGAAAGACTGTATTACTAGACCCCCTTGGAGCTAGATTTTGAAATGCAAATAAGATCCTGCCATTTGTATGCACTAGAGTGAGATTTGCAAGATGAACGTGAGGTGGAAGACTTCTTCCTGCTTTGTTTTTTGTCTTGGCTTGCTGTTGCTGCCATCGTTTTGTTCGGTTTTCTGAAAGAGAGGACAAAGAAGTCCTCTGCCTCCAAAGGCAGCAGGGTAACTGGTGGTTTTATTGAGCACTCTTTGTGTAGTTGCCAGCTTTGATTGACAGGTGTTGTGGGGTGTTGGGGCATTCTGATCCCTGGAGGACAACTGTGGTGTGTATGCTTGGACTCAGTTCGGCTAGTAGAGTCCTGCTGACTCCAGTTCCTCTCACCCTTCCAGTGATTTTATAAGCACTTATTTTCCTGTATAAACCACACTTCTGATGAAAATATCTCCAGGGTTTCATTTTCCTGCACAGAACCCTAAATGACACACAAATGTTTTTCATCATAGGAAAATTGGGTTGTTGTAACCAGAAAAAAGAAAAGGAATGGATACTGGGCAAGAAAGACAATTCAAGTTACAAATAAAATATTTCTGTTATTGTCGTGTGTGACTGTGTTATGTTGTCTTATTAGTGAGAAACACTAATGTTTAAATTTGTCAGCAACTTCTTTGATGTAGGCAAACCAGAAAATCACTTCAGAATCCCCTTCTATACCTTGAGTAACTAGTGGGCAGTTATCGACTTCGGTAAATATGAATGTGTTGCTTTACATTGCCTGGAATGCTAGAGTCTTCTCCTTGAGGATGGGTAGATAAACCCATGTACAGAATAAGGAATCTTTTGGGAAGAAAATATGTTATACTCTGACCATTCCATTTGAAACTTTTAACTGCATCTGAATCTTCTAGAAGGCTTAAAATACTGTGTCTTGAAAGAAGAAATGCTAAGCTGCTCCGAAGTAGGGGTGAAGGAAGGTAGGACTGGTGATACATATTTGAAACCCACACCTCAGTGGTCAATTAGAGGGACATTCCACTGGCTGGCAAGGAATGCCAGGTAGACTGCAAACCTGGCAAGTTGACTTTTGACCATTTTAAATTTAAATATTAAAATGTATCTGCCTTTATTTGTTCTTCAGTTGGAATTAAGTAGGTCTTCAGGAGTCAGGATACCCTCAAGGTACTGAAGATCCCAGTTTATCTATATTTAGAGAATGATTTCACCACTGAGACTAACAGTATCAATGGTGATATCAACATGTGTAATGTAGTCCTAACTTTTTTGTGACTCTTGGGTTTCACTCAGTCCTAGGAAGGATGTAGGATAGTCCTCTTTTAAGTCCATGTGAGAGATGAAGAAATGGAGGCAAGAGGTAATGACGCATTTGCCCGAGGCTGTAGATAATTAGTGACAGAATTAGGCAGAGCTACCAGATTTCCTGATTAGCATCTCCGTGATCTCTCCACTGGCCCATTTAGTTAAGAACTCAGAATATTTTGTCTGACAGCTCTGACAATCCTTATTTTGCCACTTAGTCATTGCTTGACCTTGGGCAAAATGTTTAATTTCTCTAAACCTCAAAATCTTCCAAGGCTGTATGAATGAATGAATTTAATTGTCCATTTTTCCTTTAATAGAATCCATTAGCTTCTTGTCAAGATAGTCTCTTCATCATCTCAATACACATCTTAAGCATCCTACTTCTAGCAAACCTTCCTGCTGCAAGTCTTGCTCAGAATGTATTTTATTGCTCCCAGTAGTGTAACCTTGTGCCTGTTTAGTATTTCACTCAAAAAGTATTTATTAGATACCAGCTATATGTCATATGTATTTCTAGACCTGCTTGAAGCATTAGGAGGCATTACCAGATACCCATCCTGCTTTCATAGAATTTATAATCCAGTCAGGAAACGAGGTTAAGGTATATGCTAGTATTATCCAAAGCATGAGTAGTAGCTGTTAGAATACAGCTTCAGAACACCAGTCTTATTTCTTTAATGCAACAGTGTAATTCCTATTTTTTTTAAAGTAAAGCTATTTTTTCTATATAGAATTATTATACTGTTCACATGCCTAGAATAAACAAATGGCACTAAGGGCATAATTTTCAACCAGGTAACGATTACTTTGCAGAATAGGGAGTTTGTATTACATCATTTTTAGTTGACGACTGAAGTATTCCCTCTATTAGAGGCAATGGAACTACAACAGGGCAAATTTTTTAAATGGAAAACAAAAAGTTAAGAACAAGCATCAAAGTACAAGGTAATTCAGAACTTGAAAATGAATAAATGAGGTCTACATTTTAATGCATATTTAAAGTATTCATAATAATTCATCTCTTTCAGTAATTATATGATTCCTAATGTTTTTTGGCAAATCTTTGCTGAGCACATCACCAACAGATTTATATCTCATGACTTGCTATCATTTCAAATTTAATTTTTATTGCACAGGATTATTTGAAATTAAGAAAAATAATTGCAACACTGTTCTCATTTTAATTTCAGTTATATACTCATCAGACCGATATTATGAATTTCAAACTTCTTTCTAGTGATAGAAATTTATAAATAAATAAAATAGTCACCAGCGTTGTCTATATTTAGTGATGTCAGCTACTTATTCTTTTGACTTTTTCAACATAAATTTGATTTCATCTTCATTTAAGCAAAACTCTACCCTAAAATGTGCTCTTCTTAAGGATACAGTAGTGTGTGTGTGTGTTTGTAGTTTTTGTTATATAAAAGGGAAGCTAAATACATTTTGAAAAGGCAAATTTTTCAGGTTCTAAGAACTAATCAAGAAGTGTTTGAATCGACTGTCACATCTCTATCAGTCAATCTGAAAGTAGCCAGAAAGAAAAATAAAAAGCCATCCACTGATTTAACTATGTACCTACTATAATGTGGGGTGAACCAGATCATTTTTATCCATTTGTTCTATATCCTATAATCAGGAGACTACAATTTCCTCATCAAAGATGAAGAGAAAAGTTTAACTTTGCCCAAAATAGGAGATAAATTAAAAGTCATCTGTAACTCCACATAGTGAATACACTCTGTATGTGTGCATTGATTTTCCTTCAATATTTACATGACTACATGCAGGGACCGTGATTGGCAATACATGGGAATAAGCACCAGACATCTGCCTCCCTTCAGTATTAACCCTATACCTATTTTTACCTTGAGTTTGCATCAACCAAAATTAGTTCTAGAATAATAAAGGTTTCCATACCTCAGATGGTCTAAGAATTGTCTTCAAAAATCTATAAAGAAAATTGAACCATTTTGAAAGTGAATAATTATTACAAATACTTATTCACCGTTTAGTAAATTAATTATCCTCTCGGTAGTGTCCTTCGCTCCCTCACTTCAGGAACTCTCAGTCTCACCAGAATTCTCAGTGCTTACCCCCAGCTGTGAGCACAGTTGGAAATAATTACACGACAGGTAATCGGTGCCATGGTGAATTCCTGTTTGCCAGCTTTAATTGAGCTCTGGATGGTTTCTGATACTTTTACTTCCCTCGCCTCCACACTGTGTTGCAGAACATTCTCCACCCTTCTCAGAACTCTGGATTTGCCCTTTTTCATGACAATCCTTCATCCTCTTCTCTTTTTTCTTTTATTTATTTATTTATTTGACAGAGAGAGATCACAAGTAGGCAGAGAGGCAGGCAGAGAGAGAGGGGGAAGCAGGCTTCTTGCTGAGCAGAGAGCCCGATGTGGGGCTCGATCCCAGGACTCTGGGATCATGACCCGAGCTGAAAGCAGAGGCTTTAACCCACTGAGCCACCCAGGCGCCCCCTGCATCCTCTTCTTAGAGCAATTTGGGTCATCAGTTGGGAATTCCCTGGATTTTCAAACGTATGTTTGCTATACCCATCGATCTCCTGTTAAAAAGGAACCACTGCCTTTTATACCATTTTCTACTCCAAATATCTACCTTTTCCTTCCCTTCAAGGCTCTCTCCTTATTTGGTAGTTGGTACAAATCCCAAAAGGGGTTTCTTGGCCTCCAGGGTAAAGTGTATCGTAGTGATAGACCTCTGAAAGTATATCCCTCCACCAGACAAGGTATTAAGTCAAGAAAAATATTCCATTCTGGGAAGGGGAACAGACTAGTATCAGACTTGAGGTTCCTAAAAGTTGCAAGGCTTATGGTTCCCATTATATCTATATTTAATTCACTGCATAGCCCCTGGAGGCATTCTATAGATCTTCAAGAACAATAGTAGACCACTGCAGCTGCTGGGTTACATATAGCATCCTTGCCAGAGCTGATTACCTCAGACTCAGGTACATGGTAAATGATTATAGCTTTGGTGAATGTGTTCTTTTCTATTCTGACCAGCAAAGAAAATCAGAACCAGCTCATATTCACCAAGCATGAATAAATGTGCACATTTATAGTTCTTGGCTGGGGCTATATTAATTCTCCCATTCTCTGTCATAATACAGTCCAAAGAGATATGGACCATCTGGACATCCTGCACAACACCACATTAAAGCACCATAGCAAAGACACCATACAAATTGGACCAGATGATCAAGAAGAATCTATCACATTAGATGAATGAATTGCTAAGAACATGCACTCCAGAGGGTGAAGAGATAGCTTAAGAAAATTTCAGAAGTCCAATGGTTAGGAAAGTAAATATGCCATCCACAGTAAAGAAAAAAGAATTGTACTGCATCCTGCACTCCTTAACATAAAGAAGGAAGTATAATGCCTAGTATGCCTCATCAGATTATGGAGGCTATATCTTCCACACCTAGAAACACTCTCCTGACCCATGTACCAGAAACAAAAGGCTACCAACTTCTGCTGTGGGGTATAAGATCCTGCAGATTGAGGCTAAAGTGTGAACTAACACTTGTACCATTTGATCCAGAAAACACTTCGAGCTTAAATGAATCTGTGGTGGGGCAAGATGTAGTGTGGAATGTAAAGCAAGCCTCAAGAGAGAGAACACAGATCACGAGTGGTCTGGAGCAATGTTATGACATCTGCAAGGGCAGATTATATACCTTTTGAAAATAGCACCTGGAGTGGTACCAGGCCCATGTAGATACAGTACCTGACTGCAGGGCACCAGTTCACCGGGTCCCCAAAAGTACTCTTCATGAGTGAGAACTGCTAAGTCTCTTGGTACAGATACTCCATTCAAGCTTCTGTGCTAAGAGACTGCCCAAGCTTGAGCAAGACTTTTAACAGCCTGAGGATGTATCTCTGGGAAAACCCTGTCCCCTTTGAAGTTCCTGTCTGGAAAATAAATTAGGGATGTCAAAAGAATTTCTGGTTTGTTCCAGCCAACACCTAACAATTGACCCCTGACCTCTTAGAGCTTTTACTAAAAATGGCTTACAATTGTGAACTCTCTTTCTGCCCTTTGACAGGTATATATGTATCTCTTACAATTCAGGATTTCTTTTTCAAGGGCCTAAAATGTAATCAGGAAGAAAAGGGCCTCTATCTCAATCTCTGTGGGAAGATTGAATCCTAACTTCCTTACTGGCCATGGAGTAGAAACCCCTGGCCTAATCCCATTTAAACTGACCAATCCTTTGAAACTTTTCTTTTGAATCTCCCTTCCCTCTCCCTACTCCTTTATTCTCTCTTTATCATGCCCATAACCTCAGCACAAGTCAGAATGGAGCTCCATTTTTCCCCTCACTGTCAGTAGTTAACGGAATAAAATGTTTACACCACTTTACTTGAGGTTTGACTTATCTTCAACATGAGTTCTGTCAGATATGTTCTGTCAGATACACAATTCTATAAAGAAAGGTAGAACCAGGCAGATACAGTATAAAATGAAAGAATTACATTCAGGTTCAAACCAAGCATGACCAGAAGACACTAGAAGTGGCATGAGCAAGTAGCTTTTTTTTTTTTTTAATCTTTTTTTTTTTTAATTTTATTTTTTATAAACATATATTTATTTTTTCCCCAGGGGTACAGGTCTGTGAATCTCCAGGTTTACACACTTCACAGCACTCACCATAGCACATACCCTACCCAATGTCCATAACCCCACCCCCCCTTCCCAACCCCCTCCCCAGCAACCCTCAGTTTGTTTTGTGAGATTAAGAGTCACTTATGGTTTGTCTCCCTCCTAATCCCAACTTGTTTCATTTACTCTTCTCCTACCCCGTTAACCCCCCATGTTGCATCTCCTCTCCCTCATATCAGGGAGATCATATGATAGTTGTCTTTCTCTGATTGACTAAGCATGATACCCTCTAGTTCCATCCACGTTGTCGCAAATGACAAGATTTCATTTCTTTTGATGGCTGCATAGTATTCCATTGTATATATATACCACATCTTCTTTATCCATTCGTCTGTTGATGGACATCTAGGTTCTTTCCATAGTTTGGCTATTGTAGACATTGCTGCTATAAACATTCGGGTGCACGTGCCCCTTCAGATCACTACGTTTGTATCTTTAGGGTAAATACCCAGCAGTGCAATTGCTGGGTCATAGGGTAGTTCTATTTTCAACATTTTGAGGAACCTCCATGCTGTTTTCCAGAGTGGTTGCACCAGCTTGCATTCCCACCAACAGTGTAGGAGGGTTCCCCTTTCTCCGCATCCTCTCCAGCATCTGTCATTTCCGGTCTTGTTAATTTTAGCCATTCTGACTGGTGTGAGGTGGTATCTCATTGTGGTTTTGATTTGTATTTCCCTGATGCCGAGTGATATGGAGCACTTTTTCATGTGTCTGTTGGCCATCTGGATGTCTTCTTTGCAGAAATGTCTGTTCATGTCTTCTGCCCATTTCTTGATTGGATTATTTGTTCTTTGGGTGTTGAGTTTGCTAAGTTCTTTATAGATTCTGGACACTAGCCCTTTGAGCAAGTAGCTTTTACACCCTCATGTTAGCCACCAAATTTGGACTATGCCCCTTCCCCAGCTGACACCTGAGACCTATGGGAACTTCCTTACATCGCCTGTCATCTCAGTATGTCGCTATTAGCAGAAAATGGATTGTGGCTGCCCTGCAGCCACGCAAGGATGATGAGGGAAAATCCTCCTAATAGGGCTTCCTTCCAGGCACCAGTCCTCCACTTTGTGTAAACAGAAAAGTCACAGAAGATTAGGATATTCATGGCCTCCTGAATAGTGGCAAATGAAGAGCCTTTCTAGGCAGAGGTCTTCTGGAAGGAATAATTTTGGAAGATCTTGGACAAAGAGATTTGGGTCTAAAGGCAGATTCTAAATGGAATGGAATGGACAAGTTTGAAAATCTTTACATCATACATTAATGTCCAGCAAGAATACCCATCGTAGAATAGGCACTAAACAACCAATGAGATAAAATGACTCAGCCTACTGACACCAGTCAGCCTCCGTTTCAGCCTCCATCTCAGCCTCCCCAGCTCTGTGCAGACACCACAAGCACATGAATGAAGTGGCCATGGTAGCAAAAAGACTGACAATATGTGCTTTTCAGATACTAAATGCAAGGGTTGAATGCCCAGCCTATGAGAAACAGAGACCAGGGCTGAGCCCTGACCCCTTACTTGGCTTAATTCTTCTGTGAGACATTCAGTCACTTGATGGCAAGTTGACTACATTGATTCCTTCCACCCCAGAAGGGCCAGAAATTCATTTCCATAAGAGTAAATACACATTCTGCGTAATCTAGTCAGCACCAGTATCTGAAAGTTTACCAAGTGTTTTATATCCTGGAAGAGTTTCCCATGTAACATTTTATCAGACAAAGAAAATATCTTACAAAAAACGATATGTGGGTGTGGGGCCGTGGCCTTGAAGTTGTGAGCCTAATAGAGTTTTGGGGATGTCTGCTAAAAGAACAACAGAAGCATGGCCTTGGAGGAGGTGTTTTAAAAGGACACATGTCATACAAAAGATTCAATATGTACTTGAAATCACTAAATTTCAGACGGCCTTCTGTCCTCCATAGGAAAAATATGTGGGCTTGGGAAGCAAGAGGGAAAGCAAGAGTGGCTCTCTTTATCATCACGCCCAATCACATACTTGGGGAATTCATATTTAATCATCTCCACAACCCTGGGCTTTGCATAGTGAGATGAATCAGTTTCAGAAGAGACTCGCAGTCCTTCAGGGAACATAGTTCATAGTATGAACTATAGCTGCTTTCTGGATGCCGTGTCTGGAACCAGAAAGCAAGACAGTGAGTCACCATCTTTGTAGGCACAGGACTGCTGTCACACAGTAACAGAGAAGAATATATGGCAAATAGTCTACTTGAGCAACACTCGGTATTCCTTATTATTATTTTTATTTTTAATTTTTTTAGTTACGACCTATTTCTTTTTTTTAGAGCAGTTTAAGGTTCACATTAACATTAAGGGGAAAGTACAGAGATTTCCTGCTAACTCCCTGGCCCCACACAAGCACAGCCTCCCCCATTATCAACATTGTCTCAGAGTGGGACATTTGTCACAACCCATGAACCTACACTGATACATTGTAATCATCGGAAGTTCATAGTTTATATTACAGTTTGCAGTTAAGCATTGAACATTCTATGGGTTTGGACAAATATATAATGAAATGAATCTATCATAATGGTATCATATCTTTTCATTGTTCTGAAAATCCGTTGTAATCCATTTATTCATCTCTCCCATCCCTAACCCCTCGAAATTCCTGATCTCTTTCCTGTCTCAATAGTTTTGCCTTTTCCAGAATGTCATGTAGCTGGAATCATACAATATGTAAGCTTTTCGTATCGGATTCTTTCACTTACTGATAGGCATATAAGCTTCCTCCATGTCTGCACATTCCTTAAGCATATTTCTTTTTAGCACTGAAAAATACTCCATTGTCTTGATATAACACAGTTTATTTATCCACTTACCAAATGAAGGATGTCTTGGTTGCTTCCAAGATTTGGCACTTATGAATAAAGCTGCTGTAAATATTGTGTGTGGGTTTTGTGTGGACCAGAGTTTTCTATTCCTTTGGTAAATGCTAAGGAGTGCAGTTGCTGGATCATATGGTAAGGGTATGTTTAGTTTTATAAGAAACCAACTGTCTTCTAAGCAGCTGCACTACTTCTCACTCCCAAAGTGACTACCCTATTTTTCACTTCCAGCAGCAATGAGGAAGAGGTCTTGTTTCTTCACATCCTTGTCAGCATCCAGTGGTGTAGTTAGTGTTCCAGGTTTTGGCCATTCTATCGGGTGTATAGTGATATCTCATTGTTGTTTTTCTTTGCATTTTGGTGATGACATTTTCCCTGCTTCAGCTTCCTGGATAGGTGGAATGGTATCTGATTAATCAGTTATGGGTCTTATTAATTTGGGGAATTGCTGTTCCTTTCTCTCATCTTCTGATATTCCCATTAAAAATACGTTACACATTTTCTAGTTGTCTCATGGTCCCTGAATGTTCTGTGCTGTTTCTTTGTTTGTTCATTTTCACCCAGTCTTTGTTCACTTTGTTTTTGGTTTTGAAGAATTCTGATCATATATCTTTGAGCTCAGAGATTCCATCATCAACCATCTCTGGTCCATTATTAAGCACATCAGAGGCAGTCTTCATTTAAGTTACAATGTTTTTTATCCCCAGCATTTTTTGTTGTGTTTGTTCCTTCTTGGGATTTCTGTGTCTCTTCTTACATTGCTCAACTGTTTCTGCATGCTGTCTGCCGTAGCCATTAGAGCCCTAAGCATATTTATCATAGCTGTCTTAAATTCTCAGTCTGATCATTTCGACATCCCTGCCATGTCTGGTTCTAACGCTTGCTCTCTCTCTTCAAATTATGTTGTTTTACTTTTACTAGGCTATGACGTTTTTTTCTTGACAGCCAGACCTGTGGCACCAGGTAAAAGGAACTGCCACAAATAGGTCTTTAGTAATGTGGTGGTGAGCTGTGGGGGCAGAGGAAGCATTCTATAGGCCTGTGACCAGGTCTCAGTCTTAGAGCGAGCCTCTGCCTCTGGACTGTGAACTTCCTAAGAGCTTCTTATGTTCTTCTCCCTCCTAAGGTGGGTCAGAATGGCTCCAGAGTTGGCTAAACATGCATATTTCCCTTCGCCCACACGGAATGCCAGAACTGACTAGAGTTGGGTGTCTCCCGTCCTCTGGGGCAATCAGGCTCTGACAACACTCCATTAGGTCAGGCTCTGGTTAACAAGTTTCTCCTGACATCTTGCCTTGTTCAGAAGAACAGAGAGCTCTGGCACATTTCAAAATGGTTCCTCTTTCCCCTCCCCTTGCCAGAAGTAGGAAGGGAGTTTTCCTCTGATATTTACTGTGGGGACCTGGTCAAGATCCTAGAGGTAAACCTTACCATATTGTGCTCCCCACCCTATGAATGCATCCCCCTGGAGTTTGTAAGTCTTAGGCTTGTCCACACTGAGCTCCCAGCCATTTGCCAACTACAGTTCAGGTTTTCCTACTGTGGGCCTGGTTGCTGTACTGGTTTCCCCTCATGATTCTGTTCTGGTTAGCCTCAACTCTGTATAATTGCCTGTGTCTCCAATTGTTGAGGGCATCACTTTGCCCTATATCCTCTCCTCACTTCCAGATCCAAGAAGAGTATTGATTTTTCAGTCTGTTTACCTTTTTACTTGTTGGTAGAGTTGTGACTTCCAAGGCCCTTACATGAGAATTGGAAGCCAGATGTCTCTCTCATCCAATTTTGATCATAAATGTATAAACATTGCAGTCCTGGTCTGAGAAGGGCATGGTGGTCAAGGTGTTAGGCTATGAGAAATTTGGTCACATCTCCAAGTAAACCCCTGTGCTGTAGAGATAATAGCTGATGGCTAGAAGAGTACAGAATGATAATAGAGATATGGACTTTAGATGTAAGCTGGAGGGGGTGTAAGTTCCCACAAACTCTTTTTTAAAGTTCCTCCAAGAAAAAAGTCCTGCCAGTATCCTAGAGGATCTGCCCCTTAAGAATTAGACACACAGGATATCACCTTCTCACCTGACACGTTCAGCACAGAGATTCGGGGTCTGGGCCCAGAGATCCCGACCTAGAACTCCTCTGGCTGTCCACATGGGCCATTCTACTAAGCCATCCCTGGTCACTCATTCAGGAAGTGAGGGAGGGATAACCCTATTGAGCACAATGATGAGCCACCCAGATCCCCTAGCATGTACCACTTACTATATAGTTGCTCTGAGGGCTGTTGAAAACCCTTCAGGAACTGCCTCAAATGCAGAAGTACCTTTTCACATTTATCCTCTTCCTGAAACCGTCTACAACTAATGACTCATCAGAGAATAGGTATAAAAATCCAGCCATTTTAGCCCAGCGATGGGCCATTTTCACTCCAGAGCTTTTGGATTTAGCTGAAGATGTAGTAAGTATTAAATCATAGGTTTGCTTCTCAGTTCTACTCCCTCTCCCCTTTTCTCTAAAGGTGTTCATAGGAGGACATTCCCTAACAAAAATCCTGATAACTCCTCCTCGATGTTTGCTTCCTGAGGTACCTCACCTGTAACATGTGCCTCATATCAAATTCTTGTTATGTTTTGATCGTTTCTACTTATTAAGCTCAAACACTCTGTAACTATCTGCAAGGTCACCCTGACATTTACCACTCCATTAAAAACTCCTCCCAAGAAAATCATCCATGACTCCTTAATTATTAATATCCAGGAAATTTCAGACCTTACATAGATCTTTTAAAGATATTCAGACGAGTTACTTCCTTCCTCCTTCTTAAAATACACTAATGATAGTCATGACAACACACTATCTTGGCTCTCTTTCTAGTTGGGGTTGCTCCCTCTCAATCTTTTTTGTAGGAAAACTTTTTATATTATTCCATTCCTATAAGGTTTAGCCTACTTTAACATTACTTCTAGACACTATTTTATTCTCAGCCATACATTTGCTTTGAAAGATGGTATTCATTCCCAAGCATTCAAATAGCAGTTATAGTCCGATGACTTCTGGGTCCATGGTTCCCTCCTTAAATAGCTAACTGTGTCTGCCCTTGAGTATCCTACAAGTTGTTCAACTCATCATGACCACAACTGAGTTCATCAGTCTCTTATACTAACTGCTTCTCTTTTTTAATTTGTCAATTGTACAAACAACATATCCTTTCTCCTAGCTATTCAGCCAGTAAAAAGATATCATCATTGGCTCACTCTCTCTGTTTTTGTACCTTTTCCATATGTTTAATCTCCAGTACTGTCACTTCTATCTCCTTAATATTAAAAATGAAAAATACTCTTCTTTCCCATTTTCTATTTCCAATCTAATTAAAAAATATCCCTAAGCAACTGGTCTCTTCATTAATGAGTTTGGGTTACCTCATTACATTCTGTAAACTATAACCAGTGTGAGTCTTTTAAAAAGCAAATGAGGGAATGCCACACCATGCTTAAACCTGGCCAGTGAGCTCTTACAGTTTTGATGCATAAACATTTCCTGATGTGGTTTATGAGGTCCTTCAAGATCTAACCCCACCTAGACTTCCCAGCTTATTTCTCACCATTTACATTATCTGCTGTGGCCATGTTGAAAGTCTTTTGGACTCTGATTCTTTGAGTACTATATTTTCTGTCACTACTACTGGACCTTACCAAATGCAGTTGCTCTTCCTGGAAACTTACCTTAAATTGGAAACTGCCCTATCTGGGTCCTCCTATTCATTCAAACATATTATTGGAGTTGTCACTGCTTCTGAGAAGCTTATCCTTACCAAATGCTGATTTCCTTGGGTAGTGTTCCCATGGTGATTCATTAACATAAACTCATCGCACTTTCTTGAGATTTCTTGTTTGTCTTTCTTCTCTGTTAGATGAAGAGGGCCATTTCTGTCTTTTTTTTTTTAATTTTATTCATTTATTTGACAGAGAGAGAGAGACAGTGAGAGAGGGAACACAAGCAAGGAGAGTGGGAGAGGGAGAAGCAGGCTTCCCATTGAGCAGGGAGCCTGATGCGGGGCTCCATCTAGAGGGCCATTTCCAAGGTGGTATTGAGAGCAATACTCTGCACCTAGCAAACTACATTTGTTGTGTTAATGAATTAATTATGTATGCATTATTCTATTCTCATTTCTCTTTTTGGCATACCCACTTCCCAATTAAATTGCTTCTAACTTCTCTATGTCTTTATCTTTTAATCAGACCTTTAAAGACCATAAGATCTTTAAAACACCAGTTGTTAGTACTTGTGGCATTTTTTCTTCAGTAGTATTTTAGGTTGTTTAAAGTGACAGCCAAGAACAACCAAATACTCCTAAGTTGTGATTTCTAATGTTCAGACAACAGAAGTAAAACTGGACATATACTAATTAAAGATGGGATACCTAAGAAGCATTTTAGAATCAACATTAATTTCTCCTGAACACATTTTATTTAGCAGATTCAGACAGAATGTCGTATTTTTCCAGTCACACATACATGTTTTTTGTCAATTTCTCTAGGCAAATATAGATGCCTCAAACTTCAGATGTAATCAAAATGTTAGGTGAATCGGGGCTTTTGTCCTTACAAAATAAGACATGGTGATAGTTATAGTGACTTCCCATTTTACTGTTTTGTAAGAAAATTGGACTGCCTCTTTTCCCAGAGAGCCACAGATGTCAGTGCCTGTCAGCAAAGCTAGCTCAGTGGTGGCCTAAGTGTCTCTGTAAGTTACCCCTCCCAACTGACCTAGTTTATCACACCTTCAGAGGAGACAAGCTATTGTTAGGGCACCCAGGTGCACTGACTGAGCAGGTTTTGCAGAGGCATTTCTGTCACAAGTTAACCTGTGATTAATATGAAATATTGAGTTATTTCACCCATTTTAATTCATGGGATTTAATGGTTTATTAGGAGTTCTTTTTTTGTACACTCTTATCTGGGCCATGTTTCCTTATGAATACAGAATTCTGAGAAGTAAACTTAAGAACGTTACTTACTGTTCTATATTAAGCCTTTTTAACGTGTTTAGTGTCAAGAAAATACATCATGACTTGACTGGGAGAATTAGAAGTAGGTTGGGACCGGCAGCATTCAAGATATTAAAATAAAGAGAATTTGATAGCTTCCTCTTTGACACAGTACGAGAGAATCTAGCAAAGCTATTTAGAAGACATGATGTTACTGTGAATTATGAAACCTCTATTTAACGGGTTGCCCACAGATACTTTGTCTATATGTATGCATTTGAGCTATATCTGACTTTGAACGGTTTACTTTATTAGATGACATATTATCATCCCATGGGAAATTGCGTATTTGAGTAGCCCATAACTCACATTGTTAAAAGACTTAAAACTATCTTTATTAAAGATATTTCTCTTTTCTCCTTGTACTTTATATTGGAGAAATTCTAGAAAAAGCTAGGAGGAGAAAATGTATTTTTTCCCTGGTACCATTCCTATCTTCTGAGTCTGAAGTCCTCAAAAAAAATGGCCACTTCTTATTGCTCACATTCAAGCCATCTTTCTCTTATGAAATAAATATTTTTTTTAAACCACAAGGAATTAAAAGGAGAGTAAAAAATAATGTACAAGAGGACAATTATAGAGAAAATATTCACTGGCTTTGCCCTGCTTCTCTTTCACAACATCTTCTTTTTGTTTTGTTTTTTAAGGTTTTATTTATTTGTTTATTTCAAAGAGAGCCAAAGAGACAGCACCAGTAGGGGAGTTGGGAGAGAAAGGAAGAGGGAGAGGAAGGAGGAGATTCCCCTCTGAGCAAGGCCCCAAATGCTGGACTTTATCCCAAGACCCCAGGATCATAACCTGAGCTGAAGGCAGACTTAACTGAGTGAGCCATCCCGGCACCCAGCCTTATTAGTTTTGATAATAAGTCTTTTGATAAGAGTGTTAATACACAGAACATAGAACATATTACTTTCATAAATTAGATAGTATGAGGGATTGAAAACTGAGATTTATGGGGTACCTACCCTATATAAGCTATTATATATCCTGACTCACGTAAAAATATTTCATTAACTTCTCATAAAACCTTATAAAGCAGATAGGATTATGCTCATCTTACAGATTAGATTCTGAGACTTTACAAGACTTACTCAAGGTCTCTCATCTTGTAAGGGGAAAATCATAGATTAACATTCATACTGTCAGATTATATCGGATTTTTTTTAAAGTCATACAATGTTTCTTTCCTTCTCCCTTGAACATACAGTAAAGAATAATCAGAAATAATATGATATCTTGCATTTGTACAACAACAATACCAAAAAAAAATACTTTCACAAAAGTAGTTCACAGAAATAATGTCAGGTACTTTTTTGTATCAGTTTTCCTGATGAGGAAATTGAGACCATCAAACAAATGGCCTTTCTCCAAGACTCTCAGAAGGTAGGGTCTACTGACATTACCCTTCATTTCTTCTCATCCCCAGTCCAGCTGCTGCTTCTGTGCCATGCCACTCAAAAATTATATTTAAATCTGTCTTTTCATTATGAAGCAGTCAGTCCTTCTTTGGCATCCAGTATCATTGCTTATGTGTTAAGCTGTGCCAAAGTTGGAATATGAATGCTTTACGTAGGAGAGGATTGCAGTAGAGGGCATATTTATTTATACTTCAACAAATCTGAAATATGTAGTCTTTTGTGGACACTGCATATTTTTGTCACATCTGGAATGTAATCTTCTTTTACTCACAGTTTTTACTTTTTTGAAACATGCTTTGTCCACTATTAGATGTTGTCAGACAATTCGAATTAGTTATGAAGGCAGTGACTTTTGAAAGAAAATTAGAGTTTAAATCATATACTTTAAAAAATAGACCTTTTAAAAATCATTAAGTTTTATGGGCTGTTTTAATTATTTTAATCTCACATTTCAGCATGGAAATCTTCTTCACTGCCAACTTAAACCTTCAGAAGAAAATGAAATATAATTATCTTTTTATATTATATAGAATTAATGATATCATCAACACTTCAGATGTAAGTTCTTTCCGAAGTTTAACCCCTTGTAGTGTCTTAATTTGAAATTAAAAGCTGTGTTAAATATTTCCCTATGAGGGTACAGTTCAGATTAAAATGGGGTTCCCCATATGTGGCATGCTTATGTATGGCAATCCCTCAAAAATAATGTGAATTAATAAATGAAATTCATGAAATAAAATATATTATCCCCACCTTAATCCAAGTTACCCATCTCATATAGAATAAATCCAATTTATTGTGGCAAGAACTTTTAAAATCTCCTTTTTTAGCCAATTTTAAATATACAGTACAGTATTGTTAACTATAGTCACATGCTAAACATGAAACCCACAGAACTTACTCATCTATACATAGAAGTTTCTTCCCTTTTACCTCTTTCACCCACTTCTCTCACTCCCCACCCCCACCTCTGTCAAGCACCATTCTACTCTGTTTCTCTGAGTTCTGCTTTTTTGGTTCTACATTTAATTGAGATCATACAATATTTGTTGTTCTATGTCTAACTTATTTCACTTAGCGTAATGCTCTCAAGGTCCGTCCATGTCACAATTGACAGGATTTCCTTCCCTTCTTTCCTAATGAATAACAGTCCACTGTGTGTGTATGTATACGTGTGTGTAAACATACATACGTACATAAGTGTGTGTACACACACACACGCCACATTTTCTATATCCATTCATCTCCTGATGGACATTTAGGTTGTTCCCATGTCTTGGCTATTGTAAATAATGCTACAATGAACATAGGAGTGCAGATAATCTCTTCAAGACATTTCTTTCATTTCTTTCAGATGTATATCCAGGAGTGAAATTGATGGACAATATAGTAGTTCTATTTTTTTAATTTTTTTTAAAGAATCTCCACACTGTTTTTCATAGTGACTGCACCAATTTACATCCCCACCAACAGTGCATAAGGGCTCCCTTTTCTCTACATCCTCTCCAGCATTTGTTATCACTTGTCTTTTTGATAATAGCCATCTTAACAGGGTTCAGGTGAGATCTAATTGTGGTTTTTCAATCTGCATTCCCTTACTGATGAGTGATGTTGAGTACCTTTACATGCACCTGCTGGCATTCTGTATGTCTTCTTTGGAGAGATGTCTGTTCAGGTCCCTTGTCCATTTTTATTTATTTTCATTTTTTTCTTTTTCTTTTTATTAACATATAATGTATTGTTTGTTTCCAGGGTACAGATCTGTGATTCTTCAGTCTTACCCAATTCACAGCTCTCAGCATAGCACATACCTTCCTCAGTGTCCATCACCCAGCCACCTGATCCCTCCCATCCCCCACCCCTCCAGCAACCCTGTTTGTTTCCTGAGATTAAGAGTCTCTTATGGTTTGTCTCCCTCTCTGGTTTCATCTTGTTTCATTTTTCCCTCCCTTCCCCTATGATCTTCTGTCTTGTTTCTCAAATTCCTCATATCAGTGAGATCTTATGGTAATTGTCTTTCTCTGATTGACTTATGTCCCTCAGCATAATACCCTTTATTCCATCCAAGTTGTTTCAAATGGCAAGATTTCATTTTTTGATGGCTGCATAGTATTCCATTGTATGTATGTATGTGTGTGTGTGTGTGTGTGTGTGTATATATATATATATATATATATATACACACACACATACCACCTCTTCTTTATCCATTCATCTGTTGATGGACATCGCTGCTATAAACATTTGGGTGCACGTGCTCCTTTAGATCACTACATTTGTCCTTGCCCATTTCTAAATTAGATTTTTTTTTGCTATTGAGTTATATGTTTTGGGTATTCACTTCTTAACATATATGTGGTTTGCAAATATTTTCTTCCATTCTGTATATTATCTTTCAGTTTGGTTTCAATGTTTAGGTGAATAAACAATAACATACATATAATAAACATATTTCATCAACCAAAAATTAAGTATAAGCTCATGTGTATCTTAAGACTCTGGGAGATAAATACTTCTACTGCTCTTATTGCTTCCAATCTTTGAATGTCTGTTGTTCAACAGAAACTGTCACATGTACTTTGTCTTTCTCTAATTTCTTATCACTACTTCAGAATTAGTATTATTGTATCCATTTATATAATAACAAGAGAGATTAAAATGTAGCAGATATATTGGATAAGATCACATGGCGCAATGTGAGATCAGAGATTTATTTCTGAGCTTTTTGTTTCAAAAGTTAATCATTTCTGCTATGTCATGATTCTAGGAAAATCATGACATCATCAAATTGAAGATTACCCCACATTGTGGCATTTTTCTACTTTTTCAATGTGTTTTTCATGCTCTCTTTAAACAGAATTAGATTTAAGAGAGAAATGTGCCTTACATATGCTTAAATAATCTGTTTTTCCTTTCTGTAGGATTTATTTATTTAAAAAAAAACAAAATAATGAATGGTTAATATATTGTGCAGTTTTCAAAGTGTAATTGAAGAAAGTTATTTTGAGGGCTTGATTTCTCAGCATTTAACTCTACCTATGTATCATGTCAATTCTTGGAAGAACAGTTATTCTCTTTCCATCAAATGGTGTTCATGTGTACGTTGGTCAGCACTGGCAATATTGGAGTTTGCGTTATGAACCACTCTGGTATTTGAGGACACCAGCCTCCAAGAATGTCCAGCCCCTTTCATCTATGCCCTTTCTCCAGCTAGAGCTCTGTGACTGAAACAGCAGCGGGGCTGAATTCCCCACAGATATTTAAAGGCAACATGACAGTAGCCAGTCAGATTCTACAGTTTATCAAGAATTAAAAACATTGTGTAGGGGCACCTGGGTAGCTCAGTTGGTTAAGTATCTGCCTTAGACTCAGGTCATGATGCCAGGGTCCTGGGATGGAGCCCCACATCGGGCTCCCTGCTCAGTGGGGAGTTTGCTTTTCTCTCTCCCTCTGCCAGCCTTCTGCTGCTCCTGTTCTCTCTCTCTCAAATAAATAAATAAACAAATAAAATCTTTAAAAAAAAAAGACTTTGTATACCTTGTTTTTAACATTTTTGATTTGCCTTGTGTTTCCTGTTTTGAGTGACTTTGGTTTTTAATGTTACCCTTAAAGTACTTTGGTAGATTCTTTTTTGGGGGGAATTCTCTTCAAAGTTTTTTATCTCTTTCTGTGCTAATGGCCCCCTGGTTTCACTTACATATCCTTAACCAAATCATCTGCATAGTTGGAAGAGCTCAAGAATGGATTAATATGGCATCTCTGAAAGATGGAAAAATAGCAGCAACATTCCAGTATTTGCCTTCTGTGCAATGTTTGATGCTATACCCCTAATATTTCCTTAAACTTGCACTTCTTAACGTCTGTCTTGAAATTTGTAGTAGGCAGAATAATATCCTTCCAAAGACATCCTTATCCCCAGAGCCTGTAAACATGCTAACGTTCATGACAGAAGGTACTCTGCATCTGTAATTAAGTTAAAGATCTTGAAATGAGGAGATTATTCTGGATTATCTGGGTGGGCCCAGTCTAATCACATGGGTCCTCAAAAGTGAGGAATCTTTCCCAATTGTGGACAGAGAGAGATGAGACTATAAGAAAATGACCAAAGTGTGCAACCCTGTAGGATTGGAAGATGGAAGAAAGAGACCACAAACCAAGGGATGCAGGTAGACCTTCGACGTTGGAAAAGAGAAAGACATAAATTTTCCACCAGAGTTTTGGAAAAGAATACAGCCCTCCTAACACCTTGAGTTTGGCCAGTGAGTTTCAAATTGGACTTCTAACCTACAGAATTATGAAGTAATACATTTCTGTTGTTTAAGTCACCAAGTCTATAATAATTTGTTACAGCAAAGTAGAAAACTAATAGATTCATTCTTCTTTTTTTTCTTTTTTTTTTCTAACCCAGATAATACTTGTTCCTGGGTCTCCTTCTGCTTCAAAAATGTTTTCTCTTCTCTATCCCAGGATCTTCTGTCTTCACCCTTATTTATTGGGTGAGGATTTCTGCAATGTTTATTTTCTTATTGTGCTACTTTCTATATGGGCTATTCCATCCAATGCCATACAAGTAATCTCCTATAACTGTTGTTGGCTATGCCTAATCCTGAAATAGCCCCCCAACAGCATTTTGAACAGCTCATGTCTACAAGAAATTCCCATGATACCGTAACTTAATTTGTCCAAAATCAAATTCATTGATTTCTTGCAAGGACCAAACTTTTATATTCCCAAATTGCTCATTTCTTCAATTCCCTAAGCTATTCAGTTGTATTACAATCCACTTCGTTTGATGGGGCAGAAATTCTGCTGCTATTCTTCATATATCCCTCTCCCAGAAAAGTCAGTGTCAATCAATCCTTCTAGCATCCAAATACAATACCCCCTCACCATTTTCTCAGCCCCTCACTATTTTTTGCTAAGTCATTGAAAAATTGTATATACTGATATTTTAAAGTGAATAAAAGTGTTCTTGTATTTCAATGTCTGCATATGCTATATCCAAGGATGTATGCCTATAGTATGTGTGACAGGTGAGATGTTAATTATTGTGAACTTTATTCTCCAAGGGAAAAAAAAATTGGGCCAATGGTGGACAAGTTATTAAGTTCAAAAGATACTTCATTGATTATAATAGACAAGTTCACCTAATCAGACATGTGTTCACATTTGCAGAATCATCAATATTTTTATTACTATTTTTTTATTTCCATAATATTACTTATCGACTTGTAATCACTCATCCAAACATACAATGCTTAAGTATAGGAACTGGAACTATGGCTCTAATTACAGTGTTCCATGCTATATTTAAGCAAAGCTATGCAAAATGTCACATTGAGCTCTGAAAAATTAAAATGTTAATAATTTTTATGAATAATTGCCTAATTTGCACATTCTGGGGTTTAATTTGAATGCTGTACTGATTATACAAGCCTTTGAATAATTCATGTATAGACGTCCTCCATTACCCAATCAGAGTTGTACGCTGGTTCCAAAAAGCTGCCATGTGACAACGTTACCTACTATGATTGGGATGTAATCCTATATTAACTATTTTTCGGGAAGAAATAGAAATGGAGTATCTGCAGAAAATTAATTGACAAATCTCTCTTTCAGATGACCTTTGTAAAAACATACATAAAGATAGCTCTGTCATTTCTTTTTTGACTTATCTTTGTCTATCTAATGACCTTATAAACACATGTGTAGATGTAAATTTCTTTATCCAACCAAGAATCAAGATAAAAAAAACTTGACACCGTAATTGACTCTATGAAATATAATCATAACTTTCATCTTCTAGTAGAAGAAATCTTGCATTTCACTTGAATTTTGCAAAGAACTGGACATATTGTAAGGCTTTGTTTGGAAAGATTCTAAAAGTCAGGCCAAGAAATGCATATATTGCTCCATAGACACCCAGCAATCTGCCCATTTCTTAAAAAAATAACCTTGACTAACATAACACAATTAAAAAAAAAAAAAGAATTTGTGTAACTGACCTACCAAATAAATAAATAAATAAGTAACCTTGAACTTACCATTAGAGATAATTGTAGAGTAATCTTGCCTTCACTTAGTAGATAGCAAGGGCATTCTTGTTCCATAGGGATCTCCATTCCATAGACTTGTGGTCCTTCATAAAAATGTAATTCACAGGGCATCTGGGTGACTCAGTCAGTTAAATGACTGACTCTTGGATTTTGACTCAGATCATAATTTCATGGATCTTGAAGATCAAGTCCTGCATTGGGTCTTGTGCTCAGCAGGGAGTCTGCTTGAATATTCTCTCCCTCAGCAACCCCCCTCAAATAAATAAATAAATTTTCTAAAAAATGTGATTCCTGTCCATGTTGTACTGAAATCTTTTACCCATACTACCACCCAGCTCAGTGGTTAGGAATTCAGCCTCTATAGTCAGGCTACCTGGAGTTGAATCACACTCTATCCCTTACTTGTTCTGAGATCTTGAACAAGTTACCGAGCCTTTCTAAATTTTACTTTTATCATATGGAGTGGTTTGGGGAGGATGGCAATGATAGTACCTGTTGTTTCTGTTTAGTTGAGAAATTAATGAGGTACCCAATACTAAAAATTAACATACTGTGCAGCATACACTGAGAGATAAATGAAAGTAATCTCTTGTTTTCTTTATCAGTGTTTTTACATATTACCTTTTGTTTTCTAGTTGTTATCATTTGGTCTGGGTCTAATCTATTTTATATGTTGAAGATGGTCTGAATAATGACAGCCCATTCTTCCTTAGTAGTTCCAGATCCTCACTGGCCATGATATTTACTTGGGTACATTCTAAAAATATCCACCACTGGCCTCCTTAATTCTGATCTACTTTGTCTTAGATGACAGATGAGGAATCTATATTTTAAAATATAGGTAATATAGAGGCCCCTGGGTGGCCCAGTGGCTTAAGCCTCTGCCTTCATCTCAGGTCATGATCTCAGGGTCCTGGGATTGAACCCCACATCAGGCTCTCTGCTCAGCAGGGAGCCCGTTTCCCCCTCTCTCTCTGCCTGCCTCTCTGCCTGCTTGTGATCTCTCTCCCTTCTCTCTCTGGCAAATAAATAAGAAAATCTTTAAAAAAAATAAAATTATATATATATATATATATGTATATGTATATATATACTCCATATATGTATATATGTGTGTATATATATATATATATATATATATATATATATACACACACACACACACACACGTGTGTGTGTGTATATTTTTAAAATACCCCTGGGTGGCTCAGTTGGCTAAGCCTCTGACTCTTGATTTCAATTCAGGTCATGATCTCAGGGTTGTGAATTGAGCCCCATGTTAGGCTCTGCCCTGGGTCTGAAACCTACTTAAGATTCTCTCTCTCTACCCAAATTTGTTAGAACTCATACAGGAGTTAAGCAAAGTGGCAGTATATAAAATCAATGCACAGTACTATGGGG
Organism: Lontra canadensis; assembly: GCF_010015895.1. Lineage (NCBI taxonomy): Eukaryota > Metazoa > Chordata > Mammalia > Carnivora > Mustelidae > Lontra > Lontra canadensis. The sequence goes on from NW_022631033.1 coordinate 10,240,803, forward strand.
AGGGCTGTGAATTGTATAAGATTGATGAAACAAATAACCTGTACTCCTGAAACAAATAATACACTATTTTAATAAAAAATAAAAATAAGAAAGAAATTGAGGAAGATACCAAAAAAAAAAAAAAAGGAAAAACATTCCATGCTCATGGATTGAAAGAACAAATATTGTTATGCTATGTCTGTGTTAATATATCTATGCTAATGTCCCTACCAAAATACCATCAGCATTTTTCATAGAGCTGGAACAAACAATCCTAAATTTTTATGGAACCAGTAAAGAGCCTGAATAGCTAAAAGGATGTTGAAAAAGAAAACCAAACCTGATGGCATCACAATTCTGGACTTCAAGCTCTGTTACAAAGCTGTAATCACCACGACAGTAGGGTACCAGCACAGAAACAGACACATAGATCAATGAAACAGAACAGACTCCGGAAATGGATGCCCAACTCTATGGTCAACTAATTTTCAGCAAAGCAGGAAAGAATACCCAATGGGAAAAAGACAGTCTCTTCAACAAATGGTGTTGGGAAGATTGGACAGCCACATGCAGAAAAACGGACTGGATGTTTTTCTTACACCATACATAAAAATAGACTCAAAATGGATGAAAGATCTAAATGTGAGATAGGAATCCATCAAAATCCTAGATGAGAACTCAGCAGAAATCTCTGTGATTTGGCCACTACAACTTCTTGCTAGACACATCTCCAAAGGCAAGGGAAACAAAGGCAAAAATGAACTATTGGGACTTCATCAGGATAAAAAGCTTTTACACAGCAAAGGAAATAGTTGACAAAACCAAAAGATAATTGACAGAATGGCAGAAGATATTTGCAAACGTTTTATCAGATAGAGGACTAGTAGCCAAAATCTATAAAGAACTTATCAAACTCAAATGATCCAGTCAAGAAATGGGCAGAAGACACGGACAGACATTTCTCTAAAGAAAACATGTAATTGGCCAGACACATGAAAAAAATGCTCTACATCACTTGACATCAGGGAAATACATATCAAAACCACATTGAGATACCACCTCACATGGGTCAGAATGGCTAAATTAATGAGTTAGGAAATGAAAGATGTTGCCGAGAATGCAGAGAAAGGGGCAACTTTTTACACCATTGATGGGAATGCAGGCTGGTACGGATATTCTAGAGGTTCCTCATAATGTTAAAAATAGAGCTACCCTATGACCCAGCAATTGCACTACTGGGTATTTACCCCAAAGATACAAATGTAGTGATCCAAAGGGGTACCTGCACCACAATGTTCATAACAGCAATGTTCACAATAGCCTAACTATGGAAAGAGCCCAGATGTCCAACAACAGACAAATGGATAAAGAAGATAACATATATATATATATGTGTGTGTGTGTGTGTGTGTGTGTGTGTGTGTGTGTATGTATATGTATGTATACACACACACACACACACAATGGAATACTACTCATCCATTAAAAAAAAAATGAAATCTTGCTATTTGGAACAATGTGATGGAACTAGAGAGTATTATGCTAAGTGAAATAAGTCAATCAGAGAAAGACAATTATCACATGATCTCATTCATATGTGGAATTTAAGAGACAAAACAGGATGGGGGGGGAAGGGAGGGAAGAATAAAACAAGATGAAGTCAAAAAGGGAGATAAACCGTAAGAGACTCTTAATCATAGGAAACAAACTGAGGATTGCTGGAGGGGACGGATTTGGGAGGATGTGGTAATGAGATGATGGACATTAAGGAGGGCACACGATGTAATGAGCACTGGGTATTACATGAGTGATGAATCAATGAACTCTACTTCTGAAACTAATTACATGTTAATTAATTGAATTTAAATTAAAAAAATTCTCTCTTCCTTTCCCTCTGCCTCACCCTCCCACCCCACTGTCTCATGCATGTGCATTCTCTTTCTTCCTAAAAATATAATATAATATAATATAATATAATATATCATATAAAATTGCTCTCTCAAAAGAAAATTTACTCCCAGGTTATTTTCATAATCAGACTCGTCAGGAACTAAATGCTCTTTTTCATGGTTATCCAACTGTGCTTCTATGGAACCAAAACATCCTAAAGGTGCTTGTGCCTTTTTCTGGAAAAAAAAGATTTATCAAGTTTTATCTTTCAAAATGTAAAGGCAATATTTTAAACTCACTTGCTCATACCTAGAGTCAGACAATGAGAGAGCCACAAACTTTGAATGTATGGATTTGACATGTTGTATGAATTTTGTCTACTAAATAGTGATTCGGGAAGAATCTGTGTCAGGAATAGTATAATAAATAGTACTATGAACATCATCTCCTTAATAAACTAATGGTCATTTAGAAAAACACCTCACTGCAATTTTTGGTTTCAATATGAAGAATAAATTATTTTCTTGCTTTCTACTATGGATATTATAAAAATGTTTTTGCCCTTTGGCAAAACTCACAAAAAGCAAACATACATGTTGGAAAGATTTTATATAGTCCTCCACTCATTTGTCCTTCTTGACGTCATCTATATCTTGTCCAATTCATTTAATTTCATAGTAATGCCCCTTAAAACTTCCCTGAAATAAATGGTGTTAAATATGTTAAGTGTGTTATAACCCCGTTTTCCTTAAAAGTTATATATTGGGCGAAAATGAGATTTTTTTTAAAGAAATAATTATTCTAACTAAATCATTTAATGCATAACCACGTTTATCAATGATAAAGTTTACAAATAAGAATTAATTGATTTTGATTTTGTAAAATAGAAACAATTTTAATTTAGAGTAGGAATAAATTTAAAGGTTGATGAGCATTGGGTGTTGTGCACAACGAATGAAGCATTGAACACTACACAAAAACATATGATGTACTATATTCTGGCTAACTGAACATAAAAAGAAAGAAAGTTTGATGTCAAAATGGAAAAAAAATGTCTTTTTCATTTTAATTTATGTGGACCCATATAAATGTCTTTTATTATTCAAATGTCTTCAAATATTACATATAAATTAAAGAAAGAGGGAAATATTATATATATAATTCAGAGTACATTGTGTTAATATCTTAATAAACAATTGATAACATTAAGTTTTCTGTATCAGTTTTTATTATTTAGTAGTTTTCCTGATGAAGTTCTACAGCAAAGTACGAATAGTTCTATTAGGGTTCCAAATCCAGGTCTAAAGAGTAAATTTTAGCTAATATTGAAATCCAATTAGATTCATAGAAACCTAGACGTCATGTGTCTATGCTGGTTGAAAAATTGACCTTTCTGCCCATATATGTTTGTTACAGAGTAGCACACAGGATTGTTTCATGAGTAGAGAGATTGTGATGTTTCTTAATAGGTGGTCAAGATTGCATATTTATTTTGGGAGGAATAAAAAGAAGGAGAGGACAGGGGATTAATACCTAATCCCAAAGAGAGTGACAGGTCAGGTTCTAAATTTTTGTGACATAGACTGACCCAGGACCAAAATTATATTGGCCTTGAAGTATTGAAGTTTTAAATTTGCAGTACCTCTGGTCCATTTGGCTTTAGCTTCATACACTGCAGACCCACTGGAACTGTCTTTCTTGGACTACATTCTACATGGACATTGACTCAGCAAAAATCTACTGAATCTACTGAGAATGTTCTATTAAAAGGTGTTTTAGAATCTCTATTCTTTTGGCATAAATAGACCAAAGTAAATGAGAGAAACAAAGAAAACCAGAGATGGTGATACAGAAGCAGACAAGGAAAGGGGGACAAAGACATTGGGGAGAGAAAGAGACATAGAGCAGCATGTCAGTGAGCAAGAAAGATGCAGAAAAATAAACAGAAAAGAAATAAGGTGAGAAAATTAAAGAGAAAGAGGTAGAAATAGTACCTGCTTTACACAGGAACTACCATACTCTATCCCCCTCCCCCCAAAAATGCTAATATAATTTAATTGGTAGTCTAGCCATGATTATATAAATATTTTTGAAAAAAGAAAAGTAGGACATAGGTGTCATAGTAGTAATCACACAAATGCCATTATTTCAAATGCATCTGTTGCTGGAAGCAAATCTCTTCTTCATTTTATTTGAAAATTTGGCCTATAATATGCAGTGATCCATCATTTGTAAGAGAAATGTGCAAGAAGATAAATTGTACAGTATTCTGACAAATCTTATTAGAGCAACATATAGAAGAGGAAAAATTAACAGCTAATCCATTATAAATGTCAAATCCACAGTACCACTTTCTTCCTAACTATTGTATTTCCATTTCTTTCTCATTAATTCTTAGTTCTTATGAAAGAGTTTTCATTGGTTGGTCAGTCATGTATATCCATGAACTTCTAATCAAATATGTCACTATTGCCTTTAATTTAAAAACGTATTGCAAAATTCAGTGAAAATGTTGTTTCTTTCTAAAAAAATAGACACATGCATAACACAAAATTAATTACTTTGGTCTTTTATGTTAAAGTTGAGGGAGAAGCCTTATTTCATGTTTCTTTTCAATTTTAGACTGTATTATACAGACTGTCAGAGTAGAAAAGAAAAAAGTTATAGTAATATTTTCAGAAAGTCCACAAACAAATAACTTACTATATATTTACTAAATTCTTTAGGGAGAAGATTCATTATGAGATAATGATTTGAGTCACTCTATTTATGGAGGATGCTTATAAGGTGTTTTTTTTTTTAATATTTCCTACATGATATGTTTTTCCTTTCTCTTCTTATCTGTTGATGAATCTCCTATTTCCTGTGCGTGTGAGAGTATGACAGAGGCAGAAACAGAACTAATTATTATTTTTCTCAAGTATAGTAGATTAAAGATACTTGGAAATGTTTTGCTGTTACCCACACCGAGGAGTGGAATTAAATTTCCATTCTGTCCAAGGTGACTTGCTTAGCCAAAAGAAAATGGTCAAAGTCATGCTACGCCCTTTTCAACAACATGGATTCAGCTGGAGAGGATAATGCTAGGCAAAATAAGTCAGAGAAAGACAAATACTATATGATTTCACTCGTATGTGGAATTTAGGAAACAAAACAAACAAGCAAAATGAAAAAAAAAATAAGAGAGAGAGATCGGTAAATCAAGCAACCGACTCTTAATTCTAGAGAACAAACTGATGGTTACCAGAGGGGAGGGGTTTGGAGGGATAGATTAATAGGTGATGGAAATTAAAGAGTGCACTTGTTTGATGAGTACAGGGTGATGCATGGAAGTGTTGAATCACTCTATTATACACCTGAAACTAATATAACACTGTATGTTAACTGGTATTAAAATAAAAACTTTAAATAAAAAGTGATGGTATACTAATTTTAGTCCCAGGTTTTAAGAGGACTGACAGCTTCACTGCCCTTCAGGAGCCGTGAGTAAACAAGTAAGAAGGTTATCTACCCTAACGATACCAAACTACATAGATCTCCCGCATGTAAGATTTAGTTGATAGCACCCCATTTGAGCCGAAACTCCTTGCTGTCCTCACAAGGAGCAGAAGCTACACTGAATCTTCCAAAGCAGGTGAACACTCCACCGAATGCTGCCAAATAACATCTGTTAACACAGCTTGGAATAGGATATTTGCCCAGGCAGCCCTTGCCCCCACACTTAAGACCTACAGAACTGTAAGATATAATAAATGTCTTCTTTTGAGCTACAATGTTTGTGGTAGTTGTTACAGTAAGTTTGATATATCGATGTTAACAGTTGTCTTTCTACTGAAGTTGTTCAAGGGGTTTATGTGAACAGAAATCTGATTGGGTAAAAGGCAAATACCCACTTCCCAAATGTAATGTGATCTGATCAACTGATTGACGTTTTACTGCCTGCAGTATAAGGTAGTTTGATTTTGTTCTATTTGCAGCTTTCCTATGTCTTGAAAAACATTCTGATGGCTAAAAGTTCAAATTCGCTATAATAATCCTCTGGTGGCTTTTGGATTTATAAACAATGTCCATAGTTTACAAATACTAGATCGGAGTAACACATTTAGGGACATTTTGCTGTCAAAAATAATCAACAAGATGTCAAAGCCCATTAAAGCCTGGAGACTCTTGCTTCTTCGTCCTTCATGTTATTTAGTCTCCTGGGAGTCGTTGCAGTCCCTGGTTGCAACTGTCCCATCTCTTTTGGGGCTATTTCTTCCTTCAATTTTCCTTCCATTTAATTTCTTAATATACTATTATTGTTCATTTTTTTCCCTCCATATACTAAACTACAGGGTTTCTTCTCCTCCTCCTAACGTCTCTATTTCTCTTCCATATATAGCTATATGGCTCTAAAATCTATACTTCCAGCCCCAAACTGGTGGTTCCATCTCCTCCGACCCATCTTCAACTGCTTGTTCGTTACTATTTTTAGTAATTCCCGTAACTTGCAACACAAATCATCTAACAACAAAGACATTTCAACTTAATTTCTTTTTCTGGTCCCTCCCTTTCCCCTTCCCTTTCTCATCTTCTGTTAGTCTTTATTCAAGAAAAAAGCCAGGCTAATATTCTTGAACAAATGTTATTTTCTCTATTCCTACCCATGTATTTTGATAGCTCTTCCCTGCCCACACACAGTGCAGCCTGACTATGGTATCCTGGTATTACAGGTCTGTAAAAAAGCGGCGTCCCATCTCATTTTATTCTTCTGGGATTAAATGTATACTTTGTGCTTTAGCCCAAATGGCCAAAGTAAATTCCCTCAAATATAATTAAGAACGCATCATAATTAATACAAATAGGATGAAACAAATTATACAAATATACAAATTATACAAATATATGAATTATACAAATATAATTAAGAACACATCATAATTAATACAAATTGGATGAAACAAAATTTTGCATTATTTTCCAAATATTAAATGTTAATTTTTTATAATATTCGGTGTGCTTATGAATAAATATGAGGTAAATATTTTTAAATTTTAATTATGAAAAGACACATTAATGAAAAGAAGCATTCATAACATCTTTATTAAGTAGCACTTTTTTTCCTCACCTACATTTAACACTAGGAGAGATGATGAGAGTGAGTTAAATAAGTGTTATTTTGTTATCATTGTGCTGATGTCCAGAAATACACACATTGACTGAATGTATAAACTTCCAAATAGCAATATGTATAGGTTTTTTTTCTTGCTATTTCATATATTTTTCTAGAATAAAAAGAGACTTATTTTACTGATTATTTCCTTTATTAGGATATGAGAAAATTCTCAAGAATCATTGAGTTCAATTAAGATATTAAAGAAACAACAACAACGAAAAACCTTTCTTCACAAAAATGTGAAAACACGTGAAGATCACAGAAGACATTTTTTATATATGAAAACACATGTTGTACTACAAGGTTGAAACATATATTAAAAAGAAAAGAATGGGCATACTTGACGTGTGTTTCATATGGCCAAATACAAATGAATTTAGATTAGCTAAGCTCATGTCAAGAATCCTTTTAAGAGGTTTTATAACGTACTATTAAGAAAGAATTTCCGTATCAATTTGTCTGGGCTTAAATTCAATACAGGAAGATAAATATTAAATTATGGCTGGAGGGGGCGCCTGGGTGGCTCAGTGGGTTAAAGCCTCTGCTTTCGGCTCAGGTCATGATCCCAGGGTCCTGGGATCGAGCCCCGCATCGGGCTCTCTGCTCAGCGGGGAGCCTGCTTCCTCCTCTCTCTCTCTGCCTGCTTCTCTGCCTACTTGTGATGTCTCTCTGTCAAATAAATAAAAAAATAAAATCTTTAAAAAAAAATTATGGCTGGAGATTTCTCTTTCAGAGAAGTTTTATTTTTGTTTCAATTTATATGTAAATTTTACACCTAAAGTAACATATATTTATAAAAACAAAAATTGAAAAGGTTTAATATGAACTTCAAATGTAAGTTTATACAGAATGATATTCATATCTCAAATAAAAACAAAATACTTGAAACAGGATGTTAGATTCTTGTAACGATGTGTTATAGAAAACAAGCAACAATGTAGACATGGCCAAACATAAATACTTTGTAATCTCCTTTTACATAATTTATTGATTAAAGTTCACATTACAATGTGCATACACGTTATACTCAAGGCATGATAAAAGTCTGAATGCTGAAAACCTAATAAATAATCAGTTTTTGATATCTTACTATATGCTAGTCGCCATGCTAATAATTTTTACTGGCATACTTTCATTTTATTCCAGTCTAAAATTTGGTGTTCTCCGAGTCCAAAGCAAGCGATCCGGACCAGTATGGCATCTTTCATGTATCACCTAGTCCATCTGGTTACTGAAATTTGTTCCATCTTCATCTATTCCTACTGTTTTTTGGGTTTGGGTTTTATTATTATTTTTTTTAACCTTGCTGATCTGAAGTTCTGAAACTTTTCAGATTAATTTCATATAACATTTTTCTTTATTTTTATGAGACTGACGCGCTACCTACTGCGCTAACGAGGCACCTTTTCTTTATTTTTATAATAGTAGACTAGATCTACATCACTATCAAAACATTGAGAATTTTAGGAGAATTTTTCAGAAACCATTTAACACATTAGGAGTCACAGAAAAAACTTTTAGTTGGGACAATGTAAAAAATGAGAAATAAACATTTTAAGAAAGTATCAAGATGTTATAGAAATGAAGTCACACTGAGATTATGAAACTTCTGTTTCAGTTATAGGGTAGTTGCTGCATTCTCTTATAGAAAAGCTTTGTCTTCTTTTAATTCAACTAGGCAGGAACTGAGAATGACCTTACCTATCTTGCCAGCTATTTAAAGATCAGATAAGTTTTCCTATGGAGGATATGATTCTCCAAACCTGCTGGTAGTTTTCGCCTGCCCAGAATGTCCGAAGTAACATAGTCAAGAGACAGACCAGTCTTGTATATATCTTATGTCTAAATGTCCAGCTCAATGAACTCAATGTATCAGATCTATATATCTATGTATCTATCAATATATGTATCTAGTTATCTATCTCCTAAGCTTTTCTCTTCATGGAATGTTTTTTGTTTGTTTTGGTTGGTTTTGTTGTCATTGTCGTTGTTGTTGTTGTTGTTGTTGTTGTTGTTGTTGTTGTTTTGAGTATTGACAGAGAAGACCCGTGGAGCCTACTTGTGATATTTGACTTAATTCACTGTGAGGAGGGATGTATGTGTGGGTGCATATCTTGATTCTGTGATCTCATGGGCACAGATATATCAGAAATTCAAAGTCCCCCTCTGACTTGGGTTCCCTATGGATCTTGTTATCAAGAACAATTATTATTCAGGATAATCTCCTTAACTAAAATAAAGAGGACATTGAGATTAGATTAATACTAACAATTCCACCTGTGGCCACACCATCATAGACTTACATCAAGAAAGGGCTATAAAATTATTCTCTAGGATTGAACTAAAAAAAAACAAAAATGAAATCACCATGCTCTACATGATCTGGACTTTGTCTTTCCATCCAATCTTTTGTCGCTGTCACTTCTGACCACCTTGCTTACCACACTAGAGCCATGTCCACCTCCCCCACATTGTCCACTGGTCATGAGCTCATTCCTGCCTTAGGAGTCTCTGCCTAGAAAGTAATCCAAATCCTCAGAAGTGTGGTTTATGTTTGACATTCAGGTGTTGCCATTCATGAACCCCTCTAGCAGCCAGAAGGTGTTTATCCAGCTTGACCCCCAAACCTATGTAGTACCTCAGTAATTTATGCTCATATCACTTTGTGCAATTTTTATATGAACACGTATAACTAATTTTATATTCTCTTTCTGTGGTCATATAGATAGAATTCAGTACTTACTTAGTGCTTGACTTGCTATAGTTAGTTGCTCAGAAAATGGTGTGAATGGGTTGATTTAGTTAGTAAAGAGGAAAAAAAAAACAAAACAGCTGGGCAGTCCTTAAACTAAACCTTGAAACTCAGCACTTTTCAACATAATATACATTTTAAAACATTTCTAAGAACAAAGAAAATGCATAAAATCACTCAGGTACACATAACCCTTGTAAAGCATTAGGAAAGGAAAAGAAAAAAAAGCAAAGAACAATGCTGATGAGATAGAATTGAACCGCAAGACACACCATAATACACTGTTAACCTCAGGAAACAAACCAAAGGTTGCTGGCAGGTGACTGGGGGAGAGATAGGGTGGCTGAGTTATGGACATTGGGGAGGGTATGTGCTATGGTGAGTGCTGTGAAGTGTGTAAGACTGATGATTCACAGGCCTGTACCCCTGAAGCATATAATACATTGTATATCAATTTTTTAAAAAATCCGAATTTTTTGTTTGTTTAATTAAAAACTAAACTAATTGGAATAATATGGTATCATAGATGGGATCCTGGAATAGAAAAAGGACATTTGGCTAAAAACTAAGAAAGCATGAATTTTAGCTAATAATATAATGGTACAGTTTCATTGTTTTTGACAAATGTACTAGTACTAGTGTTAGATGTTACTCATAGGGGAAATCAGGTGTGGAGTATATGGGAACTCTCTACAATTTTTAAAATTTTTTTCTGTAAATCTAAAATAAAATTCAAAGAAAAGTTGATTATAAAAAAAAAGATAGAATTGAACATCAATCAGCTCACTGAGACCTGGTACCAGTATAACTTCAATTCTGTTATATTATCTCATTTTTAGTGTTCCCAACACACACTTCAGTGACTCACCACAGACCCCAAAACTGGGATCCCATGTATTTCTATTTTTAATTACATATTGATAATGCTCTGATCTTTACTTTATTCCACTGCTTCATTCACCAGCACCTAAATAAAATGAAAAGATTCCAACTTAGAATCAACTTCCCCAAAAGGAAATGGAGGGTTTCTAGCAATTTACACATGTAGGCTGCTTCCGTAGAACAACATAGGAATTATATGTAAATCCACTCTTTCTTGTTAGTAAGAAAGTAGCAGGGGATTGGGTCAAGAAGCTATCTTTGTTTCACAAAGCGGAAGGGAAAGTAAGAGACAGTTGACTGAGCTAGAAATGATGTTCTCAGAGCATCATTTCTTGCAAGAAAGACTCAGTAGAAGAAACATTGGGATTTGCTTCTGTGTTGAATAATCTCTCATGGGTAATAAGAAGTCCTATAAGCAAAAAAACAATATCCATTTGAAGAGTAAAAAAAAAAAAAACAAACAACCCAACCAAAAAACATATATATGTATGTATGTATGTATGTATGTGTGTGTATATATATATATATATACGTATATATATATATATATGAATTAGAATTGGTGTTCTCAGTCTTACAAGTCTGCCTATCTTCTATAAATTCCACTTTTGCAGTTCTATAAAATCCACATTTGTCCAGTGTCATTTCCTATCATGTAATTCTGTGGTATCTTGATAAGTTATGCTGTAGGTCCTTGTGAAAGGGACATCTGTTTATTATATCTTTATGTCACAAACTACAGCTGAAGGTTTTACACAATTAAATCCTGATGGAGTTAATTATCATGTATCACTAATTGAGAGTACTTATGGCACTTTCTATGATCTAAGTAGAAGGAAGAACTGTATCGAAGTATATGTTTACTCAGACATTCAATAAATTTGTTTTAAGCTTCCGTCGTGTGCTAGCAACAGTTGTAGGCACTAGAGATAACAGCAGTGAAGGAAACACACAGAATCCCTGCCGTCTTGGAACTCACACTGAACTTTGAAAAGAGAGACAAAAAACACAATAAATAAATAAACAATATAGTGTGTCAGCTCATCATAGAGTGATACAGCAGAAAAGAGGAAGGGACTGTCCTGGGGTGGTAGTTGTACTTCAGGGTCTATCTTTTTGTTTGTTTGTTTGTTTTAGCTGTGCAGATTTCTTTCATCATCATCCGAAAGAATACATGTATTTTCCTAACATGCTTAAAGAGATTAATAAAGCCTGTAAATCCTATGAGTTATTGATGCATTAAGGCAAAGAGAAACCTTACTCACCACTTTTTGTGGGGTGTATCTGTCTGTGTATTTTGGTACCTGGGGAAAAGTTACTTAAGCCTCAAGCATGTAGTGTTCTTTGAGGGGAAAAAGTAATCTATATTCTGACCAATACTACTTATCGCTTTTTATTTTTAAATGATTATACAAATCGTGGTATGTATCAGTCACCATGATGCCGGCATTAAAGTATGACAAATAAGAGTTAACTCCTCAGAGCACCATTTTTCTGCCATTCTACCAAGAATTGCCCTTCATCTTCACCTTTTCTAATGGAGAAGAGTTTATTACCAGCAAAATACTCTAATCCAAGCCATAGAAAGATTGCATACCAATTATATATACTTAATGAACAATGGTTAATTAAAAAGGAAAGAAAAGAATTTTAAACATTGGGACAACAGGATAGCAATATATTTTACCAGTAGTATAAAGTGGAAGGGCTTCAAGGATTACATGTTCTGAACCACACCTCTCTTTTTCTCTCTCTGTCATTCAAACAAGCAATAAAACAACTACATTGCAAAACCGTGTTGGTGCTTATAAATGTGAATTAATTAAGAATCAATAAAAATATTAAGTCTCAGAAGTACTGAGCCTTAATGGTTGGATTTGAAACTAACAGTATATGTAGATTCAGTAGAAATGAATTTCCATCCAAAAATGCACAAGAGGGAAGAAGTATAAATAGAGATAAAACAGTAATTACCAAATAAAGAAAATCAGTGTAATTTTTAACTTCTCATTTTGGCCAGCTCTGTAATTTTGAATTATTACTCTATCCTTCTGGTTTTCTCTATTTTTGATCCAATCATTTGAAAATATTTTTATGAGACCAGGTCTACTTTAATTACTAGACTTAATGTGAGATTTATCACAGATGTAATTTGTGTGTACTTTTCTGTACTTATTTTAAGAACATCATTTTAGGATCATAGTCAAAGGTACTCAGCACATCTTGATTGTTTTTTCCTCTTTGGATTTTTTTCCTTAGCATCATTTTTCTTTTCTTAGGGGAAAAAGAAGAGTCTTTATATACAGTAACTTTTAAACTTATTTTCCAACAGCTGTGTATGTATTATTCTTCCTTTTGAATGAACATATTCCCATTCAACTCAAAATAATCAATTATTTTTACAAACTAACTAGCAGACAGAGTTTTATGTAAGGATATAAGCAAAATTAGAGAAATAACGCAGTAGAGCCAGAATATTTTCAGAAAACTACTGAGTAAAAGGACTAAAATTGTACTGCAATAAAAATAATTCTTAATTTGAATTCAGAATTTCATAATAAAATTTTGAAAGCATATGTCTTTGTTTCATAACCTGTACAACTATTAATCTCAGAGGGATGAACTTTTTTTTCCCCAGTGGTTACGGGCAGAGTGATCTGTCTTCAACTCAACATTTTTGTTAGCAATCCAGCTTTTCAGCATCATAGCTAGTCTGCATGTTCTTTTTTCTTTTCTAGATGGTAGCGTTGCTAGCATTTCTAAATCTCCCTGTACAATTATTTAGAGCTCTAAATATTTGGGAAGAAACTCTGTAAACAACTCAGTAGCCCATTAATTACTTCCTTCAAGAAATTAGTAAATCCAACATCTAAAAACAGGACAGTACTTTAGAATCTCACACCAGCATCATTTTGGAATAATAAAAAAAAAAAAAAAGTCAGGCTTAAATCCTGGATCTCTCAAGAAGAAAGGCAGGGGGTACATTTTGTGAGATTATTGTTTACTAAAACTGAGTAGGTCTGTCACTCACTTAAATTTTATGGTCCTAAATTCTTGGGGAAATAGAACATTGTCAAATTTTCCCACCCTAAGAGTACTTCATACTGCACAGTGTCTTGACAGGAAAATAGGAAACAGTGTTATGAAGGTCACTGAAAGTCACTCTGCTATCATTGAAAAGTTAACTCTTTGTTAGCAATGACATGCAGCTACTCCAGATTTCTTGCTAACCGTGCTTTCAAAGGATGGACAATAAATACCTTTCAGGTTAGTTTAAAATGCTCAAGCAATCTCCAGAAGAATGGTTGGCGTGTTGACACAGGTAAACCTTACAGCTTCCTAAGAAGCTGTTCTCAAAGGACATCTCTGGTCAGATGTCACAGCCCAAGAACTTGGTGACAACCACAGGGCTCCAGACCCTTTCAGAAAGCCAACCCAATAACAGGAATTTGTACGTGTAATTCCTGGGAACTAAGGTGTAAACCACTTGGCTTCACATCATTGAGCCTTCAGTTGCTTTGATGTACAAAAAGAAAGCAGATTAACAAAATGGGTCAAAGAAGCACCATTCCTTTTGAGATTTGAGTAGCCAAACAGTAGTCTGTATGTTGGCATGGAAATGCATATACACATTCAGATATAGTTTTACTTGCAAATGGATAAGATTTTATAGATGATATAGATGTGGACATGTATGCATGTAGATATAGGTACAGATATATACACATGACTCTTTATATGGGAGTAGGAAAGAGCCGTAATTCCATGTGCATGGTTGGGAAAGAACAGCTCAGAAGCACTGGTAGACTTCACATATTTTATTTTCAAAGGTGACTCATTCTAAAATTAACATGACAATAAAGATTGCCTATGCTAAGAAAGAAAATCTGTGACGAAATTAGAAACTGACACATCCTGGCTCAGAATAGCAACTTTAAGGTCAATAAACCCAATTCTTTTTCCAAGATTCCTTACTTTTACTTCTTTTTTTTCCCTCAAGGAAGGGTGTGGGGGGCAGAGGGAGAGGGAGAGAGAAACCCCGGCAGACTCAACACTGAGCACAGAGCCCATGTGGAGCTTGATCTCACAACCCTGAGATCATGACCTGAGCTAAAACCAAGAGCTGATGGCTCAACCAACTGCACCACCCAGGTACCCCTACTTTTAGTTCTTGATTGCAAATGTAGCTTGCTTACTGATTTGCTGTTCATTATGGTTTTAATGAACACCAAGAGATCCATCATAAAAGGGCAGCCATTAGGCAGGTGTCAAATGTTGATACGATGTTACCAAGTATGCAAGAATTTTGTCACTTTGCTTTTAGTTTATCAACGGGGAATATATTTTATTTCTCTTACAGTTTCTTCATTTGGGTCATTTCCATAGTTAGGGAGCTACTTTATAGGAAAATTAATAATACTGTGAATTGTTAGTCCTGAAATACTTTAGCCACAAACATAGAAATACATTAATAATGAATTTAAATTAAAAATGCTATTATAATTTTTATAATAACTCATCAGTCCTTTTTCATCATACAATAGTGATAAGCTAAGGAATCACGTTTTCTTTATAATTCTAATAAGGGCATATTTTAGATTAGTGTATTATTTAAATGTGTAAACTGCAAATTGACAACATCTGGTACTTTAATACAAGATGATATGGCACTGATTGTAAGATCAAGGTTACTGAATTTGACACAGGTTCTTCATGCATTACAAAAATAGCAATGATTAATTCAAAGCTGCAACTGACTGCATTTTGATGCCCTTTGAACTTTGAAATGAGAAGATCTGTTGTATCTTCCTTCCTAACTGGTACACAGAAGTAACAAAGAAATGAATTCTAGAAATGAAGATGTATTTAAAAATGAAAATGACTACATAATTTAATACCTTTAACATTTATAACAAAATGTTTTAAGCGGTCATTGAGATATATTATTGACTATTTCACTGCAAACCATGATATTCTATTAAAATTACTTTATTGTGGGTTGCCTGGGTGGCGCAGTCAGTAAGTGTCTGACTTTGGCTCAGGTTATGCTCCCAGCATCCTGGGATGAGCCCCGTTGCAGGGAGCCTGCTTTCCCCTCTTCAGCTCCCCCCCTGCTTGTGTTCCCTCTCTCGCTGTCTCTGTCAAATAAGTAAATAGTCTTTTAAAAAATTATTTTATTGTGAGCTGTTTATTAAATGAAGTTCAAACAACATAAGTTATTTGAAAGAGACAATTTATATGACATTAGGCAATGAAACAAACACAAATATATTGTATAGGTATAACTGGAAATTCATATTAGAAATTCTATATATCTAATGATTTCTTCAAAAGTTTCAAAAATAAGACATAATCGGTTTTAAAAGTTTAATTCAAAATAAAGTAGTAATACATAATGAAGTTTACTCAGTAGTAAGTATTCTGTATGTAGGTGAGAAAATGCTCAATATACATTTTTTTACATTTAGCACATTATAAACATGATGACATTTTGTTACTGAGAGATAAAAAATATATACTTAACCTTTTTTTATCTACTTGAAGTGAGTGTAAAAAAAAAAAAGCAAAGCTGACAACTGCAACGAAAACAGAAAACCATTAAGCTAACATTAAGAAATCAAGTTTTGTATCCAGTGAAGATTCATTACTTCATTCAAGAATACCCTGAAAGAATTTATAATGGGGTTGTTTTTTTTTTTTTGGCATTTCTGAAATGTTTTTTAAAATATATTCCTAAAAGCTTTATAAATAGCAAGGAAATTTATATAAACGACTATCAATAAGACAATGAATATAGAATTTCATAGTCTTAAAATATTTTTTAGAAGTATGAGACTCGTAGGTCATTTGAGAAGGTAACGTAGTCTCTCATGCTTAGAGAAGTACATTAGGAATCATGAATTTTAATGCCAATTTCTATCATCTATGAAATGCCCTCAGACAAACCTCTTTAACTTTTGTTTCTACATAGGAAAAAAATAAAGGTAGTAATATTTGCTTCTTCTCAAACAAAAATTTTCCAAAAATTCATGAGCTATTTAAAAAAAAAGATTTCAAAATCCTAAGGAAAAAGTTGTGCTATTTTTAACTATAAAATATTATTTCAAATATCAACTATGAATCTTCACTTGTTATGAATTTTAAAATTAATCTCAAAAGAAAAGAGTTTTAGGCAGGGAATTTTTTCTTGGTTAAAATGTCATGAACTTGGCAAAAGATTTAGTGTTTTAGGGAAGGACCCCTATCAGAATAAATTTTCAGAATTGAAACTTACTGAATGTCTCTAGGCATTTTAAATAATATAAAAATGTCAGTATCTCAGTATTGTGAATTTTTATCCCAACACAAAGATGGATTCTGTCACAGAGGATGACATTAACACTAAGAAGGGATAGGTCATCTCCCATGAGCTTTGGGTTTTTCTTCTTCCTCCTGACTTCATTCTACTTTATTCGAAGTGAGCACATACTCCCAGGAAGGCCCTCAGTTGAATCTAAAATTGTAGATCAGAGACAGATATTGAGTGCTCAGGTATGGGTAAGAAGGTAGAGAGTAAGAGGCAACAAGGTATAGATTAATATATTTCACTTATTCTTCAATGTACTTCATATAACTACAAATCTCTTAAAGGGAATTTTTAATGTTTTTCATTGAAGAAACTGAAGCAAATGATGCTTAAGTAAATTATTGAGGATCACAGAGATAATGGTAAAATTGTTATTCACTAACAACTCACTGGTTTTAAATCCCTTTTACTTTTAAAGCACAAACTAGGAAATAGATGAAGCCTCCTAAGAGCAGAATGTTTCATTTGTAGGTAGGAATGATTTAGTTAACTACCAGAGATAAAATCTTTCATTCAACAAAAAGAAAAGAAAAAAATATATATATACATATATATACTGTGCTCCTACCTCTATTCACTCTATTTCTAAAGCATTCTTGGCCAACTCTTTCTATCTACTATGTTTCTGAAGCAGATCTTCTCCTTTGCATCCTTGACAATGACTTCCACCAACAGGAGCAGATGCCCTGGTAACATTTTCTCTATCTGCCTAAAGCAGATAGTCTGAAACTGCAAACGTGTCCAAAGAGAAAATTACACAGAGACATGAGCTAAACTCTATAATACAATTCTGAAACTTATTTATGTGTTCAAATTTAACTAAACATGAAAATTGTGTGGGCAATACCTAGGTGATTTGTCTGGGAAGAGTTGGTTTAAAAAAAAAAAGTACAGTTAGGGGTCACTGGGTGGCTCAGTGCTCTGACCTCTGGCTCAGGTCCTCATCTTAGGGACCTAGGATTGAGCCCCTTTGTTGGGCTTCCCCCCAGCTCATGTTGTCTCTCTCTCTCAAATAAATAAAATGCTTAAAAACAAATAAATAAATTTTAAAAATACAATTAGTTCTATATTTGTCAATGAAAGAACCATGTTGGGTTTTAAGAGATCTATTGTACCACAATGTGAATATACTTAACAACACCGATTTGTACACTTAAAAATGGTCGAGATGTATGGTGTAATGGAATAGTCCAGTTTCATTCTTCGATATGTAGCTGTCCAATTTTCTCAGCACCATTTATTGAAGAGACTGTCTTTTTTCCATTGGATATTTTTTCCTGATTTTTCAAAGATTAGTTGACCATAGAGTTGAGAGTCCATATCTGGGCTCTTTATTCTATTCCATTGGTCTTTGTGTCTGTTTTTGTGCCAATACCATGCCGTCTTGGTAATTACAGCTTTGTAATATAGCTTGAAGTCAGGCAATGTGATGCCCCCAGCTTTTTCTTTTTCATCATTTCCTTGGCGATTTCGGGTCTTTTCTGCTTCCATAAAGTTTTAGGATTGTTTGATCCAGCTCCTTGAAAAATGCTGAATGTTTATTCCTCCAATCCATGAGTATGGAATGTTTTTCCATCTTTTTGTGTTTTCCTTAATGTCTTTCATAAGTGTTCTGTAGTTCCTAGAGTATAGATCCTTTATCTCTTTGGTTAGGTTTATTCCTAGGTATCTTGTGGTTTTTGTTGCTGTTGTAAATGGAATCAATTCCTTAATTTCACTTTCTACAGTGACATTGTTAGTGTATATAAAAGCAACTGATTTCTGTGCATTGATTTTGTATTCTGCCACATTGCTGAATTGCTGTATGAGTTCTAGTTATTTGGGAGTGGAGTCTTTTGGATTTTCTACATAAAGTATCCTGTCATTTGTGAAAGGAGAGAGTTTGACTTCTTCTTTGCCAATTTAGATGTCTTTTATTTCTTTTCGTTGTCTGATTGCTGAGGCTAGGACTTCGACCATTATGTTGAACAAAACTGGTGAGGCTGGGCATCCCTGTCATGTTCCTGACCTTAAGGGAAAAGCTCTTTAGAGCTTTTCCTCATTGATAATGATATTCACAGTGGGCTTTTCATAGATGGTTTTTATGAGGAATGTTCCCTCTATCCCTATACTCTGAAGAGTTTTAATCATGTATGGATGTTGTATTTTGTCGAATGCTTTTTCTACATCAGTTGAGAGCATCATATGGTTCTTATCTTTTCTTTTATTAATGTGCTCTGACCCATTGATTGATTTGCAAATGTTGAACCACACTTGCATCCCAGGAATAAATCCAACTTGGTCATGGTGAATAATCCTTTTAATGTATTTTTGGGTCCTGTTGGCTAGGATCTTGTTGAGTATTTTTGCATCCATGTTCATCAGGGATATTGGTCTGTAATTCTCCTTTTTGATGGAATCTTTGCCTTGTTTTTGGATCAGGGTAATGCTAACCTCATAGGAGTTTGGAAGTTTTCCTTCTGTTTCTATTTTTTTAAATAGCTTCAATAGAATAGGTATTATTTCTTCTTTAAATGTTTGATAGAGTTCCCTCTGGGAAGCCACCTGGCCCTAGGCTTTTGCTTTTTGGAAGATTTTTGATGACTCTTTCAATTCCGATACTGGTTATTGGTCTATTCAGATAAACTCAAAATGGTTGAAAGACATCAATGTGAGACAGGAATCTATCAAAATACTAGAGTAGAGCATAGGCAGTAATCTCTTCAACATTGGCCATAACAACTTCTTTCAAGACACATCTTAAAGGCAAGGGAAACAAATATGAACTTTTGGGACTTCATCAATACAAACAGCTTCTGCACAGCAAAGGAAACAGTCAACAAAACTTAAGAGGCAACCCATGGAAAGGGAGAAGATATTTGCAAATGACATTACAGATAAAGGGCTGATATCCAAAATCTATAAAGAACTTCTCAAACTCAATGCTCAAAAAACAAATAATCCTGTCAAAAAATGGGCAGAAGACATTAAGAAACACTTCTCCAAAGAAGACACACAAATGGCTAACAGACACATGAAAAAATGCTCAACATCACTAGCCATCAGGAAAATACAAAATTAACAAAACCGGAAACAACAAATGGGAACCCTCATACACGGTTCATGGGAATGCAAGCTAGTACAGTCACTCTGGAAAACAATATGGAGATTCCTCAAGATATTAAAAATATAGCTACCCTATGACCCAGCAATTGCACTACTAGATATTTACCCCAAAGATACAGATGTAGTGAAAAGAAGGGACACCTGCACCCCAATGTTCATAGCAGCAACATCCATAATAGCAAAACTGTGGAAAGAGCCATAATGCCCTTCAACAGATGAATGGATAAAGAAGATGTGTCCATATACACAATGGAATATTACTCAACCATCAGAAAGGATGAATACCCACCATTTGTATCAATGTGAATGGAACTGGAAAGGATTATGCTAAGTGAAGTAAGTCAAGCAGAGAAAGACAATTATCAAATAGTTTCGCTCATATGTGGAACATAAGGAATAGTATGGAGGACCACAGAATAAGGGAGGGAATTCTGAAGGGGGAGAAATCAGAGAGAGAGATGAACCATGAGAGACTATGGACTCCAGAAACCAAACTGAAGGTTACAGAATGGAGGGGGATGGGGGATTGGGTATCCGGGTGATGGGTATTGAGGAGGGCACATGTTGTGATGAGCACTTGGTGTTATACGTGACTAATAAATCACTGAACACTACATCAAAAACTAATGATGTACTATACAGTGGCTAAATGAACATAAAAAGAAGAATAAAGAAAGAAATTTCATAATGGTGAGGAGGTCAGTCTTCCATTAAATTTTTCATAAGATCAGGAGAGTTGGGGAGGAAGTGATGAGTATTTTCATTGTCTTGATTGGTGTGGTAATTTCATGGGTATATATATTTGTCAAAACATATCATATTTGTCACATTAAATATGTGCAATTTATTGTAAGCCTATTAATTATTTGTCAGTAAGCCTTTTCAAAAACTTTCTATATTCTTCCAAAGTTATTGTAAATGTTGCTAAAAGCAAAACAAAGTGAACAATATTTTTTAATCCACATATGAGTTTATCCAGTTTGTTAGAACCCAGAAAAAGATAACCATGCTTTTTCTACATTCATTTTTAAAAACAAAAGAAAGCAAATTCTTTGCAGTGCAAAATCTTAGCCATTATTAAGCAAAGTCAGGTTCAATACATTATATAAATCCAGGGAAAGACTTTATATTTCAGATTTTTACTTTGATCTGTAACATACAGTACCTTTATTATTTTATTGTTTATCTCCATGGTATAGTATTGTGGTTAAGAAGAAAAATCTAGACAAAAATCTGAATACAAATCTTAAACCTACCAGTAAACCTAAATATCTGTTTTCCTCACATGTAAATTGAGCAGTAACAGTATATACATGCTTTTTCTGAAGATTGAGTTGATCCACACAACTTAAATGAGTTTCTGGAACATTGTAGATGGCTACAAAAGTAAGTTAAAATTGTTAATATTAGAGAGTTTTACTTTCTATTCATCCTGTTTATTCAAATTTCATTGCTTATATAATTAGTTAAAACAATTATTCATATTTTGCTAATCTTCTGTAATCACTTTCATTTATTATTTTGAAAAGCAGGTATAAATTTTGAGAAATGTAATTTAAAATGTTAACTAATTTACAGTAGCTTTTCAGTGAATTAAATGCTAAGATCTGTCATCAAACATTTTTATTAGGGCAGAAACATTACTTATGGCTAAATATCATTCTATGTCAAGACACTAAATAAAATATGAAACATCTTTAAAATTTTATATACACTAAATATAAATAAATAAGATTATTCTTTGATTTATTTTCTAAAATTAGAATATGCATTTGTTCACTTCTATATCTTTGACATTTTGTACATGACATTTTTTATTTTATTTTTTATTTTATTAAAAAACAGAAAAACAATAATGTTGGCAATTATTAATGCTTCAGTAGCATTTATTAGTTGCAGGCACTAATTTACATTTTTTAAAATTTATTTATTTGACAGAGAGAGAGACAGAGACAAAGAGCACAACTGGGGGAGAGGCAGAGGGAAGAAAGAGATTCCCCGCTGAGCAGGGAGCCTGATGTGGGGCTCCATCCCAGGACCCTGGGATGATGACCAGAGCAGAAGGCAGACGCTTAACAGACTGAGCCACCCAGGCGCCCCTACATTCTTTACATATATTTACTAATTTAATCTTTGTAACAAACCTGAGAGTTATGTATGTTATTGTCCCCACTTTACACAAAGGATCCTGAGAGGCAAGTAGGTTGAAGAAGACATCTAAGATCACACAGCTAGGAAGGGTTAGGATTTGACAAATCATCCTCACACATGATTACTTCCAGACATTTCTTCACACACCTTGCCACAGAGTATACTATGCTCTGCCACAGTCCATCTGTACATATACTTGTCTAGCTATCTGTTTCAGTATCTCTATCAACATTTCACTCATTATTATTTCAAACCATTAAATTCAGTAACTGTCGACAATATTCTTGACAGTATATGAACATATCTGTGTTTATCTGTGTTCATTATCATGGATAAACACAGATATGTTCATATACTAGCATTTTCACATTTGAATATGGAGGTAAATGTGTGCAGTGTGTAAAGACACAAGCATTAGTACAATTTTGGCAATAAGAAAATTAGTGCACAACCCATCTCCTTACGCTGCATTTTATGATATTGACACTGGCATAGATCTCCATTAGGTGGTGATTTTTTAAATGAATAAAATGTTGGTGTTGAGGTTGTTCCCTGTTTGAAGTAAAATATATGTTCTTAGAACAAAATGCTTAGCAATTCCAGATGCCTTATGTGAGGCTTATTTCTCACTGCCTATGTCATAAATATTTAAGTATTCCTTGTGAATAAAAATAACATTTTTGTTTAATTCTATGGATTTCTTAAATGATACCTTTCTTTGATAAAGCCCAAGTTGAGGAAAGTTCATTTGACCTATACATGTCCAGGAAAGATGTTTATGGGAGAAAAAAAAAACCCTCTGAGATAGGAATATTATCGTATGAGGTATGTGTGAATTATTTGATAATGTACATTTGAATAAATGGAAAAACCTGAAAAAAGTGAAGAGAAGAAAAATTATCTCCAGCTTTTTGCACTGCTTCTGATAAGGAAAAAAAAAAGACTATTAAAAACTACTCTACAAATATAATAAAAGTTTATATAACAACTTTTAAAACCTAACTTATTTTCGAACAAATTTTAGATAACAGTTTATAGGCAAAATTACTTTAGTGATTCCCAAACTGGTACCCTGGGATGTTGCACTGAATTGAAGGGACACTGTGGCTATATTTTCAATTTTTGAGGGAAACAACAGCATTTTTCGACACAAAGGACTACTGTTATAGCTGTGTACTTAACTACTTATTCAGTAGAATTATTAAGTATTTATTTTGGCTAACGGATGCTTTGAAAAATTATCAAAATGCTAAGAGTACTGTGGACCAAGGAAATAAGACCTTTGTTTTAGAAACGTCTTATATTTTGTTCTAAACTTTAGGTATAATGGAAATTATAGGGCTAATTTGCTTTGAGCTTGCTAAACCAGAATCTGGCCCATGTATAGTGAGAATTCATCTAAAGGTAACATGAATTTTAATATTCTGCCCCAATCACCATGCTCTACTTCCCAAACAGGTCTGTATCATTAGAAAAAAAGAAAAAAGAAATTAATTGGCTCCTTCTACAGTCTGTTTATTCTCTGTCAACAAAGGGTAAGAGATCAGAAATCACTTTTTAACATTTTGCTTGTGTGTGGTATTTATTAAAAATTCTCCCTCAATAGCTTCCAGTATCTTTCTAAACTAATCTCTTTTGACATTTTTTGTTTGTTTTTCCTATATGTTTCTACTATGCATTTATCCAGATGTTTTGGTTTGCATTAATAGCTAGACTTTCCAAGAGAAAATATTTCTTACAGAGCATATTGTCATATTTAGCACTAGAGAAATAAACCAACCAACTCTGTGACAAAGCATAGCAGCTAGAGTAATATACCCTGTCAATGAAATTAAAAAATCACTGTATTATCCGACCCATCTCTAATTACAAAGATTTCTTCTGAGAACCTAATGTTTCTTAGAGAACTATCATCTCCTCTTGTATTTTCAATAAATCTCAGATGTATCTTTAGTTGCATATAATTATGTGACTTCTTAGTGTTTGAAACAGAATCCAGATGAACTGAGTCTCTTAAAGCATCATGATAGAAGAGCGAAGTGCTAAGAGGGTCCCATATGGTACCTACCATGACAACCACCATCTTTTAATGCTGAAATCCAGCTTTTTGAGACTAGCTACTTTTCAGTTCCATGGGGTGAAACTCAATTTGTATCACTGGCTGCTGTGCTGTGAAGGAGAATTTCAATGCTTTATTGAGTCCTAAGTGTTTTTGTTACTTTGTTTGCTTGTTTGCAGAATAATCTTTAGACTGACATAATGACACAAGCCATAAGATTTCCTGAATTGAAATTTTTGCTTCCCTCTGGAAATGATGAGACTGAGAGAAAAAAAAAAATAGGGTAAAATGAATACCAAACAGCCAGGGCCTCTTTGCAATCAAGGATACACAGGCTTTTACTGCAGAGTATGAATGGTATATCCAAAAAGAGATTTAAAAGTCCTATCTTGAAATTGTGGAAGAAAATGCTGCTATTTGGTGAAACTATAAATCCCTTAAGAGAGAGAACTGAAAAGTAAATGTCCTAGGAAGGATGGACAATTTCTGAGCATTAACCTAATTTTAAAATAATAATGCGGTTATTTGAAAGAAACAGAAAAAAATTACCAGAAATCAGAAATAAGAAAATATTAAGATAAAAACTTACTGTCAGATCCCATCTTTTAAGAAGTTAACATAGATAAATAAATCCACATATACATGAATAAATGTTGAAATTTTAATATCTTAATATAAGGAGCCCAAACATATATTTGGTGCTTGTGTTTGATTTTTAGGGATGGTATATAGAAGAAACAAAGCATTTACTTTATAATTTACTCTTTGCTAATCTTTGGATTTTTTTTTAACTTTAATTTATTTCAGAGAGGGAGAGAGAGAATACACAACTGGGAGAGGGAGAGGGAGAGAGGAAGCGGACTCCCCACTGAGTGTGGAGCCTGAAGTAGGGTGCAATCTCAGGACCCTAAGATCTTGACCCTGAGATCATGACTTGCGCTATAACCAAGAGTTGAACGCTTTAACCAACTGAGCCACCCAGGCACCCCTATTATTTGAAATTTTTTGAAGATGAATAATGGTTTTAATGTCTACAGATTTTTAGGACTGTTGGATTTTGATTCATCTATGTATCCACCTTAATCTTTACTTTATCTAAAATAACCACATGTATCAAAATCATAACATCCCATAAAAAATCTAGTGGAATCAATTTCATAAAACTTTCTTTGAAAATTTATGCAATTATTGTAAAATCTATGTTCATATGTACTTATACAAAAAATATATTTTTTCAAGTATGTTTGCCTTTATAAATAAAAAGTAATCCTTTTTCTCTATTTCATGCTTTCTTTTTTTTAATTTAAATTCAATTAGCCAACATGTAACACATCATTAGTTTTTGGTATGATGTACAATAATGATTCACTCAATAATGATTCGTTAGTTGCAAATAACACCCAGTGCTCATCACAGCACATGCCCTCCTTAATGCCCATCACCAAGTTAGAACATCCCTCCACCCCCTTCCCTTTCTGCAACTCTCAATTGGTTTCTCAGAGTCAAGAGTCTCCTATTGTTTGCCTCCCTCTCTGGTTTCTTCCCCTTCAGTTTTTCCTCCCTTCCCCTATTGTCCTCTGCATTATACCTTGTGTTCCACATATGAGTGAAATGGTGTGATAATTGTCTTTCTCTGAATGTCTTATTTCACTTACCATAATATCCTCTAGTTCCATCCGTGTTGATGTAAATGATGGGTATTCATCTATTCTGATGGCTGAGTAATATTACACTGTATATATGAATCACATCTATATTCATTCATCTGTTGAAAGACATCTCGTCTCCTTCTACACTTGGGTTATTGTGGGCATTGCTGCTATGAATATTGGGGTGCAGGTGCCCCTTGTTTTCATTACATTTGTATCTTTGAGGTAAATACCTAATAGTGCAGTTGCTGGGTTGTAGGGTAGCTCTATTTTTAATATCTTGAAGAACCTCCATACTGTTTTCCTGAGTGGCTGTACCAGCTTGCATTCCCACCAACCATGTAAGAGGGTTCCTGTTTCTCCACATCCTCACCAACATTTGTTCCCTGTCTTGTTAATTTTGGCCGTTCTAACTGGTGTGAGGTGTTATCTCATTGTGGTTTTGATTTGTATTTACCTGTTGGCTAGTGATGTCAAACATTTTTTCATGTGTCTGTTAGCTATTTGTGTGTCTTCTTTGGAGAAGTGTTTATTTCCTCTGCCCATTTCTTGACAGGATTATTTGTTTTTTGGGTATTAAATGCTTTTGAACTGAATTCTATTTATTTTAAATTTTATTCTAAAATTATATATATATTATATATCTATATACATATATGTATATATATGTATTTTACTTACTATTTTATCACTTGAGTTCTAATTTTATTTACTGCTATTTTTCATCCTATTTCTTACTGACTACAAGCTTCTATTAGCCCAGTTTTAGAATTTATGTCTTCTAATTGGAGAATTTAGCCCATCATATTCACTTTTATAATTGATATATTTTTATTTCATTATCATATTTATTTTCTTAATGCTACATGTATTTATTTCATTTTCTCCATTGTACTTATTTGTTATTCTTGTATACTATTCATTCTTCTTGTTTGCTTTAGTTTAATAAAATTTATGCTTAAGTAAAAGTTGTCTACTAGTGCCAAGGAATAAATAAGTCTGATTATTTTTATTTTTATTCTTATTTCTTATTTGAAGCAAGAAAATGTCCACCCTTAGTCCACTAATAATCTTCACCCTTCCCAGTCATACCCTTATAAATGTAATACAATTTTGAAGTTTAATATTTAAAGAAATGAGTATTATTTATTTTCCAGAAATTATTATTTGCCTTCAGTACATTATTGTTAAGTCTTAATCATAAAAGCATGACACTTTACTTCATTACTACTATGAAATTTCATTGAGTCCTAGGTTTTGATTAGTTTTTTAAAGATTAATCTTTGTCCCGTTGATAAAACCTCTCTCATTGACAAGATCACCTGTAGAAAATGGCAGTTCCCAGAGGGCTAACTATACCTTTAACTCTTTTCCACCCCAGAAAGCATAATGAAAATACAAATTATTACAGTAATGTCGGAATGACTGTAAGTTACTTCTGTTGTTGTTGTTTTGAGCCTTGGAATTATAAACACCCTACTGTATCTAATGATGCTGTTTTTCACTGATTCTGTTTGAAATTTGATGAACAATTTTGGTTAATTGCATATTTATTCTCTGTTTACCTTCCTCCTTCTCCCTTCTCTCTCACTTCTTTCTGTTCTTTCTCTCCCCATCATTATTCCTCTCTCTGATATATCCATATATTTCCTTCATATTTTTAATTTCTGATGTTTGCTGTTTATAAGAAACCAAAGAAAAATTTCTTTTTCTCAAGCCAACAGTATTTCTTACAACCTGCAAATGAATATTAATTATTTTTCTGCTTCAATTTTTTCCTTATTTCTGTTATCTCAGTGTTAATGTTCGCCTCTACAAAAAAAAAATCATCCTTTTGTTTTGGTTTTCTGCAATTATTTTATAGAAATCACTCTTATTTGCATCTTTCTCTTAAGAAATCAGGCAGATTTTAGTCTTTATTTTTCTGATTCTGTTAGTAGATCATTTTAAATGTTGTGCTCCTTTATGTCTACCCAGTGCTAGCATTTGGTGCATATATAAGATGGCCCGAAGCCATTAATATTGCTTTCTGCTTTCAGGAATATCTGCTTCCTCCCCCATAGAACAAAACTCCAGGTCATTTAGATGGGACTACACCTTACTTTCAATGTGACACTTAACACATTTCTGTGTAATACAAGTGTTCTGGGAAATTTTTGGTATATTCTTTCTCTCTCAGGTAATCTGACATAACTAGAGAGTTGGAGTGTTTCTCTGAATAGGTTACACCCTAGTTTTAAAAACTATACACACATCCCAAATCTCCTATGTTCCCTGTTTGATATTTTCCTGCTTGAAGTTTGGGAGTTGAGAATAAAATAGAAATAGTTCCTTCTATTTTTTTTTTTTTTTACAGTCAAGCTTTGGTTTGTCCACACTTGTATTTGGATCATACCTACTGATTTTTCTTGTCAATAAAGTGAACTTTGCTAGCCTCTTCATCAAGGTGCTGTAGTATAGTAAAGAGCACAAAATTTGAATCAATGAGACTTGGGTTCTAGAGTTGGCTCTGAATATATTTGCTTTATGACTTTGGACCTTAATGACCCTCAATTTATTCTTTTTCTCTCTCTCATAAAAATGTATATTTTTATCCTAGAAAATCATATAAGTACTTTGGGAATTAACACTCAATCTTAGCTATTGTTAACTAACACTGGTTATACAATGTGCATCTTGTATATTTTAATAGAACATTTAATGGAACATATGCCTAGTGGATCACCATTTTAAGAGAAGAGCGAGGAGTCATGTATAATGGCATGCTTTAATTTATTTCAGTGTCATAATGTTTTATCATGGTCAAATGAAATAATTTTTAAGTGGTCAGATAAATTCGGTCAAGTATGAGTTTATGAGTTGAGTTTTCTCCTTAAAGAACTGAATGAATGAATGTGATATATGTATATTTTTTAAAAGACTTTATTTATTTGACAGAGAGAGAGACATCCAAAGAAGGAACACAAGCAGGGGGAGTGGGAGAGGGAGAGGAAGAAGCAGGCTTCCCACAGAGCAGGGAACCCAACATGGGGATTGATCCCAGGACCCTGAGATCATGACCTGAGACAAAGGCAGATGCTGAACAACTGAACCACCCAGGCACTCCACTGTGATATATTTTTAACAATCTTGTATAAACATTAACTTTCATGAATATGTATTTATTGGAATTGTGATTAATTTATAATATTGGGTTATTAACAGGAGAAAATAAATGTAGAAGATTCAAACATATGAATACATACTATATTCCACCTCCAGTAGTTTGAATTGTGGGTGTATATATGTGTAGGGGTTAATGTGTGTGTGTGGGGGGTGTATCTGTATGTATGTATGTTATATATAGATATAGTATATACATGGCAAACATTCAGTATATATAGTGGGGGGAAAGCTGAGAAAAGAGTTGTAATAAGTTTACATTTTTGAAAATGAAGAATACTGAGAGAAATTAATTAAAATATATATTGCTTTTCAGGAGAAAAGCAACAGTAAATGCCTTAACTTGAATATAACTCAATATGCGTGAAGGCTTTGTGGGTGCAGGTAATGTGAAGACAAGCATGTGAAATCATGTTTTTTACACATTATATTTGTAGAGGTTTTATTTTTACAATTGGGTAAGTCAGTTATGATTATTATAGCTTATTGTTATATTTGCCAGAGTTGACATTGTACTAGATTATAATGGAATTAGTTTCCTCCAAGCTTTATGGTTGAGATCTCAGTAGCCATTACAGATATATACTGAGCCTTTTTCGGTTGTTGATGAAGAAACCATGTGGGTTGTATCATCACAATCAGTGATAAATATGAAATATGGTAATGATAAATTGTATCTTTTACTAAAAATTAATTCTTTATTAAAATAACTAATGTGCATATGCATATGTGTGTGTGTGTATGCATACAAATGCATGTGCATAGTAATGTCGACTAGCTTTTGTCTAAATATTAAGAACATGTGGACGTCCCAGTGAAGAAACATCCAGGGACATACTTCTTGTCCCAGTCCCAGATTCTATAAAGGTAAACCCTCTGGGGCTGAGTGGGGGAAGGAGGAAAGTTTATTGAAGGAGGAACTGTCTGAGGAAGCATAGGATTTCTAGACATAGAAAAGGGAGAAATAATCATTTCTTGGGGATCAGTAAATATTTTTTCCATCTGAAGAAAGAGCAAGACAAATATAACGAATTCCAACTCTCAGAAGATAACAAAAAGGGAATTTTCGGGTCATTTCTTATACAACATACTGCTCAAGTTAGCATAGAATCATTTCAGCCTTTCCAAAATAATTTTTTTAAGATTTTATTTATTTATTTATTTATTTGGGGGGCGGGAGAAGGAGATGGAAAGAGAATGTCCAGCAGACCCGTCCCTGAGCCTGGAGCTTGATACGGGGCTCGATTCCGGGACCCTGACATCATGAACTGAGCCAAAATCAACAGTCAGATGCCTGGCTGACCCACCCAGGCACCCCCCAAATACAGTTTTATTTTAAATTTTGAATAAAAAAAAAAACATATTGAAGGCACATGATGTATTTTTTTTATTAGCTACCCAGGTGTTCCAAATCTCTTTTATTTGAAATTAAAAAATACATTAAGATGAACACTGTAATAAGAGTTTTGTATTAAGTACACCCTGATTGTATGATGTAACACTGCATTTCTTCAACCCAGATACCTATACACAGCCTATTTATGCAGTTTGTCTCATATTTTTATGATATCACATTACCTCTGCTACTATTCTAGGTTTGCATGTATTTTCATAAAGTAAGTTTTCTGAATGTTTAAACCTATCCATATCTCATGAAAATTAATGCCAAATACTCATTTACTCCAAGTCAGACACAATAACTGTGAATTTTCCAGTAATTTTCACTTTGGCTGAAAAATAGGCGGAAATCAAGGAGTTGGTTACTGATTTAGCTGTCTTTGTATGTCATAATGAACTTAATGACACAAATTGTTTTAAATATGACTATGAAAAATCACTCTAGTGATGTAAATTGTGTAGAGGAGAATAGCTTCAGGTTAGAGAAATAATGACTTCTCAAGGCTTATGAGAAAGACAAAAGCAGTAATAAAATCTGAGAAGGAAAATCACAGCATTCAAGGGGACCCTATGAGCAGTGAGGCAGCCCGGTTGGTGTGGCTCATAAAGATGTTTTTCCGTGGGGATTATTGATGACAATAACTCTTTGTTATAGCATATTGATTTCTAGCATCTCTATTCCTTGAGTCCTGCAGCCAGGAAAGGAAACAGTTTATATTATAATTGTCATGATGACAAATATAGATGAAAAACAAAACAAAACAGGTTCTTAATAGCTTCTGGGGGGGAAACTTCTTTTTACACAGTGATCATGAGTGTGCACTTCTTCTGTAGCCTCAGCTCTCACTCATAGTGGGAGGAAGAAATAAATGAACCTAATATAGCACTTGGTGTAGACAGAGATCAATGAGGCTACCTCACATCCGGCAATATTGTCAGTATGATACCTGAGAAAGACCTTTGTTTTCAAAATGACAATTCTACAAGTTAACCATTGGCCACAAAGTCAAACACCAATGGTCAAAGAAGCTGTGATCTGAAGAAAATCTCTGGAGAATGTATGTATCACTAACCAAGCCTTGTCATCCTTCTGTTATTCAGGAAAAAGATTTTGTCAGGGATATCCAATTTCTAGGAGATTCCTTAGTAAAAAATTCAAAAATTAAGTTGTATAGTCCCCACGTTGATGTTAATATCAATAGTGTCAAAATTAAACCTATTAAAGAAAGCCAAAAATTGAACCAAATAAACAAGTCATGACTCCACCATTTCAATGGTGGCTAATATTGACTCAGAAGAAGAGAGAATCATCTCAATCAATATTTGGTTAAGTTTCACTGCCTTTTTTTTTTCTTTTTATTACTATAATGGAAAAATCAAGTAAATGGTTAGGTTCTTTTATTGCTCATAAAATTCAAACTAAGAACATAGGCTAGCAAGGAAACACAATCCCCCTATTTGGCTCTGACACATAATTAATGAGGAAAGAAACCATACATACTCCATCCCTGCCATATTGCCTTTCACTTGGTGAGAATGTTGTGAGATTAGATTCAAATAGAGCTACAACTATGCTTACTTAACTCAGCTTGAGTTTGAAGATGTTGGGCAGAGGTGTGTCACTGATACATGGACAGGGGGTTTAGAAACAGGATGGTGGGAAAGAGAGGACTAACTAGTTATGAATCAAACTATGATAAGGTCTTGATTTCTTCTTACTGTTTAATTTGGGTGTTACTTAAAACACCTGAACTTGAATATGATACATTCTAAATTAGAGAAAATAATAATCTCTAACCTTACTGGGTTGTGAGAAATAACTGAAAATGTAAAAAATTAAGGATCTAAGGTTGAGTGTAACTTTCAGAAATGGGGAGATTCTCTCTTTTGTGATTGTGGTTGGTTTTAATTTGTTATTGCTAGGAAAACTTTAAGTTCCATATCTTTTCTAGATGAGTGAAAGTATACATGCCATAAAACCTGATTTTTGTTTTCCTCTTTTGTGAAATAATAATTGCATCATCTGGCTTACCTAAGAATCTTAATGTAAATGGTATTTTTAACTTTAAAAACAATGTTACTAGGTATGTTTATTTGTATCATTATTATTATACTAAATGAGCTAATATAATTAACTAAATTCAGGACAGCAATCTTTAAGTTCAATATCAGCTTGCTTCATTCATTCATTCATTTACAAGATAGTTTTGAGCACCTACTCTGTGCTAACATTGATCTACATGCATTGATCCATAGATCTTGCCATCCTAGTAGGAGAAAAAGATACTAAGTTAGTGAGTATATTCATAAATAAGATAATGCCAAATAATTTTAAGTTTTGTGAAGAAAATGAAATAAGATGATGTCATATTCGAGTGGGATGGTATGTTAGCTGGAAAAGATGACATTTAAGCTGGAACTGAATGTTCAGAAGGAGCAGGTCCTGCAAGCATTAGGTGAATATTTGTCTAAACAGGGGGATTAACAAGTGTACAACCCTAAAGAAAATTAAGTTTGACACTTTGCAGGGGTAGAAATCTGTTTATTGTGAATGACTGCTTTTGCAGTAATAGAGACCACATGATGCACAATGCCTAAAATGTTTACTATACGACTCTTTACAGAAAAAGTTTGTAAAACCCTGGTCTAGCTCAAATGCTTTCTGGAGTGATATAGGAAGTGTGCATTGAAAACAATAACCATTCATCGGCTCATGAATTGTGGTTCAGGAATTAAAGCAAACCCTTTCTTCTATTCCACATGGCATGGGCTTAAATTACTCACTCAGATAAAGTCAGCTGGTGTTTGGATGGATTTGCAAGATTCAGGAAAACTCTACTTATTTGCTCTAGGTGTCTGGTGCCTCAGTGTTTTCTTTCTCCTTCTTCTCTTCTCCCCTTCCCCATCCTCTTCTCCCTTCTCCCTCTCCCGTCCATTTCTCACTTCTCCCCAATCCCTCCCCATCCTCTTATTCCTTCTCCCCTCCTCTATCCTTATTTTCCTCCTTCTCTCCACATTCTCCTTTCTTCTCTCTTCTCTTTTCTTGTCTCCTCTTCATATCTCCCCTATGGCTATACTGACCTTCTGTTCTCTCCACCCAGGCCCCTACAGCGTGGAAGTCTTAGCGTAGTCATACTTCTTATATGCCAGCTACTTCAGGGAAGGGCCCTTCCAAGAGTCAGAGTCAGAAGCTTCAGATTTTTAAGTCCTGGACTCAGTTGTCCTACAAAATGACTTCTGCCACTTTTTGTTGCTCAAAATAGATCACAGAGCCAGCCCATATCTAAGGGGACAAGAAAAAGTCTGCATTTCTTCATGGGGAAGTGGCACCATCACTCTGAGAAGCACCATTTTTGATGTGAAATATTGTTGCAACAATCTTTAGAATCATAGTCTACCAGAAGGGTACTTAGTGATACAATCAGTTTATATTCTGGCACTGCTCATCATCTCATCCCATCAGGGTAACTTTACAGTTAACGCTTTTTTTACAGTTTACCCTTTTTCAGGGTAAGTTTACAGAAAGTTCATCAGTCTGAGAAACACACTGAGAAGCACTGACCTAGGTTCTTGAACACTACATAAAGACTTCGGGCTTCTTTGGATGACTTTAATAAGATATTGTAATATATTCATTTTATGTTGGATTATATAATTACACATAGAAATAATTCTAGAAAGGAGTTTGTAAATAAATATGCAAAAATTGAATTTCTGAAATATAATTTTCCAAATGAAATATGATCAGAAATTTCTCCGTACTTAATCAAATGCTTAATACCTCAAGGTCTGGATATGGATTCATGAAAGCAATCCCTCCTCTCCTTATAAACTTTTGCCTCTCCAAGGAGCACTTGGATGGTTCAGTTGCTTGGTTGCCCTCTACTCAGGCCATGCCTCATTGCATCTGGCTCCCTGCCCTACAGGATGGAGCAGGGGAGGAAAGAAGGGGGCACTGCTTCTCCCTCTCCCTCTTCCTGCCACTCCCCTGCTTGTGTTCTCTCCCTCTGTCAAATAAATAATTTTTTTTTTTCTGATGGGCAACAACTTTATTTTTTTAAATATTTTTATTTGTCAGAGAGAGGGAGTGAGAGACAGAGAAGCAGGCAGAGGGAGAAACAGGCTTCCCATAGAGCAAGGAGCCCAAGGCGGGACTTGATCCTAGAACCCTGGGACCATGACCTGAACCAAAGGCAGACCTTAACTGACTGAGCCACCCAGGCATTCCAATAAATAAAATGTTTAAAAAATTATTTCTGCCCTTTCATGTAATGTGGCCTAATTCTTACCAGATGATATGAAATCTGACTAGAAGAAGCTGTTTTTCTGGACAAGGAAAATAGCTTAGGTTTAGCTATAATTGCCAAAGGTACAGGTCATGATTTCTGAAATAATTTCAAGGCTCTCAATATCTGCGAAAGTATATCCCATGAAAGGAAGGATTTTCATTCATTATAACCTGAAAGTATGAAAATACTTTGGGTTCTAAAAGTAATCAACTAGATTTTTTTTTTCTGTGTTTCTGTGTGATGTGGGATGTTAGAAATTTTCCATGATGTTGTAGACTTCCGTGAGATCTCTTTTAAAGAGGTGATTCACGGGTACCTGGGTGGTTCAGTTAGTTAAGTATCTGCCTTCAGCTCAGGTCACTATACCAGAGTCGTGGAATTGAGCCCCTGCATGGACCCCTGCATTGGGCTTCCTGCTCAGCAGGGAGTTTGCTTCTCCCTTTCCCTCTCCCCCTCCTCTTTCTCCTGTGCTCTCTCACTCTGTTTCTGTCTCTTTCTGTCAAATAAATAAAATAAAATAAAAATCCTAAAACAAGGGTGATTCATAAGTAATTTTTTTTAAATTTAAATATACAATTAAAATTATACTTGTTAAACAAGGAGAACTAAGCTATTAAATTAAAATATGATTACATAGAGGATTACTTGAAATTAACTTCATATATATATACATATATATGTGTGTGT